>NC_089580.1:31052793-31357973 GCF_019320115.1 Miscanthus floridulus | reverse complement strand
TTAGCAGAATGGCTGGATACATTTGGAAATGCAAAATTCCTCTTAAGATCAATTTTTTTCTTTGGCAAGTGTTCAATAATAAACTTCAAGTTGCTAAAAGTCTATCCAAAAGAGGGTGGAAAGGGGATATCCACTGCTTTGGTCGAATCTGTGGATCACTTGTTTTTTTAAATGCCATTTGGCTAAACTAATATGGAGTATTATCAAGGATATATTTAATCTGGACTACTGTCCATCATCTCTGGAAGACTTTAGCTGCATCTGGCTGCAGTGCAAGGAGCCTTTACCTAGCAATCTGTTAATGTTCATTTTTGCAGGTTTTACATGGGCTCTACGGATTACAAGGAACAAGATGGCTATTGAGAAAGTTTTCCCTAAAGCTCCCTCTGATGTTATGTACGTTGCTATATATCCCTTATGCAGAAATGGAGCCACTTGCTCAGGGTGAAGGACAAGGAACAAGTTGATCAGATCCTCGAGAATATTCTAGCATGGATGTAGCATCCGATTTTAAGAACAAAACCAGATACACACCGTATGTGAGCCCAGAAAGTCAAATCTCACATATAGCTACAAATAAGGGTAATGTCATAAGACAATGCTTATTACATAGCGTATTGGTATAAAGAATACAACCTCAGGGTATAGACAGCGGAAAGACAACTCCGATCTTCAGGTGAAGACTCCACTTCCACAGGGACAACTGACTAGTTGATCACAATCCTAATTCCTCCAAACTCTAGCAATCTGGTACCCATCAGGGATTTTTATCCAAATATTTGAAAAGTAAAGCAAGCGTAAGTAAATGTCGCACTCAACAAATATAACATGGGTTCATAAGGCTCAAAAGGCTGACACTGGTTTAACTGCAATTAGCTTTTAATGAGTCATCTTTTAGCAACTGGGTGACAACAAGTTTATTCATAAGCCCATATAAACACATGATCAGGTAAACATGAATAATGAATAGCAAAAACAATATTCATAAGTGAGCATCAGTATCATCAGTATCATTAGTGTTCATCGTCTATTCCGTAAGGGTTTCAAGACCGCTCGTGACCGTGAGTACGGCTAATATACCAGTTTTACACTCTGCAAAGGTTGTACACTTTTACTGTGAGTCGTGATTTACCCTTTCGCCCGAGGTCGCGAGCATCTTAACCCACTACCAAGGAAGGTCGGCAGGGTTCACTATGAAGCCTTTCAAAAGTTCGTCTAACAAGTTAGGACCATTAGATCCACTCGGCAAACAGATGTAGGAACCCCCCTTCCGATGGCACAATGACACGCAGCCTATACACAAGGGGGCAGAGGCTATCCTATACCTGATTCGGCAAGCCATTCTTACGCCAATAAAGGTAACCTCTAACAAGCTAGAAAAGGTCCTCATACTGAGCTAAAGCCAGAGCCATGTAGCTCTCACAGTTGTACTGTAAGTCCCGGATAATCACTTACAGATAAGTTCTTAGGAAGAGGAATCTAGAGCTCCATAAAATAACCCAATGCTCTACCCTTTGTTTCATGTTGCTAAAAAGCATCTTTTAGTATTTATTGCATATACCATTAGTCAAGTTACAAGATCATGGCTTTAGTTAAGCACTAGCATCATACTACCCAATGCAATCCCCATAGGTATCAAGGAATCCAAGATATCAAATAGCTAAAAAATTTACTACGGTTATCAAGGTAGACACATATGATTAAAATGATATTAAGGTGAATAGGACAGCAAGGATGATCCCATGCTATACTTGCCTTAAACTCAGATCCTCTTCTTTTGATTCGTAGCCTCCAAAGAACTGTTCTTGATCACCACGTAAAACTCACCGACTGGACAAGATCATTAAGCACCACACAAGCATTCGAACAAACATGCATAGCATTCAAACATAACTATATTAGAACAATACACCAATCAATGAAAAAGAATTTAAAATCAAATCTACGCGATGATACGATCACACAGACGCGAAAAGCACACTAATCGAAGCTACGGTGAAAAAGATACATCTACCGATGGATTTGCTTCGAAAAGAAAATATAGGCTTTATTTATTTTAATTGTAAAACATATATAAGATACTTCAGAAAAATATCTAAATTGAATTAAGTCAAATTATATTTATATTAGAAAACCAACATAAGATTAATCTTATTTTATTTACAAAAGACTACGGTGAAAATCCATAATTGCTTTTAATTGAAAAACTAATATAGATTAGTCCAATTACTATTTTATTCGAAAGCTTCAAACATGTTAAACAATACCACTAATACGTAGATTACGTTGTTACAAATCTAACACAACTTGAACGGACCAAATCGGAGTTAAAACAGAGAAGATATGGCTTATTGAAGGTAGCGACAATTTTGTAAATAGATGGAACTTGATTTTCAAATTAAAATAAATAAAATCCGACTTTTAAATCTGGGCGAGGACTGTGAGCACTATTTAAAGAAAAGGTAGGGGTCCTTTTGAAAGAAACCAGGGACTGTGGGTTGAAATCTTAAAAAGTTCAGGGTCTCTTTAGCAAAATGAACGACGAAAGGGTACGTTCTAATCTGGATCGTTGATCGCGGATCGGATGGCTGAGATTAAATCGGAGGGAGAGAGAGAGTGCTGTCGCGGGGGAAGGAAGTCGACGGCGGCCATGAACGGCGGCGAGAAGCTCGCCGGCGGAGCTAGATTGGGGCCTACGAACCATCACAGAGCAAAGAGAGGGCACGGGGAGAAAGAGGACAGCAAGGCGAACTCACCTCGACCAATCTAGGCGGCGTGGAGTGGACGGCGACGGCGCGGTGCATGGTGGAGCGGCGGCTAGGGCTCGGCGCGCAGCGTTTCGGCGAGGCGCTGTTGCTCAAAACGGAATAGGAAGAGCGGCGGGGTCGGCGGCTGCTATTTATGGGGGCGGGGAGCCTTGGGCTACACGGCAAGGAGGAGTCGTAACATCGGCGGAGTTGGAGACGGCGGTCGTGACCGACTCGGTCTCGCGCAGGGAGGAAGAAGAACGGCGCTGACGAGTGGGGCCGGCCTGACAACGACTACGGGTGAGAAGGAGGTGCGCTGTCGCTGAGTCAGGCCAGAAGCACCGACTGGGCTTGCGGGTGAAGTGGGCCGGAGCCTCGGCGGAGAGAAGGGAAGGGAGTGGGCCTGCGCAGGAAGGGAGAAAGAGTAGGCCGAGAGTGAGGGAGCAGGCTTGGGCCTTCGGTCCGAAAGAGAGAGAGCGTTTTCCACTTTTCTATTTCAAAACCAATTTCAAATATAAACCAAATCGAATTTGAATACGGTTTAAAATACACTTTTCAATTCAAATAAAAATGAGCAATTTTGGTAAGTTTTTCAAAGATAAATTTTAAAACTTTTTAAATTCTTGTATTTTCTAATTTTATTTTCTTTTATTTCAAAGCCATTTTCAAATTCATTTTCAAAAGCATTTTGAATTCATTTGGAATTTTGGATTCAACCACTCATTGTCTTAAATTAAATGCACCGGCATGTATGCACATCCATGTTGCTACTCTTTATGATTAATTTTAATATAATGAAAAATATTCTCTTTCCTATATTTCATGTGCACAAAAATTCATAAATAAATCTTTTTAATCCTATTTTCAAAAGTACAAATTTTAGGTTGTTACAATGGATGAAGAACTTCCAACCCAACGCTATTCTCCTATCAGACGTTTCAGAAGTTTGACTGTGCTTTTTAGCTCTATATCGCTGTCCTTCTGGCCTAGTTTGGTTGCTCTTCTATTGTTGCTGGTAACCCCAGCGTACCTTGTATGGCTACCGTTTGCTTTATAAAAGCAGAGTTAATTCTAAAAGAAAAAGAAGTTGATCCATGTAGCCCAAGTGGCACATGTGGAGTTGTTGTTGGTGGGTTTAATACCACATTGAAAGTTTAGGAGGGTGATGGTTAGCTTATAAGCCTTGTCATTCCAAACGTAGCACCTCTTGTGTTCTGTCTTCGGCTCTCCACCACAGGCACGAAGCCAGCGGTGGGGCTAGGGGGGCTCTAGCCCCCCCTACCCATCCTGCGCACGTGGAGCCCCCTTAAGCCATCTCTTAAAATTTTATACATATATGTATTAGGTAGGAGGGGCTAAGGTTAAGAGAAGATAAAAAAACATCTATTCTTTTGTTTCAGCCCTTCCTAAATTTTTTTCTGGCTTCGTCACTGCTCCACCATGTAATCATTCTAGGTCAACCGCAATGTAGAAAGCATGCCTGATGTTGTTGCCTGGGATTTGGGAACGAGCTGCATCGGGAATTTATAATCGACTGACTGGCTTGGGCCAGCAGTATGCCACCACATGTGCTGACTGGTGTTTTCTAGATATAGGTTGTTTTTATTGTGTAAACTGACAAAACTTATATCTAGATGTATAGAAAAAAAATATATGAATATAGGTTGTTTTTATTGTGTAAATTGACAAAACTTATATCTAGATGCATAGAAAAAAATATGCCTAAAAAAACTAGAATGACTTATAATTTTAAACAGACGAAGTACCTAGCAACTTTGGCAACGGCTACCAAATTAAATAAGAGTTTGTGCTCCGGTGGTCCTTTCCAAAAAATTTGCACGAATATTAAAGCAGCCGGGTAATTAATTTTAGTTAATTCCTCCATGGGTTTCGTCTGGGCCCAGTCCCTTCCATGTCCAGCCCAGGCCCAGCCACCGTCCACGCACACCTAGCACAGATGATTCCTACTTGTTGTGGAGTCCGATCGATTTCTTTTTTTTTTTTATCTGAATCTGTTCGATCGATTTCTTCCATGTGGAATAGTCGCGCGCGCGCGTCTTATCCTCTAGGAACGCCGATGGCGACGGCGGCGGCGGCTACAGCGCATGGAGGCTAGCTACTTGAGGCATCCCTCAACCTGGCACTACTCTCCTAATGCGGATGGCGGCGCGGCGCAAATGACAGACCGCGGCAACGGACAGGATGGATGGTGGCGGTAGGCCGGCAACGGCAGCGTACATGACGGACGGCGGCTGCGGACTGCGGTGGCAGAAGGGCGGCTGCAGCGGTGGTGGACTGACGGTCGGTGGCGGCACCACCCAGCGACGAGACGACGACCGAGGACAGTCGCCTTCGTCGTCCACCGTTGTACTTCCACAGTTCCACGGCGCCGCCTTGGCTACGCCATGGCTGGCAGGGACCCCTCGTTCTAGCGCGGCTTCAGGCCCCAACGCGGTGGTCAGGGCGACTCCCACTGACAAAGAAAGGCTGCCAGAGGTTGATAGCTCGTTCGGTCACAAAGCATCCCCAGACCCCAGCTTGTTCAATCACATAGCATCCCCAGCTTGTTCAGACATAGTATAGGTTAACGACTGAAAACAACCTAGTACAGAGGTGCTTGATAAGTCTCTGCTTGACATCACTGCAGAATGCCAACATGAGATTCAGTTCAACAATTTTGGGTTTTTTTTACTTCGAGACTAGTTCAGTGCATAGTTCACACCCCCTGTACAGAGGTGCAGTCTGCCGTTCAGTTTGTTCTCTTTAATTTAATCTCCAAACAACTGCCTGAGAAAATATGAGTTGCTACAATGTGTTGCATGATTGATCATCTAGTCCTTCCTACACGCAAAAATTTAAACTCATGATACTCATTTTCTTAAGAGCAACAACAATGTATATGGGTGAACCAGTCCATAGGACTGGGTCCCACAGCAGGTGGCAATAGCTATTTCACAAGGCACAATGTATCCGGCTCATCTGTCCATAGGAGTGGGGCCCACGATGAAATAAAATTCTCGGTCCTCAACCTCCCGTTTCCTTCGCGCGAGTTGCTGGAGAGCTCCATCCGCCGCCGCCGCCGCCTCCGTCACCTCCATCCCCGATCTCACTCCTTCCACCAAATCCGACCATGCCCTTCCGTATCTACCTCCTCAAGTACTGCATCAACTAGGATGTGCAACTTTCCTGCCCTGATGAAGCCTACACAGTCAGATCGGGTGGCTTTGCACGGCGACCTCGCGGGCGCCCGACGACCTGGGGCGCGCCCCCTCGCGGACGGCCGGCAACCTGGGGCACCGGCACCTCGCGGACGGCCCGCACGTCCACCTCGCAAACGGGCGGCGTGGCCAGCTCACGGACGGGCGGCGCGGCCAGATCGCGGACGGGCGGCACGACCACCTCCCATGGCGCGTGGATGGGCGGAAATCTTGGGCGCGTCCACCTCGCGGAAGGCCACCTCATAGACGGCCAGCGCGGCAACAAGCCTCCGCCTCATCAGGTATCTCTACCACCAATCTCTGCTATATTTAGTTTATGTTTGCAAGGACTTACAGTTGGTACGATTGCTACATTCAGTTTATGTTTGCAAACTAAGAACAATGAAAGGAAGAAAGTACAAGTGCCTAAATATTGATACGATTACAAAGCATCTAGAGGGGAACACATAATCCTTAATTAATTGGATAAGCCGTAATCTAGCTGAGGCAATACTGTAAAATTACATTGCATAAAAAACTGTAAAATTTCACTCCTTGAGACTCTACTCTTGGTGTGCTTGATGCTGTTGTGTACTGAATTTTTGCCATATGTGCTCTATTAAATCTTCCTTGAGACGCATGTGACTTGATCAATCGCGAATTTCCATGTCTTTGTCAAGTACATCTGTGAATCCATAAATTGGTCCATGTGCTAGCCCGGTTAAATTTGGGGATGATTGTGCTTGCTCATATGTGTTATCATCTGGTGTGTCATAGATGCCTCTCTCATCCTCTATTATCATTGTGGGGGGTATTAACCCCTATACCCTTATGGCTAGGCGTGGGCCGGCCCAATCTAGGGGGTCCGGTCCATTGGAAGACGACGCGTGGCTCGGCCGATCTGTTCGGAGTCCTGTGCAAGGAGTCAAGACAGACTTGGAAATCAAGCAAGATCCTGGTCGGTTAGAATAGGAATCCTTATCTGGCCACCTATGGCAATTGTAACCGATTAGGATTAGTTTTCAGATCTGTAACCCTGCTCCCCAGACTATATAAGGCGGGCAGGGGATCCCTCTAAAAAACATCTCTTATTGACATACAACAATACAATCAGACGCAGGACGTAGGTATTATGCCTTCTTGGCGGCCGAACCTGGATAAAACCTTGTGTCTGTCTTGCGTCACCATCTTGTTTGTGGCTTGCGCATCTGTCTGCCGATAATCTACTACCTTGGGCATACCCCTAGGTAGACTGCCGACCATATTTCGTCGATAGTGGCGCGCCAGGTAGGGGGTGTGCGTACTGCTCTCCAAGCGAACAGGATGGTCATCATCCCCGGCTCCATGGCTACACCGAACGGCCTCACGTTCACCGTCGGTCAGATCACCTGGACCACCGGCTCCGACGACTTCATCGCTATGATCACGGAGGAGACGCGGATTCAATTTGCGTCGACCGCTGCTTCACCTGCATCGGCTATGGCTCCAACCACGGTGGATACGGCTCCGACCACGGGGGATCTGGCTCCGACCACGGTGGATCTGGCTCCGACCACGGTGGATCTGTCTCCGACCACGCCCGCATCGCCTTCAGCACACTAATCGAAGCTACGGTGAAAAAGATACATCTACCGATGGATTTGCTTCGAAAAGAAAATATAGGCTTTATTTATTTTAATTGTAAAACATATATAAGATACTTCAGAAAAATATCTAAATTGAATTAAGTCAAATTATATTTATATTAGAAAACCAACATAAGATTAATCTTATTTTATTTACAAAAGACTACGGTGAAAATCCATAATTGCTTTTAATTGAAAAACTAATATAGATTAGTCCAATTACTATTTTATTCGAAAGCTTCAAACATGTTAAACAATACCACTAATACGTAGATTACGTTGTTACGAATCTAACGCAACTTGAACGGACCAAATCGGAGTTAAAACATTGGAGATATGGCTTATTGAAGGTAGCGACAATTTTGTAAATAGATGGAACTTGATTTTCAAATTAAAATAAATAAAATCCGACTTTTAAATCTGGGCGAGGACTGTGGGCATTTAAAGAAAAGGTAGGGGTCCTTTTGAAAGAAACCAGGGACTGTGGGTTGAAATCTTAAAAAGTTCAGGGTCTCTTTAGCAAAATGAACGACGAAAGGGTACGTTCTAATCTGGATCGTTGATCGCGGATCGGATGGCTGAGATTAAATCGGAGGGAGAGAGAGAGTGCTGTCGCGGGGGAAGGAAGCCGACGGCGGCGAGAAGCTCGCCGGCGGAGCTAGATTGGGGCCTATGAACCATCACAGAGCAAAGAGAGGGCACGGGGAGAAAGAGGACAGCAAGGCGAACTCACCTCGACCAATCTAGGCGGCGTGGAGTGGACGGCGACGGCGCGGTGCATGGTGGAGCGGCGGCTAGGGCTCGGCGCGCAGCGTTTCGGCGAGGCGCTGTTGCTCAAAACGGAATAGGAAGAGCGGTGGGGTCGGCGGCTGCTATTTATGGGGGCGGGGAGCCTTGGGCTACACGGCAAGGAGGAGTCGTAACATCGGCGGAGTTGGAGACGGCGGTCGTGACCGACTCGGTCTCGCGCAGGGAGGAAGAAGAACGGCGCTGACGAGTGGGGCCGGCCTGACAACGACTACGGGTGAGAAGGAGGTGCGCTGTCGCTGAGTCAGGCCAGAAGCACCGACTGGGCTTGCGGGTGAAGTGGGCCGGAGCCTCGGCGGAGAGAAGGGAAGGGAGTGGGCCTGCGCAGGAAGGGAGAAAGAGTAGGCCGAGAGTGAGGGAGCAGGCTTGGGCCTTCGGGCCGAAAGAGAGAGAGCGTTTTCCACTTTTCTATTTCAAAACCAATTTCAAATATAAACCAAATCGAATTTGAATACGGTTTAAAATACACTTTTCAATTCAAATAAAAATGAGCAATTTTGGTAAGTTTTTCAAAGATAAATTTTAAAACTTTTTAAATTCTTGTATTTTCTAATTTTATTTTCTTTTATTTCAAAGCCATTTTCAAATTTATTTTCAAAAGCATTTTGAATTCATTTGGAATTTTGGATTCAACCACTCATTGTCTTAAATTAAATGCACCGGCATGTATGCACATCCATGTTGCTACTCTTTATGATTAATTTTAATATAATGAAAAATATTCTCTTTCCTATATTTCATGTGCACAAAAATTCATAAATAAATCTTTTTAATCCTATTTTCAAAAGTACAAATTTTAGGTTGTTACAATGGATGAAGAACTTCCAACCCAACGCTATTCTCCTATCAGACGTTTCAGAAGTTTGACTGTGCTTTTTAGCTCTATATCGCTGTCCTTCTGGCCTAGTTTGGTTGCTCTTCTATTGTTGCTGGTAACCCCAGCGTACCTTGTATGGCTACCGTTTGCTTTATAAAAGCAGAGTTAATTCTAAAAGAAAAAGAAGTTGATCCATGTAGCCCAAGTGGCACATGTGGAGTTGTTGTTGGTGGGTTTAATACCACATTGAAAGTTTAGGAGGGTGATGGTTAGCTTATAAGCCTTGTCATTCCAAACG
Source organism: Miscanthus floridulus (assembly GCF_019320115.1). NCBI lineage: Eukaryota > Viridiplantae > Streptophyta > Magnoliopsida > Poales > Poaceae > Miscanthus > Miscanthus floridulus. Next base: position 31,348,482 of record NC_089580.1, on the reverse strand, counting down.
TAGCACCTCTTGTGTTCTGTCTTCGGCTCTCCACCACAGGCACGAAGCCAGCGGTGGGGCTAGGGGGGCTCTAGCCCCCCCTACCCATCCTGCGCACGTGGAGCCCCCTTAAGCCATCTCTTAAAATTTTATACATATATGTATTAGGTAGGAGGGGCTAAGGTTAAGAGAAGATAAAAAAACATCTATTCTTTTGTTTCAGCCCTTCCTAAATTTTTTTCTGGCTTCGTCACTGCTCCACCATGTAATCATTCGAGGTCAACCGCAATGTAGAAAGCATGCCTGATGTTGTTGCCTGGGATTTGGGAACGAGCTGCATCGGGAATTTATAATCGACTGACTGGCTTGGGCCAGCAGTATGCCACCACATGTGCTGACTGGTGTTTTCTAGATATAGGTTGTTTTTATTGTGTAAACTGACAAAACTTATATCTAGATGTATAGAAAAAAAATATATGAATATAGGTTGTTTTTATTGTGTAAATTGACAAAACTTATATCTAGATGCATAGAAAAAAATATGCCTAAAAAAACTAGAATGACTTATAATTTTAAACAGATGAAGTACCTAGCAACTTTGGCAACGGCTACCAAATTAAATAAGAGTTTGTGCTCCGGTGGTCCTTTCCAAAAAATTTGCACGAATATTAAAGCAGCCGGGTAATTAATTTTAGTTAATTCCTCCATGGGTTTCGTCTGGGCCCAGTCCCTTCCATGTCCAGCCCAGGCCCAGCCACCGTCCACGCACACCTAGCACAGATGATTCCTACTTGTTGTGGAGTCCGATCGATTTCTTTTTTTTTTTTATCTGAATCTGTTCGATCGATTTCTTCCATGTGGAATAGTCGCGCGCGCGCGTCTTATCCTCTAGGAACGCCGATGGCGACGGCGGCGGCGGCTACAGCGCATGGAGGCTAGCTACTTGAGGCATCCCTCAACCTGGCACTACTCTCCTAATGCGGATGGCGGCGCGGCGCAAATGACAGACCGCGGCAACGGACAGGATGGATGGTGGCGGTAGGCCGGCAACGGCAGCGTACATGACGGACGGCGGCTGCGGACTGCGGTGGCAGAAGGGCGGCTGCAGCGGTGGTGGACTGACGGTCGGTGGCGGCACCACCCAGCGACGAGACGACGACCGAGGACAGTCGCCTTCGTCGTCCACCGTTGTACTTCCACAGTTCCACGGCGCCGCCTTGGCTACGCCATGGCTGGCAGGGACCCCTCGTTCTAGCGCGGCTTCAGGCCCCAACGCGGTGGTCAGGGCGACTCCCACTGACAAAGAAAGGCTGCCAGAGGTTGATAGCTCGTTCGGTCACAAAGCATCCCCAGACCCCAGCTTGTTCAATCACATAGCATCCCCAGCTTGTTCAGACATAGTATAGGTTAACGACTGAAAACAACCTAGTACAGAGGTGCTTGATAAGTCTCTGCTTGACATCACTGCAGAATGCCAACATGAGATTCAGTTCAACAATTTTGGGTTTTTTTACTTCGAGACTAGTTCAGTGCATAGTTCACACCCCCTGTACAGAGGTGCAGTCTGCCGTTCTGTTTGTTCTCTTTAATTTAATCTCCAAACAACTGCCTGAGAAAATATGAGTTGCTACAATGTGTTGCATGATTGATCATCTAGTCCTTCCTACACGCAAAAATTTAAACTCATGATACTCATTTTCTTAAGAGCAACAACAATGTATATGGGTGAACCAGTCCATAGGACTGGGTCCCACAGCAGGTGGCAATAGCTATTTCACAAGGCACAATGTATCCGGCTCATCTGTCCATAGGAGTGGGGCCCACGATGAAATAAAATTCTCGGTCCTCAACCTCCCGTTTCCTTCGCGCGAGTTGCTGGAGAGCTCCATCCGCCGCCGCCGCCGCCTCCGTCACCTCCATCCCCGATCTCACTCCTTCCACCAAATCCGACCATGCCCTTCCGTATCTACCTCCTCAAGTACTGCATCAACTAGGATGTGCAACTTTCCTGCCCTGATGAAGCCTACACAGTCAGATCGGGTGGCTTTGCACGGCGACCTCGCGGGCGCCCGACGACCTGGGGCGCGCCCCCTCGCGGACGGCCGGCAACCTGGGGCACCGGCACCTCGCGGACGGCCCGCACGTCCACCTCGCAAACGGGCGGCGTGGCCAGCTCACGGACGGGCGGCGCGGCCAGATCGCGGACGGGCGGCACGACCACCTCCCATGGCGCGTGGATGGGCGGAAATCTTGGGCGCGTCCACCTCGCGGAAGGCCACCTCATAGACGGCCAGCGCGGCAACAAGCCTCCGCCTCATCAGGTATCTCTACCACCAATCTCTGCTATATTTAGTTTATGTTTGCAAGGACTTACAGTTGGTACGATTGCTACATTCAGTTTATGTTTGCAAACTAAGAACAATGAAAGGAAGAAAGTACAAGTGCCTAAATATTGATACGATTACAAAGCATCTAGAGGGGAACACATAATCCTTAATTAATTGGATAAGCCGTAATCTAGCTGAGGCAATACTGTAAAATTACATTGCATAAAAAACTGTAAAATTTCACTCCTTGAGACTCTACTCTTGGTGTGCTTGATGCTGTTGTGTACTGAATTTTTGCCATATGTGCTCTATTAAATCTTCCTTGAGACGCATGTGACTTGATCAATCGCGAATTTCCATGTCTTTGTCAAGTACATCTGTGAATCCATAAATTGGTCCATGTGCTAGCCCGGTTAAATTTGGGGATGATTGTGCTTGCTCATATGTGTTATCATCTGGTGTGTCATAGATGCCTCTCTCATCCTCTATTATCATTGTGGGGGGTATTAACCCCTATACCCTTATGGCTAGGCGTGGGCCGGCCCAATCTAGGGGGTCCGGTCCATTGGAAGACGACGCGTGGCTCGGCCGATCTGTTCGGAGTCCTGTGCAAGGAGTCAAGACAGACTTGGAAATCAAGCAAGATCCTGGTCGGTTAGAATAGGAATCCTTATCTGGCCACCTATGGCAATTGTAACCGATTAGGATTAGTTTTCAGATCTGTAACCCTGCTCCCCAGACTATATAAGGCGGGCAGGGGATCCCTCTAAAAAACATCTCTTATTGACATACAACAATACAATCAGACGCAGGACGTAGGTATTATGCCTTCTTGGCGGCCGAACCTGGATAAAACCTTGTGTCTGTCTTGCGTCACCATCTTGTTTGTGGCTTGCGCATCTGTCTGCCGACAATCTACTACCTTGGGCATACCCCTAGGTAGACTGCCGACCATATTTCGTCGATAGTGGCGCGCCAGGTAGGGGGTGTGCGTACTGCTCTCCAAGCGAACAGGATGGTCATCATCCCCGGCTCCATGGCTACACCGAACGGCCTCACGTTCACCGTCGGTCAGATCACCTGGACCACCGGCTCCGACGACTTCATCGCTATGATCACGGAGGAGACGCGGATTCAATTTGCGTCGACCGCTGCTTCACCTGCATCGGCTACGGCTCCAACCACGGTGGATACGGCTCCGACCACGGGGGATCTGGCTCCGACCACGGTGGATCTGGCTCCGACCACGGTGGATCTGTCTCCGACCACGCCCGCATCGCCTTCAGCCACGCCGACAACCCGTCGTCCGCTTCCCCGCTACAAAGGGAAGCAGATCGACAACACTGACCTGCTCGACTCCATCGATTGGGTCGGCACCAAACTCGCTGAAACCCTAGCTCTGGTAAGTTAAATTCAAAGTCAACCTAACGAGCAGGTAACCGCTCCCCACAACAGATCTACCCGACCAGCTCGGGCCAGTCGTCCTGCACGACTTGGTACAGATCTCGTGGTCATATCTACTCCTGAAGGGCGCTCTGCTCGTCGCCGGCCAGCTTCTACGACGGGTCTCCGGCTCTCCGAGTACGAAGCCTCGATGGGGAACTACCAGGCCTAGCCATACGACCTACGGAACGCTGCCTCCAACTACGCTTACAATATACAACGCTGCTCGGGTCTGCGTTCTGTACTCCGACCTCGGCCAAAGCCACGCAACTTCATCAACATGGTCCGGATTGAGGATTGTCAAGAAGGATCGGTCCACACAGTTCAAGAGGATGGCTCAAGCTCCTCATCTGGCACTGCATCTAATGCCTCTGTTCGCACCGAGCTCCAGGATCACGACGATGAAGGCGTCGAATATGATCTAGATATCCCAGACCACGCCTCGGGATACCCGCGATTCCCGCCCTTCCCACCAAGGCAGGGAGACTTGATCAACGTTGTCAGTAATGATGAACCACCGGCGGTCGGCGAGACAGAGCAAGAAAGGCTGGCACGTGAAGCACGCAATATTGATCGGTTCAATCGCCGACAAATCGAAGCCAAGGTGAAAGAGGAGGCACGACGCATAAGGGTCCAGCCACGCGACCTCAACAATGTTTTCGACAGGGTGGGGGACAAACAGATCTTCAGGACTCCAAGCGCCAACGTAGCCGTTGCTATGGCGACAATGCAACAGCTACCCAATACCCCGGAAACCCAGGCAGTTCACGACGATATACAAGCTTACTTGACAGCTGCTATGGCCCAGACCGCAGAGATCGTAAATCAAGCCCGGGCTCCATCCGTCTCAGTCGAGTCAAGCCATAGCCGCCAGTACTCAAGTCGCTCACAGCCACCCAACCAACGTGGCTCGTGCAACAACGACCCGTCAGACAACCGCCACGACGTTTGGGACGACAACCGCCGAGACAACCGCAATAATCGCCGCGACAACCACGGTCGAAGGGCTAATCTGGATGGCAACCGAGATCGCCATGATGGCAATAACGATCTCCGCCATTACCTTAGAGGACGTGATCTGCGTGATCGCATCAACCAGAGAGCCAACGATCGTGCATCCCACGAAAGCTATCGCCGTATGGAATATGATACTACCCACGGCCCACCGGATTTGAAGCAGTTTACTCCGCACCTTCGCCAAGTCATATGACCCAAGAACTTCAAGCTCAAAAAACTTCAGAAGTATGATGGCAAGGAGAACCCCGAATTATGGGTCATGCTCTACGAAACTACGTGCAGACCAGCCATGGCTGACGAGCACGTCATGTCTAACTACTTTCTAGTCGCTGTTGGTCATGCAGATCACCAATGGCTGGTTAGCTTGCCGGCGAACTACTTCGATTCTTGGCAAGAACTCAAGCAAGCTTTCATCGACAACTTCATTGCCACTTGCGAGCAACCCGGCAACAAATACGATCTGCAGCGGTTCGAGATCGGAAAGATGAGCCACTGCGCGAGTACGTCCGACGTTTCTCAAAGATGTGCATCAAGGTCCCGTCAATCTCCGACAGCGAGGCAATCGAGGCTTTCATCACTGGCCTCTGCTTCCACGACGCTCTAAGGGACAAGCTCCTCCGCAAGAGACCTGAATCGGTCACAGCGCTCCTGGCCATCGCTAAGAAATATGCGGACGCCGACGACGCTAAAAAGATAATTATCGAAGAAGCAGCAAGGGTTCCATGCTCCGACCATCCCCCACACCACGACGACTACCGTGGCAACTGTGGTCGGAACGACAATTTTGACCGCCGCAACCAGCGCAATGACTCCCGCGACCACCGCGACCAACGTAACCAGCGTGCTCGGGAAGACGACGGCGAGGTCAACACCGTCAAAAAAGGTGGCGGACATCGTAACTACAAAGAAGACTACGCCAAAGCATTGAAAGGGCCCTACCAGCTCCATCCCAAGTCAAACCATACCATGGAGAACTGTCGCGTTCTCAAGTCTATCTACACGCGTCAACAGGTTCCGGATACGTCCGACAAGCCTACCGACATAGGGGAACAGCGCAACGAGGACAACGACGATGAAGACGCAGATCCCCGTCACAAGTATGTCAAACCAACCGATCGCGTGCACACCATCATTGGAGGCAAAGTTTCCATCGAGACCAAACGAGAACGCAAGCTGCTCGCCCGCGCTTGCTTAAACGTGGCCTACACCGACAACCTCATCGCCAATCCATGGCTCCCTCCTTGGTCTCACCATGAGATCTCCTTCAGCAGAAAGGACCAATAGGCCGCAATATCTGAGCTAGGACGTTTTCCTCTAGTTCTCGATCCTTATATCAATAAGGTTCAGTTCGACAAGGTGCTGATTGACGGCGGCAGCTCCATCGATATACTGTTCAAGAACAGTCTGCCAGCACTGAAGATAACCCAGGCGGATCTCAAGCCATACGAGGCATAGTTCTGGGGTGTTCTCCCCGAATAGAGCTCTACACCTCTCGGGCAGATCACGCTACATGTGCAATTTGGGACCCCGGACCACTTCCACACTGACTACGTCAATTTCGTGGTCGCTGACTTCGACGACACCTACCATGCTATCCTGGGTCGACCATCGCTCACCAAGTTCATGGCCATACCTCATTACAGGTATCTGGTGCTGAAGATGCCTACCGAGAAAGGAGTTCTAACCCTTAGGGGCAACGTATACGCAGCTTATACCTATGAGGACGACAGCTTCAAAATAGCAGAGGCTCACGACCTCTCTATTCGCATGGCCGAGACCATGCTCGACGCTAAGAAGACCTCGGCCGACCACCTGGAGATCCCAGAGCTCGAGGCTCCACGCAAGAACACCAAGTCCAAGGAGCACAAGGTGATCCAGCTGGTCGATAATGATCCTAGCAAAATGGCCCTTATCGGGGCCAACCTGGATCCCAAATAGGAAGACGCGCTCGTCAGGTTCTTAAGGAGCAACATGGATGTGTTCGCATGGAAACCTGCTGACATGCCCGGTGTACCTTGGAACTTGATCGAGCACTCCTTGAATGTCAACGGCAAGCAGAAGCTACGACGGTTCGCTCGCGACAAGAAGGAGGCGATTAGGGTAGAAGTTACACAGCTTTTGGCAGCTGGATTTATCAAAGAAGTGTATCATCCGGAGTGGTTAGCCAACCTGGTTCTTGTACACAAAAAGAATAATGAATGAAGAATGTACGTTGATTACACTGATCTCAACAAACACTGCCCTAAGGACCCCTTCGGCTTACCTCGCATAGACGAGGTCGTAGATTCAACTGCCGGTTGCGAGCTGCTTTCCTTTCTCGATTGCTACTCTGGTTATCACCAGATCGCTCTCAAAAAGGATGACCAGATCAAGACATCTTTTATCACGCCTTTCGGTGCCTACTGCTATACGACCATGTCGTTTGGGCTCAAGAACGCCGGGGCTACCTACCAACGCGCTATATAGGCCTGCCTCAAAGACGAGATAAAAGATGACCTCGTCGAGGCTTATGTTGATGATGTAATTGTCAAAACCAAGGAAGCACATACCCTTGTTGACAACCTGGAACGCACCTTTGCAGCCCTTAACATATTCCAATGGAAATTAATCCCAAAAAAGTGCATCTTTGGTGTTCCTTCTAGCATACTACTTGGCAACGTCGTCAGTCACGATGGCATACGCCCTAACTCAGAGAAAGTCAAAGCTGCCTTGGACATGAAGGCGCCCAAAAAGGTGTAGGATGTTCAGAAGCTTACCGGATGCATGGCCGCTCTCAGCCGTTTCATATCAAGATGTAACATCCTGCCCAGGGCTTAATAGGATTAATAGGATACTCATACAAACAAGTTGCAACTTCTTTTCTGGAAGCCCATCTCTAAAGAACTCTAAGGTTAAGCGTGCTTAGTCTAGAGCAATTTTAGGATGGGTGACCGACCGGGAAGGACTTCCCAGGTGCGCATAAGTGAGGACAAAGTGCGTAGAAAAGACTTGTGTGGGTCTGTGAGGGCAGTCTATGTCCTAGAAAAGCTGCCAGATATAAGCGGGCCCGGCCTTGTAGAGGCAGGATGTTACAGAATGGTATCAGAGCTGACTCTCGCGGTTTCACAGGCGCGTGTGTCATAGTTGTGCAGGCATGGTTCGCATGGCTGGAGTGGTCCCAGAGTGGTCACACAGCATGGCACATGCGCTGGCACGAGACACACGGATGTGGCCAAGAGGGGATGTTCCTAGCTTGGGATTGACCGACGAGGACGTCGGTCTCTTAAGGGGGTGAGGATGTAATATCCTGGCCCAGGGCTTAACAGGATCAATAGGATACTCATACAAACAAGTTGTAACTTCTTTTCTGGAAGCCCATCTCTAAAGAACTCTGAGGTTAAGCATGCTTAGTCTAGAGCAATTTTAGGATGGGTGACCGACCGGGAAGGACTTCCCGGGTACGCATAAGTGAGGACAAAGTGCGCAGAAAAGACTTGTGTGGGTCTATGAGGGCAGTCTATGTCCTAGAAAAGCTGCCAGATATAAGCAGGCCCGGCTTTGTAGAGGCGGGATGTTACAGAATATTAGGCGAAAAAGGATTACCGTTCTTTAAACTGCTCAAAGCATCCGAGAAGTTTGAGTGGTTGGAGGAAGCAGACGCTGCCTTCACAGAGCTGAAACAATACCTTACGTCACCTCCGGTCCTCACTGCTCCCAGAGAAGACAAAACACTCCTGCTTTATATTACGGCGACTAATCGAGTGGTCTCCACTACCATGGTGGTTGAGCGCGACGAGCCCGACCACGTCTACAAGGTACAGCGACCAATCTATTTTATCAGTGAGGTACTCAATGAATCCAAGACCAGGTACCCATAGATTCAGAAATTGATCTACGCCATACTGATACCATCCCGAAAGTTGAAACATTACTTCGACGGATATTGTGTGGTGGTCATGACTGAGTACCCTCTACGAGACATCATTAGCAACAAGGATGCGAATGGGCGCATCGTCAAATGGGCAATGGAGTTATGCCCCTTCTCCTTGGAATTTGCAAGCTGTACTACAATCAAGTCTCAGGCACTCGTCGATTTCATCGTCGAGTGGACAGACTTAAGCACGCCTGCCTCTCAGGGGCCCGACGAGTATTGGAAGATGTACTTCGACGGCTCTCTCAACATCGATGGCGTAGGAGCAGGAGTCCTTTTCGTGTCACCATCCAAGGAGCAGCTCCAGTATGTCATCAGGATTTATTTCCCAGCATCAAATAACGCCGCCGAGTATGAAGCATGCCTACATGGTTTGCACATTGCGGTCAAGCTTGGTGTTAAACGTCTCTATGTCTATGGAGACTCGGCTCTGGTCATCAACCAACTCAACAAGGACTGGGACACGACCAGCGAAAAGATGGATGCATACTGCAAATCGATCAGAAAGCTGGAAGGCAAGTTATATGGCATCGAGTACATACACGTGGTCCAGGACAAAAATCAAGCAGCAGATGCGCTGTCAAAGTTAGGATCATCCCAAGCCAAAGTCCCACATGGCGTATTCGTCCAAGACCTGCTCACGCCCTCCATCGAAGAGGAAGATCCCACGGTCAACAAGTCTCTAGACCAGCAATTGGTGGCTACGGTTCCGGTGTCGAGCACCACCGAGCCACCTCCGACCACTCATGAGCCCGACTGGAGAGTACCTTTCATCAAGTACCTGATAGATGGCAGCGGTTACACTGATTGGACAAAAAACGAACACCTGATGCGTCGCAGTAAGCAGTATCTGCTCGTCGATGGCAAGTTATGGGGCAAGAATGCAAAGAAGGAAATCTTGATGAAGTGTATAACCCAGGAGGATGGCGCACACCTCCTGGACCAAATCCACTCTAGCTCCTGTGGCAACCATGCGGCCTCGAGAACGCTGGTCGGCAAGGCTTTCCGAGCAGGGTTCTATTGGTCGTCAGCAGTAGCCGATGTAGAGAAGCTAGCCCGCCACTGTGAGGGTTGTCAGTTCTTCGCCAAGAGAATCCACGTACCAGCACATGAGATCTAGACAATACCAGCCTCTTGGCCCTTCGCATGCTGGGGACTGGATATGATCTGACCCTTCAAACTGGCTCCTGGGAAATTTACATGTGTCTTTGTGCTGATTGACAAATTTTCTAAGTGGATAGAGTACATGCCTCTGGTACAGGCATCCTCAGAAAAGGCTGTCACATTCCTCGACCAGGTCATCCACCGCTTCGGCATACCCAACAGCATCATCACTGATCTGGGTACTCAGTTCACCGGGAACGCTTTTTGGGACTTCTGCGATGAAAGGAGCATAGTAGTAAAATACGTCTCGGTGGCGCACCCTAGAGCTAATGGACAGGTCAAGCGGGCAAACGGTATGATTTTGGACGCATTGAAGAACATGATGTACAGAGAAAATGACAAAGCTCCTAGAAGATGGCTCAAAGAGTTACCAGCCGTGGTCTAGGGCCTCAGAACTCAGCCCAGTCGTAACACCGGCGTCTCACCATACTTTATGGTTTACGGCGCTGAGGTGGTCCTCCCAGCAGATATAGCTTTTAGATCAGCACGGGTAGAGAACTTCAATGAAGGCAAGGTCAATGAAGTACGGGAGCTAGAAGTGAATAGTGAAGAAGAGAAGCGGCTCGATTCTTGCGTACGTACAGCCAAATACCTTGCTGTTTTGCGCAGGTACTACAACAAGAATGTTAAAGGGTAGTTCTTCGTGGTCGGGGACCTGGTCCTGAAGTGGAAGATGAATCAGGCTGGTGTCCATAAACTCGCAACTCCATGGGAAGGGCCCTTCATGATCAAGGAAGTCACACGGCCAACGTCTTACATGTTAGCTCACTTGGACGGTACAGACGTACCCAATTCATGGCACATCAACAAGCTTAGGCGTTTCTATGCTTAACTACTAAGATATGTACTCCTCTTGTACTTTTGAATTAATTCAATAAAGCTATTATGATTTCTCTGACTACTCTGATATGTCACTTTGAATTTTACGGTTGTTCTAACTTAGCCAGTCAAAGCCGACCACCATTCCTTCCTGGGTTTTCAGAGCAGGCCCTGTCTCTGGTCCCCCCCCCCCAACGCGTGCATGGGATCCACTCTCTACGCTATGGGTGATCGGCAGGTCCCCCCTAGTTTGACTTGTCCGCGTCTATGTGTGTACAGGTCATGCACCTCACACTTTGACCACATGGCAAATCAAGGCCGTACAAACTTTTCAGGATGACGTGTCGAGTAAACTGGTACAACTAAACAGAACGCTAACATGTTCTCACTTAGTTACACCAACATGGGTTTCAAGCTTAAATACGTTTTATACAAAACAAACAAGCTTATGATGATATACAGTTACGTTATTACAAGCTTGCCTGAAGAGGTACAAGTTTACAATAACACAACTATATCCTTCTTCTACAGCTCTAGCCTATCCTGTTGGCTGGTCGGGTCACACGACACCTGCTGCTCGCTGCTTCCGACATCCTGCTCGAGTCTTGAGGACTCTTGTACTGGTCGAGCTAAAGAGGATGGCCCCGTTGTTGCCTGGCTGGTCGAGACCGCAGGCTTTGCCGATTGGCTCACAACTGATGGCGTTTCTAGCTGACTTGTTGATGGCATACCCTGTACAGGTGCTGTCCCACCTCCACATAGGTTAATGTCACCAATTATCTTTGAAGACAGGTCTAGCTGGGTCATCCGAAGCTCCTTAGCCTTGTCTGGATCTACCTCCTTTGGGTACCCAGCCTCCAAGTGCTTGAGATCGATCAGGGGGTAGTGGGCACGCACCATGCTTAGCACATGTGCGCCTGTGTACTCACCCGCCTCCTTCACGAACTCTTGGAACCATTCCCATGCCTTTTGGCATCTCTCGACCAGTTCGAGCTACGGCGTCCTTAGCACTTCCTCTGTAAGCGCTGGGTCGATAAGGTTGAGGACGGGCAAAATGCTAGTTGCCACTTCCTGGCACCGGTTCTTCCATGTGTCCCAATCCTCGGTGATCTCTAGGCATCGTGCCTTCTAGCCGTCACGATCTTTCATTACGGTTTCCAGATGCTTCTTGGCATTGACTTTTAAAACTACAAACCACACAAGACATTAAAATGTCATGCCACGACAAGATAAGGTGGGCAACAGAGTGAGCAAGGTGGTCTGGAACACTTACTTTTCAGTTCCTCCTTCATCTTGGTTGTGCGGTCCCGGAGTTGTGACTGGTCGTGCGCCAGTTTCTTGTTGTCCTCCTTCAGGCGACCACACTCTACGGTTACACAGCTATTCTCCTCTTGGAGACGGACTACTTCGGCTTCTAAGCCTACACTACAGCTATTATTACCAACAATGCAACAACACGTGTCATGCACTCGTTGTGATAAAGTGACAACTTACTTGTTTTTTCTTGCTCTTTGTTACTGAGCTGGACGACTAGGTTCTGGTTCTGCGCCTCTTGCTCCGTCCTCTCTTGGTTGGCGGCTTCAAGTTGGTGGCGTAAGCGTTCCACCTCGGCCGCTAGTTCTTTATTGCTTGATGTGATTCCCTCAATCTGGTCGAAGCACTTCTTTCGGTACCTAGCGGTCTTCATTAAGTCCTGCATGTAAAAAGCTAAGTCAGACAGTTTGACTGGGTAGCAGGATCAGGTGGTCAAGCAAAACATACCTGGACTTCCATCACCAGACGTTTCGCCGCTCATTCAACTTTCATGGTCTCTTCGACCTCTGAGATTTCTTCATGAACAACCCATTGGTCGTTCTGCCAGCGCGACACATATACATGTTGTCGTTTGTCCTGGGCACAGCCTAGGACCTCCTCTACTTCGTCCTCTTCGGCCTCTTGTTCGGGTAGTGGCGCTGGTCCAGAGTTTGTAGCATCTGCGATCACTATGGCCTTCCCACGGGCTGTAGCATCGGTAGATGTGCTCTGTGCCACCTCTGGCTGCTGCTCCATGGTTTGGTCTGTTACCATTGGCGCTGACGTGTCTCCCTCAGCAGGGTTAGTGCTTGGAGCACCTATACTTGGCTCGGCTCTCCCCTCGACCACTTGCTCGGGGACTATTGTCTGGCCGCTCGTCTGCTGAGGCTCTGGCAGACTAACTGCTATAGGTTCCTCCATGGCCGGCTGCTGGGCAGTTTTCTCTGACATTGCTAGTGGAGCCATGCCGCACCCGGCTAGTTGGTCGGAATTTTCGGTGGACGCTGACCTAATATATCTGAGATAAGTTCAGAAGACAATAATATTCAAGATAAATTGTAAGCTTACATCAATGTTACAAATACTTACAGCTTGGAACCATGGAATGATGTGGCGAAGGTGCGTCTCTTTGGCCGCGCCTGCTCCACATGCTTTACGGGTGCCACCTGGTTTCTCTCTACGACCAGCACCGGCGTCGAGGCTTGATGCTCGACCCCTTTGCCGCTTGTCCTCTGCACTAAAGTGGTCGGCGATGCGGGTCCCACTAGCACGGAGGAGCCACCTTGATCCATCGGCTCTAGTTGCCTTCTCCTCTTTTGAGGGACGAGTTGAAAGATGTCTGCATCCTCCGTTTCATCGTCTGACAATGTGAAGATTGCCTGATGACGCTTGCTGGTCGCCGGCCGCTTACCAGCAGCTCTGGCCGCTGCCTCCTCCCCAACTCCGAGCACGGCCCAGTCGACGTCTTTGATGCCGGCGCTGGTCTGGGCGTTTGGGTTGGCAACTTGTGGCCAATCTACACCAGGGGGTGGAGACACGAACACTGTTGCTCTATCTCTGCCATTAATCTGGGAAATATAAAGGAGATAACATAGTAAGTTTCTGTTACAACATAAGACTACGGGTACAAGGCAGAATGATTTACCTTTGGGGGAGGTCGGGCGAGCTTGAAAGCATGCTCGATGTCGCTCAATCTCACATAATTTGGATCAGCTAAGTTAAATAGCTCTCCAATTCTGGCTTTGACTTCGATCTTGTCAAGCACCTCTTGCCTGGTCCTCGTTGGGTCTGCGCTACCCTAGTACTCGTAGCCAGGATGTACCCTCCTCTGGCAGGGCTGGATCCTTTGGCTGATGAAGTTTCCGACCATGCTTGAACCGTCCAGTTTCCTCCACGGGATCATCCCAAGTAGTTCTTGGATCTGTTCTAGGTGCTCGGGCTTTTCCGACCAGCTGTTCTTCTTCTCCGGAATGAATCCCACGTCGCACAGTGTGATCGTGTTCGGCTCTTCACGGATGTAGAACCACTTCTTGTACCAGTCGTCCAGCGATGTGTTCCAAGGGTAGTGCAAGTACTGGGCCTTCATCCTGTCACGCGGATTGAGGTATACACCTCCGGCTATCTTCGAGCCACTGCTTCCTTTCTTCCGTAGACAGAAAAGATGGCGAAAGAAGTCAAAATGGGGCTGGAAGCCACCATATGCTTCTCAAAGATGAATGAAGGTGGAGACAAGAAGAATCGAGTTGGGATGCAGATTGCAAATCCCAATCTCGTAATACAAACAGAGCCCCTGAAGGAAAGGGTGCACTGGAACCCCAAAACCCCGCTTGAAGAAATCTTTGAAAACCACAATCTCACCTGGTTGTGGATCGGGATACCCTTCTCCTTCCGGCGCGCGCCATCCTGCGAGTGCCTTATTGTGAAGTACTCCCATGATGACAAGGTCTTCGATGGTCTGCTCGTTGCTTCTTGACTTCCACCACTCCTTCGCCATGACTCCAGCTTTCTTCTGGGCATCACTCTTCGCCATGAATCCGCCCTTGCTGATGGAGGTGGATACGGTGGAGGGGTGATTTGTGATGATTTCGGAGGTATTAGGGTTGGCAAGAGGAAGAAGAAGGCTGCGGTGGCGAATGGTAATGGGGATCGGTAAAAAGTAACTTACCAGTTCTATATTATAAATAACCAAGAGTTGCGCCGTTTCGTCCGCCCAAGATTCTTGGGAGACGTGCGCACGCGCCGTAGACGGTTGTTTTCACAACCTCGAGATCTATGCCAATATATGTGCCCCTTCATTACTAGTGTACGCGCCTCTTCGTTGCTAGTGTGAGAGGGCCCACACTGACGCTCCTCCTTATAGGTGCCAAGCGACTGTTTGCTTGAAAAGGACAAGAAGGCAGTATAACGTGCTATACCCGTCTTCTTTTTTGACCAGACGTGTCAGATTGGACTTGACAGAGTAATAAGATAAATAAATACACCAAATAATAGTACAAGCACCATTCGTTTCTTCACTGCATGTCTCATGCTCAAGGATGGTCCAGACCACTACCGAGCTCGGGGACTGCTCCGACCACTATCGTGCTCGGGGACTGCTCCGACCACTACCGTGCTCGGGGACTGTCCAGACCACTACCGTGCTCAAGGACTGCCCCGACCACTACCATGCTTGGGAGACTGTTCTGAACAATGCTCGGCGATTGCTCTCCTTGGCTACATGTGATTTGTACTCACATACAGTTGAGAGACATTTATTTAGACCTTGCTACAAGGCTTATACTTCGTCTTCCAGCAAGCTCGGGGACTACATCGGTACGATGCACCTGCCGGTGCATCTCGTATTGATTGTACGACGATTGGATTCTTAACTTCAGTAGAAATTCTTTTTAGACCCTGGCACCACGTGCCTGCGTCACCTACTACCAGGCTCGGGGACTAAGTGGGCACACTTCACCTTGCGGTGAATGTGTTTATTTAATCGACCCCTACGCTTTGACTGATTGTCAGGATTACTGTCGTGCTCGGGAAGTGTCCCGACCACTGCTCAGAGATCGCTCTCCTTGGCTACATGTGATTTGTACTCACATACAGTTGAGAGACATTTATTTAGACCTTGCCACAAGGCTTATACTTTGCATTCCAGCAAGCTCGGGGACTACATCGGTACGATGCACCTGCCGGTGCATCTCGTATCGCTTGTATTATGATTGGATTTTCAACTTGAATGGGAATTCTTTTTAGACCCTGGCACCACGTGCCTGCATCACCTACTACCAGGCTCGGGGACTAAGTGGGCACACTTCACCTTGCGGTGAATGTGTTTATTTTATCGACCCCAACGCTCTGACGGTTGGCCATAACAACTACTGTCAAGGGTCACTTACATTTCTTTTCAGAAATACAAGTGGGCACACTTGATCAGGAAAGAAATCTTTTTCTTTTTTCTTTTAGAGCGCCATGCATTCTTCGGACAACCGAAATTTTTGGCTATAATCATGGTTTATTGCTCTCTGTGCGGACCAGAATACTAGCGTATTTGCTTGGTCGATGTTTCAGCCAGTTGGAGATGACATGAGGACAGACTGCATTAGCCAAAGAAGATCAAACGGCATGTCGCAACATAATACATGGTGCTCGGGGACTAGCTGTGGGGGTATTAACCCCTATACCCTTACGGCTAGGCTTGGGCCATCGCAATCTAGGGGGTCCAGTCCATTGGAAGACGACACGCGGCTCAGCCGATCTATTCGGAGTCCCACGCAAGGAGTCAAGACAGACTTGGAAATCAAGCAAGATCCTGGTCGGTTAGAATAGGAATCCTTATCTGGCCACCTATGGCAATTGTAACCGATTAGGATTAGTTTCCAGATCTATAACCCTGCTCCCCAGACTATATAAGGCGGGTAGGGGACCCCTCTAAAAAACATCTCTTATTGACATACGGCAATACAATCAGACGCAGGACATAGGTATTACGCCTTCTTGGCGGCCGAACCTGGATAAAACCTCGTGTCTGTCTTGCGTCACCATCTTGTTTGTGGCTTGCGCATCTGTCTACTGACAATCTACTACCTTGGGCATATCCCTAGGTAGACTGCCGACCATATTTTGTCGACAATCATGTTGTGCAAAATAATACATGCATACATAATATTGGCTAGCTCTTCTCGTTCCTAGAGTCTAGCTGGGTGATGTATGATAGCCCAACGCTTTTGCAACACCCCAAAGGCTCGTTCCACAGCTTTTCTTTCTCCTTCTTGAAAGCTTGCAAACAATTTATGCTTTGCACTAAGTGGCCTGAGGATTGTCTTGACAAATGTGACCCATTATGGATAGATACCGTCAGCTAGATAGTAACTCATGTTGTATTGTGACCCATTAACAGTGAACTGAACCTCTAGTGCTTTGCCTTGTAGTTGTTCTATGAATAACGGTGACTGGTCAAGCACATTAATATTATTGTTCGAACCAGCAGCTCCAAAAAATGCATGCCAAATCCATAGGTCATAAGACGCAACAGCCTCTAGCATTATGGTAGGTACCTTATAATCACCTCGAGTGAATTGCCCTTTCCAAGCAACCGGGTAATTCTACCACTCCCAATGCATACAATCAAGACTACCCAACATCCCAGGGAAACCACGCTGTTCTACTACTTACAGTAAATGTTGGATGTCTTCACTAGTAGGCTTGCGTAGATACTGCGCACCGAATAGGCTTCTAACACCAGTAACAAAATGAATCAAACACTCCATTGCTGTACTCTCAGCAACCCCGAATGTTTCATCCATAAGATCTGCTGGTGAACCATAAGCCATCATTCTAATGGTAGCATTACATTTCTATAATGGTGATAGACCCACTTTGCCAAATGCATCTCGACGTAGACAAAAATATGGAGACCAAACACCTAGAGCTTGGACTATGCGTAGAAATAAATGCTTCCTCATGCGAAATCTTCTACGAAACTGATCATCATTGTACAAGGGATTATCTGAAAAATATTTAGCAACTAGTCTATTGTGATCACCTTCATGATCTCTGTTGATGTACCTCCTTGTATAACCCCCACGTCGAATAGAGGACCTAGCTGATTCTGCTTCAATCTCAGCTTCAATCTCCTGCTCAAGCTCAGACTCAATCTGTGCTTCAAGGTCAGACTCAGTAGAATCACTTGAGTCAGTTGACATTATTTGTACTGGTTGTGGACTGGTGTCTAGTGAATGAGGGAGTGCAGTGAGTGTGAATGAGGGAGTGGCTGTGGATTGGTGTCTAGTGAATGAGGGAGTGCAGTATTTGTAGCTGATATCCACTTGTATGCAACAGCCATTTGCTACTTTTGTTTGTCTTTTTCTCAACATCTATATTCTTGTTTATCTTTTTCTCAACAGCTATATTCTTGTTTGTTTTGTTCTCAACAGCTATATTCATGTTTGTCTTTTCTTAATAGCTACATTTACCCACAACAGCAAGTATTTTTATCAACATCCATCTGTTGGTTTCATTAATAATGGGGTACAACCATCAATAGCTTACAAATACACTACCAATACTAACAATTACACTAATATTTAGGGGTACAACCATGCAACCTAATACATAAACTAATTAACTTAAAGCTTACATACATAGGTTTACAGATACACTGACCAAACTTGAAAACAACTACACTAAATATTAGGGATACATGCATCTCGTGCTGCTTTTCTACTCCTCAGCCAAGTCTTTTGCAATCTGATCCAGTATGCTCTCATGCCTGTTTTTTTCTTTTTCACTAAAGTTTGAGGTATCTATTTCCAGCAGTTTCAAATAGGTGTTATACTTTTTAGCCCTTGCTGATTTTGCTTTCATTGACATTGCTTCATGATACATAACCATATTTTGACTTGGTTGGCTGCTCAAAGGAGATGGCGCAGCAGATTTTCCTATCCCTTTCAGCCTTGCCTTCGCTTTCTTCTGCCCCTCGGGACGTACCTCTCTACTCATGGTTTCCCCCTCTGTGTCTTGGTTGGACGAAGAAGTGTATGCTCCTGAGTTAGATAGCTTGGTCATTTTTGGTGTGCTCTCCTCTTGGATGATTCTGCGCCATTTGGGCATCTCCTTGGCCACATCCCATAGGTACTCATATATAAAAGACCTACCCTTGTTGCCATTCTTGAAAAATTCATGGGCTGCTTTCTTCACCATGTCATCAGATTGCCCACTGTTGCGTGCATTCATAGCTTTAGCATAGGCTCCACTAAACTTTGTGATATCCCTCTTGACATCACCCCAATGTGTCTTCAATTGTTTGATTGACCTCTTGTGGCTATTATTTGGCGCGTTGTCGTTGAACTCAGCGGCTACAACTTTCCAATAGTACTCAAATTTCCTGTCATTGCCGATTACGGGATCAGTGGAGTGTTTTGTCCATGCACTGAATAGCCTATCATTTTCTTCTTCACTCCAATTGATGCGTTGATGCCTCTTTGGTTCTTCTTCGCTGCTATCACCTAACTCTTCAATGTTGACTGATTGCTTCTCTTGTTGTGCAGAGCATCGAGAACTTGACTCTGATCCATGAGAAGAAGTGTTGGCTGTAGCTCCACCAAGATGGGTGAATTGCAGCACTAATGATGGCCTATTGCCTACAGTTGCATCCAAAGGACCAACACTTTCATGGAGATGAAATCCTTGAAAGCCTGGTGGAGGTGCTTGAAGCCAACTCCCTTGTTGTTGAACACCTTGAAATATGGGAGCAGATTGGCCATATGGTGGGTGGATTCCCGGAGGACCAAAAGGATTGAAGTTTTGTAGAAAGTTGGATGTTCCAAAGGGAAACTAAGATTGGGGTGTAGGAGGTGAGATCTGACCACTACCCTCTGATGAGTACTGGGATGGAGAGTCCTGATTCAGGAGGTTTGAAAAAAATCTAGGGGAAGGTTCCATTGGAAAGTTGTGTTCTAGAGTGGATCTCAGGTGCTGAAAATTGAGCAACAAGCTTCAAGTTTGAGTTCATAGAGGCAGCAAGCAGGCAAGTGAAGATGAGGCCAACGCCCTTCAGTTTTGTAGAGGAGCAAGCAGGCATGTGAAGAGGAGGCCAACGGCTAGCTTCCTAAGCCAACGGCTCCGTGTATGTTTAATGTGCTGTGTCAGATGAACAGTTAAAATAATATTTTTTATTCTCTGGTGGGTTGGCCATAGCGTAATGGGTAACTTTTGTTATTTCTTTGCTATGGACTACTGCTACTGCTACCATGTATCAGCTACCTGGTACCTATTTTTTTATTCTCTATGGACTACTTTCTCTGAACATTATGGTTGCTCTATGGAGAGGTACCTGGTACCACATCAATTGTCTAATCATGAAAACCTTGTACAGAACTCACATACCAAGTCCTGCATCAAATGGTTTTTCGGCCATGTTTAGTTCAAAAAAAATTTCTCAAAAAGTGCTATAGTAGCCATCACATCGAATCTTGCGATACGTGCATGGAGCATTAAATGTAGATGAAAAAAAACTAATTGCACAATTTGGTTGGAAATCGCGAGACGAACGTTTTAAGCCTAATTAGTCCATGATTGAACACTAATTGTCAAATAAAAATGATAGTGCTATAGTAGCCAAATTTCCAAATTTTCGTGAACTAAACACGGCCTTCGTATGCATCTCAAGTGGGATATTTGGCACAAGTCACTGTCAGTGTCAGGAGGTTGATCAGTTACGCTATGACAATTAAGTCAGGCCTCTAATGTGCAAAGTTAGCACCATAGCAATGTTCAGCAGTGTCCTTTCCAAATCAAGAGAGGTAGACACATACTTTGCAAGCATAGAATGCTGCTAAGCCTGAGGCATACACCACACCAATGATTCGATTATGGAGGGTGCTGCCGCCTTCCCTCACCCCTCACTGCCGCGCGTGCCCGCATCCCGCGCTCGAGCCTAGGGCCGCGCCCGCGCGACACCGAGGTCTGGCAGCCTTCGTGTGGCGGCGGCGCCGCCTCTCCGCGCGCTGCGGCCATCGGCGGTTCAGACGCGCCACTATTACGGATCTAAGAAATTCAGGAATTCTCTGTAGTCTGGACTGGACTGGGTGGGCAGCGTATGGACCTGGGTTGGACATGGGTAGGGTCAGGTCCAAACTAAACCGGCAAAATTAATTTCTTGGCTGCTTTAATATTCCTGCAGATCTTTTTGAAAGGACCACCGGAGCAAAACTCAATAAAGCCATTGCCGTTTGACAATGGTAAGATTATTGTTGGTGTTTCGGACCAGGGGGTCCTCAACCAACGAGTGAATTTGTGCTGCGTGCCCCCATCCCGGATGGTGATGCAAAGAGATACAAGGTTTATACTGGTTCAGGCAATCGAGGCCCTACGTCCAGTCTGAGAGATCGATCTTGTATTCCTTGCACCGGAGTGCTCGTAGTAGGGGGTTACAAGCTAGGTGCGAGAGGGAGCTAGCCCCAGGTCTCGGCGGGGGTGTCGTGCGGGCCGCTTGAGACGTTGCTCTCAAGCAGCATAGAAGCGTGTAGTTTGAGTTCCTCTTTCTACTCGTTGTTCTCCTCCCCCTAGAAATGGTACCGGCTACCTCCTTTTATAGCCACAAGGAGGGAGCCAGAAGTACATGAGAAGGCTACTATTTGCTGGCGTATTCTGCTCCCTGGAGCAGTGTGGCGTCGTGGGAGTTCCCATCGGTGTCTAGTCGGTATGGTCTCCAAGGCCGGCAACATGTTGCGCTCCCGTACATTTGTTGACTTGGTGAAGTGCCGAGACCTGGTGGCTGCTGTAGTTGGTTGTGCCGAGACCCGCTGTGCTGAGGCCGAGACCCGCTGTGCTGAGGCCTTTGCAGGTGGCAATGCGGGGTCTTGGTGGCCATCGTCGTAGTTGATTTAGGCGAAACAGTGCGGAACGTGCGTCTACAGGATACGGTACCCTATATTGTCAGTAAGGGATGGTAAAAAGGCGATTTGACCGTTGTCCCGTCGCTCCTGTCGTGGCGCACTGCCGATCGTGGCTTACGTAGTGGGTGCAGCTGGGCGCATTAATTGGATGCGACAGCCGGCCAGAGCGACTTTTGAGGCGGAGGCGACGAGGTTGTGGGAGGAGCCCAGCCTTGGGAGAGGCGGAGCACGGCCAGTTCGCCCGAGGCCCTACCAGGAGTCTCGGGTGAGGCGGAACTCGGTCAGTTCGTCCGAGGCCTATCGGGGGTCTCGAGCAAGGCGGAGCGGTCGGTCCGCTGGTCCCGAGGTCATAGGAACCTAGTTTTGTCTCCCCACGTCGTGTTCGTCCTTGGTGTAGGAGTTTAGGCAGCACAGTAGCCGGTAACCCCTACACAGTCCCATCGTGGATGGCAGGGCACTGACGTGACTGACGTCTAGTCTGCCACTTCGCTGTACTGTGCCGTCGCGTGGTTGTCGGAGTGGTTGAGCGCCTTGATTGGATGTGATGTCTAGCCAGAGTAGTCTATTCAAAGCGGTGGTCGCGGGGCTGGTGGCGAGCCGGTCTCGCACGAATCGGAGAATCACAGACCTCAGCGAGGGGGCCTCGGGCAAAGGGGCCTCGGCGAGGGGGCCTCGGGCGAATCGGAGATTTTGGCTGAGACCTCGTTTGTCTTATTGGTTCTTGTTTTTAGGGTCTAAGTAGTTTTTTGGCTCTCGCTTAGGGTACCCCTTCTCACGGTATCCTACAGTAGCCCCCGAGCCTTGGGGAGAGTGGAGGCACTCCCCCTGAGGTTCTGACGAGAATTGGCTCTTGATAGTTCTTGTCGGGATGGTGTTTCGTACTCAAGGTTTCGGTGGGTGCGCGCGAGCGCACCCGCCGGGTGTAGCCCCCGAGGCCCTGGAGGAGTGATTTTACTTCTTCAGGGGCTTTTTTCTCTTTCGAGTGAGGGGTTTTCATTGTGTTTGCCAAGCCCGTGGGTGCGAGTTCGGATTGCTGGGCCTCGACGATGCTGCGGGAAGAGCCCATTAGCCTCTGCGCGGGGCGAGAGGGCCGTCAGGGGTCCTCCTGACTTTTTGTACGACCCTCGCGCTTCCTTTTTGCTCAGAAGGAGGGGTGGAATGTGCCACGCTACCCTCGGTGGGCGCGAGCGATGGCATTTCCGGTGAGCTGTTATCGGGTAAGTCCGAGTGGAGGCCCATACCCCGTTCGCTGGGGGTCGGCTAGCGGTCCGGAGACGCGCTCCAAGAGTACCGGAGGGTTTCTCTAGTGGGTGCCGAGGCCGTTCGCTGGGCCTCGGTGGCTCGGTGCCTCCCTACGGTGGGATCCCATTTGGAAACCTCTCTGCCGGTCTCGGACACGACTCAGGGTGTCCCAAGCGTTTCGCTTGCTTGGACCTCGGCCTCGTACAGGCTCGCCCGTAGTCGTCCCTGACTCTATTGACCTAGGGCAGCTGTCGAAACCCCTGGGGGCCCAGCCTTCGAACCCCTGGACCGTAACGGGCTTGGGTCGCTTGTCTTTATCTTGGGTGCAGGAAGAGCCCCCGAGCCTTCGCACGGAGCAAGAGGGCGGTCAGGCGTCCTCCTGACTTTTTTGTCTGTCCCCCGCACGTCCTTTTCGCTCGGACGGGGGGTTGTTTGCCGAGCCCACTCGTGTGCAAGCCTGAGCCACTGGGTCTCGGCAAAGTTGCAGGGGGAGCCCCCGAGTCTCTCGCATGGAGCGAGAGAGCGGTCAGAGGTCCCCCTGGCTTTTGGTTCGCCCCTCGCGCATGAGGGTCTGTCTACCGAGCCCCCCTCGGGTGCGAGCCTAGGTCGCGGGGTCTCGGCGTCTTTGCAGAAGGACCTCCCTAGCCTCTGCATGGAGCAAGAGGGCCGTCAGGAGTTCTTCTAGCTTTTTGAACAACCCTCGCGCTTCCTTTTCGTTTGGAAGGAGGGTTTGTTTTGCCGAGCCCCCTCATGTGCGAGCCTAAGTTGCTGGGCCTCGGCAATGTGTTGCAGGAAGAGTCCCATAGCCTCTGCACGGAGCGAGAGGGCCGTCAGTGGTTCTCCTAACTTTTTGTTCGACCCTCGCGCTTCCTTTTCGCTCAGAAGGAGGGGTGGAACGTGCCACGCTACCCTCGGTGGGCGCGAGCGATGGCATTTCCGGTGAGCTGTTATCGGGTAAGTCTGAGTGGAGGCCCATACCCCGTTCGCTGGGGGTCAGCTAGCGGTCCGGAGACGCGCTCCAAGAGTACCGGAGGGTTTCTCTAGTGGGTGCCAAGGCCGTTCGCTGGGCCTCGGTGGCTCGGTGCCTCCCTACGGTGGGATCCCATTTGGAGACTTCCCTGCCGAACTCGGACATGACACAGGGCGTCCTAAGCATTTCGCTTGCTTGGGCCTCGGCCTCGTACGGGCTCGCCCGTAGTCGCCCCTAACTCTGTTGCCCTGGGGCGGCTGTCGAAACCCCCAAGGGCCCAGCCTTCGAACCCCTGGACCGTAGTGGGCTCGGTGCCCGGTTCCTTCGCCTGAAAGGAATCAGGTGGGGGTTATTTCTCTCCCTATGGCTAACAACGACAGGCGTGTCTTTTGAGGTGGCTTTTTCGGGGAGGCGAAACGGCGCCTGCTGCTGCTGCGGTTGGACACGACGGGACGTAACTATAGGCGCGATTAATGAGGAGGGAGTGGGCGCGTGGGCGGTAAGACCAGATCTGGATAACCGCAGTGGATTTTTTGGGGGAAACTTCCCCGATTTCGTCGCCCGGTGGTTTCGTCTCGTCCCTGCATAAATACGCAAAGAGCCTCGCCCTCCCCCTCCTTACCTTTTCCGCATTCGCTTTCGCTGCCTCCGTGCCGTTGCTGAGAGCATAGAGCGCTGGGGAGGAGAAGGGCGAGAGCGAGAGACTGAAAGAGAGAGAGAGAGAGAGAGAGATTACCGCCGTAGCAGCGTCCTCCACCGCGCAATGGCTGGTGGTCCCGTCATCCTCCCGGCGGATCCCTAGGAGCGGTCTGACGTCACCGAGGAGAAGCTGCCGTCACTCGTGGAGGCCGGTCTTCTTCGCCCGATCACCGACCCCGACGAGCCGGAGTGGATCGCTCCGGGGAACGAGTCGGAGCCGAGGCCGCGTGAGGGCTACGTGGTGAGCTTCGTCGTCTTCCACGAGCGAGGCCTCGGGTCGCCGGTGGATCAGTTCATGCGGGCGCTCCCACACTACTATGGCATGGAGCTTCACAACTTCAGCCCCAACTCGATCGCGCAGGCGGCCATCTTCGTCGCCGTCTGCGAGGGGTACTTGGGGATCGCTCCCCACTGGGAGCTGTGGCTCCACTTGTTCCGAGCGACATTCACCACCAAGCTGGGGGGAACGAAGGGGGCTCAGAAGGTGCTGAGGGCCGGCGGCTGCACTCTTCAGGTGCGCCAAGACCGGCAGTCCCTCTACGTCCCGGCCCAGCTATCATCGTCCAACCGTCGTTGGTATGACAGCTGGTTCTACCTCTGCAACGACGACAGAGGACTTCCCCCTTATACCGGGTGGGTTGTAGAGAGTCAGCCAGAGAAATGGGGATACGGCGTCATCAAGGTCGATTAGCCTAGGCTAGAACCGCTCTTGAGGGCCTTGGGGAAGCTGCGTGACCGCGGCCTTTCGGCGGCCGTGGTCGTGGTGGCTTTTCACCGTCGGAGGGTGCTGCCGCTGATGGCTCGGCGGCGACGGCTGTTCGAGATGACCCTGAGCGATCCGATCGCCGGTATCAGGATGTCCGCCTTCGCTCTTACCGACGACGAGACCCTGCGTCGTGTGAGAGAGGCGGTAGACGGGAAGCCGAAGATTGACGATTTGATGCCGTTCCCGATGTGCCCGTCGCGGGGGCACATTTCACTGGTAAGTTGGATGTTGCCGAGGCTTTCGCGGCCTTCTTGTTTTTCGTCTTTTTTGTCTGTTGTCTTACTTCGTCGTTCCCACAGGGGATAAGAGACGTGCGAGACTCCCCGCTGCCCGTTCCTGAGGACACCCGGCGGCGAGCCATGAACAGGGCGCGCGCCGAGGAGCAGAAGAAGAAGAAAGACGCCAAGGAGGCAAAGCGCACGAAGAAGCTCCTCGTGCGCGAGAAGCTGGACGCCCGTCGCCAGCGTCAGAAGCTCGACGGTCTCCCATTGGAGCCATCTCCCTCATCGTCGGTGTCGGATTCTTCGGGCGACGGCGGCGGGCGCGAGGTGGGGATGGCCTGCCTGGAACACCTTCCCGACATTAGGGAGATGGTGCCCGGGGCACCGGCAAGGAGCCTGACGCTTCTAGGAGGAGGAGGTGTCCCGGGGCCGGTGGCGGCCCGTCTCGGGGCCGAGGCTGGACCGCCCAAGGCGCGGGTGTCGGAGGAGCGTGCCGTCAGCCCGATGGGCTCGACGGTGGAGGTGGAGCGAGCGATGGTGGGGGCGACCCCATTGTCTCCGCGAAGGGTCGAGGAGGTGCCGGGGTCCGGCGGAGGCCAGCTGGCACCGGTGGACACAGAGGCCGTGCTGCTGCCGCCACCGCCGCCGTTGTAGAGGAGGCTGGCGGTGCCGAAGTGGCTGCATCCCCGTTCGCGGTGAGCGTCTTTTTCTGGTGGAGTCCATAGTACTTCTTGTTTCCCCTTGGTCGCGTGCTGACCTTGGGAGTGTCTTTGCTTCCAGCCAGAAGCATCTGGTGGAAGATCCTGCCTTGGCGCCCCGTAAGGCGCTCAAGGTGAACGTTAGCTCCTCCGCCCATCAGGCAGCGGAGGCGCAGGCTGGCGTGCAGCGTGGCGCGGCGTCTAGCGGGGCCGTTTCCGAGGAGGTGGCTGCCCAGGAAAAGGGTGCCGAGGCGGCCGCGGAGCGAGTGGAGGAGGAGGAGCCCACGCCCCGCGATGTCGTGGGTCTTGGGGCGAATGAGGCTGGGGTGTCCACCATTGCCGAGGCCATTGAGGGTGAGGCCAGAGCCTCCAAGACCTCCGAAGTCAGGGCGGTGGACGCCGGGGCCACCGAGGTAGAGATGGCGGAGGCCAGAGCCCCCGGGTCCGTCGAGGCCGAGGCGATGGAGATGGAGACGGAGCAAGTTTTGGCGCTGCCCCTGGTTCAAACAATCTCGTCTGATGATTCCTCCCATGGGAAGGAGGTGGCGGACGTCGAGGCGGCCAGTACCGCGGAGCAGCCAGTCCCAGATCCCGCCGAGGGGAGTTCGGCCCTTGTCCGGCTACGGCCCGAGCCCCGTGGGTGGAACTTCCCGTGTGTTTTCTGGCGGAACCGAGCTGACCCTGAGGGGGAGCCCATGTTCGCCCTTGAAGATATCGCAGAGGGGGGGGTGATGGGATACCCTCGAGCAGTACCGCCAACTGGCAGTGAAGTCGCTGCAGACAGCGATGACTATTATGGAAGGGGACTTGCCCGGTGTCACCCAGGTAAGTACTTTCCTCTCTCGTGCCGCGTTGTTTTCTCTCTGAGCCCCTTGTAGTGTTTGACGTGCGTTTTTTGTTTTGCCTCTTTAGGAGCTCGAGACCCGATCCCTTGGGAAATCGGTGTTCCTACGAAGGGAGAGGGATATCTAGGACCAGCTCCGGTGGCAGAAGGGCCTGCTTGCCGACGCCCAGGGGCTTTTGTCGGCGCGGAGTGCGGAAGTGGAGGACCTCCGCCTTTGTTGTGCTGACATTCAGGCCGAGTTGGCCATGGTTAAGGAGCAGTCTGCCCCTCTGGTGGCGAAGATCAAGGAACTGGAGGAGCAAAACTCCTTCAGGTCTCGGGCCCAAGAAGCGATGGCCTCTGCCAAGGCCACAGCCGGGCAGCTAGGTGCGGAGCAGAGCGAGCATCAGCTAACGAAAGTCGCCTTGGCAGAGGCTACCAAGGCGGCCGAGGCCTCTCGGGTCGAGGCCTTAGACTGGAAGAGCAAGGCCGAGGGTAAGTTCTGCTGAACCGTGCTCCTTGTTCTTTTTGTTCTAGTTCGCGTTTGACTCCTGACCCCTCGTCACGACGTAGATCTGGAGAAAGAGGCCTCCCAGGCGGCTGAGGCCTCTGTCGCAGCGCAAGCGGCGCTGGATGTTGAGGTCCGGGAGCATGAGGCGCTGCGCAGCGCTGTCCGTACCGCCTGCGAGGCCCTGGACGTCGAGGGGGTCCAATCAGCCAGCTCCCTTGGGAGCCGCCTGATTGCGTTGTGCGGCCGTGTCCACGAGAGGCTCCGGGGGGCGTTGCACACGGGTGTCAAGCGTGCCCTAGCCGTCGTCTCCTCGCACTACGCCATCAACCTCGAGGCTGTCAGCGATGGCTACGTGCTACCAGAAGATGATGAGGAGGCTAATGCAGAGGTCGTGAAGCTGTTGGAGGCGGCCGAGGCACCTTGTACAGCGCTGGCCGGTCTATTTGATGAAGAGGTGGTCCCTCCCGCGCCGGCCGCCGATCCTTGAGCTTTGACCTGGGCCAAAAGGGGCCATGTAACCGGATTGAGTTAGTTGCCATACCGTGACGTTTTTGTGGCCGTCGAGGCCTTTAAAGTATTTGCGTATGTGCGTCTTTTAACCGTTTTCTGTTCTACTTCTGAGCCTATGCCCTCTGTCTCAATCTTGGGAACCCGCAAAGAAATTCCTCGGGACCTAAGCCATCCTTTGGTGAAGGGTGGTGAGGGAGCTACCATAGCCCAGAGGCGTAGGCCGTTCTCACGACTCGACCGGTCCTTTGGCCTCGAGACAAGCTTTTGGTCTTTGGGTTTCTTGTGAAGGTCCCGTCGGAGCGTGAGAGAGTTTGGCGTAGAAATTTTTTGAAAGACCATTAACAAACGGTGTTCGGGACTTAGGGGGTTCCCCCTTTTTAGCCCCCGAGGGAGGCTCGGCTTTGTAGAGGCAGAGCCGAGTATCCCTTATAGCGCTATTGTGGTGTCGAGCCCCTATTGATAGACAAGCTCTCTGCACAGAACTTCCTCGGAGCCTACGCTGTCCTTTGGGTGAAAAGGTGGTGAGGGAGCTGCCATAGCCCGGAGGCGTAGGTCGTTCTCACGGCTTGGCTGGCCTTTTTGCCCTTGAGACGATCATATGGTCCTTAGGTTCTATACAATCGACTCGTCTATAAGGGGGCTCCTCAAAACATTATAACAACTAAGAACGCTTCTTTATTGTATTTCGAGAAACAATGTAAACAACGTTTGGAAATTTAAGGGTAGAAACGACGTAGCTGTTCTATGTTCCAAGCGTTGGTTAAGATTTCGCCCTTCTCGTTGGCCAGCTTGTAGGTTTCGGGCTTCAGTACTTGGGTGACGATGTATGGCCCTTCCCATGGCGGGGTCAGCTTGTGATGGCCCTTACTGCTCTGCCTCAGCTTCAACACCAGGTCGCCCACCTTCAGGTCTCGGCTCCAAATGTGCCGGGCTTGGTAGCATCGTAGGGCTTGTTGGTATTTTGCTGAGTGTAGTAGCACGACGTCTCGGGCTTCCTCCAGTTGGTCGAGGGCATCTTCGCAGGCAGTGCGGTTGCTTTGCTCGTTGTAGGCCTGTAGTCTCGGGGAACCATACTCCAGGTCAGTGGGGAGGATGGCCTCGGCCCCATAGACCAGGAAGAACGGTGTAAATCCCATGGCTCGGCTCGGCGTATTCTTCAGGCTCCAAATGACCGATGGGAGTTCGGCAAGCCATTTCTTGCCGAATTTCTTCAACCGGTTGTGTATCCTAGGTTTGAGACCTTGTAGGATCATGCCGTTTGCACGTTCTACTTGGCCGTTTGTCCTAGGATGTCCTACGGCTGACGAGGCCACATGGATGTGGCGGTCGTCGCAGAATGTCAGGAACTTGTGGCCGGTGAATTGCGTCCCATTGTCGGTGATGATGGTATTTGGGATTCCGAACCTGTGGATGATATCTGTAAAGAACAGCACCGCTTGCTCGGATTTGATCTGAGTGATCGGACGAGCCTCGATCCATTTGGAGAATTTGTCGATGGCTACCAGTAGATGGATATAGCCCCTGGGTGCCTTCTACAGAGGCCCAACCATGTCTAGCCCCCACACAGCGAATGGCCATGTGATGGGGATGGTTTGGAGGGCTTGGGCCAGGAGGTGCGTCTGTCGTGCGTAGTACTGGCATCCCTCGCAGGAGCGTACTAGCTTCGTGGCGTCGGCCACCGCTGTTGGCCAATAGAAACCTTGGCAGAAGGCGTTACCCACGAGTGCCCAAGGCGCCGCGTGGTGCTCGTAGACTCCCGCGTGTAAGTCCCAAAGTAGGGATTGGCTAGCCTCGGTGGTGATGCATCGTTGGAGAATACCAGATGGGCTACGCCTATACAACTCGCCGTTGCAGAGGACGTAAGTCTTGGCTCGTCGCGCAAGCCGTTGGGCCTCGGTTCTGTCCGCAGGAAGCTCTCCTTGAACGAGGCGATCAAGGAAAGGGACTCGCCAGTCTGTTCCTTGGTCGGCCTTGGGAGGCTCTGCGTCAATCGCCATGGCCTCGGGCTTGGCTGGCGGGGTCTCGGTGGTAGAGGGGGCCTCGGGCCCTACGGTGGGCTCGGCCAATGGGCCCTCTTCCGTCGCCGAGGCGTAGTCGACGGATGGCTTGTGGAGGTCTCTGGCGAAGACGTTCGGGGGGACCGGCGTCCGTGCCGACGCCATCTTTGCTAGTTCGTCTGCGGCCTCGTTGAACTTTCGTGCGATGTGGTTGAGTTCGAGACCGTCGAACTTGTTCTCTAGGCGATGTACTATCGTGCAGTACGCATTCATTTTAGGGTCATGGCAGCTTGACTCTTTCATCACCTGATCGACGACGAGCTACGAATCACCCCGGACGTCGAGACGTCGCACTCCAAGTTCGATGGCGATTTGCAGGCCGTTGACGAGGGCCTCGTATTCGGCCACATTGTTGGAGGCGGCGAAGTGGAGCCAGATCATGTAGCGCATGTGTACTCCGAGGGGCGAGACCAGGAGCAGGCCCGCGCTAGCCCCAGTCTTCATCAGAGACCCGTTGAAGTACATGGTCCAGCATTCTGATTAGATCTGAATGGGTGACAGCTGTGTGTCGGTCCACTCAGCTACAAAGTCGGCCAGGACCTGTGATTTGATCGCTTTCCGAGGCGCGAAAGACAAGGTTTCCCCCATGAGTTCGATAGCCCACTTGGCTATTCTACCCGAGGCCTCCCGGTTTTGGATTATCTCTCCCAGAGGAAAAGACGACACCACAGTCACCGGGTGGGACTCGAAGTAGTGACGCAGCTTGCGTCGAGCCAAGACTACGGTGTAAACTAGCTTCTGGATATGGGGGTAACGCGTCTTAGTCTCGGAGAGCACTTCGCTGATGAAGTAGACAGGTCGTTGGACGGGTAGAGCATGTCCCTTCTCCTGCCTCTCGACTACTACGGCCGCGCTGACCACTTGGGTCGTCGCGGTGATGTAGAGTAAGAGGTGCTCGCCCTCGGTGGGCGGAACCAGGACGGGGGGGTTGGTGAGCAGTGCTTTGAGCCTGGCGAGGGCTTCCTCGGCCTCGGTGGTCCAAGAAAAGCGCTCGGACTTTCTCAAGAGGCGGTACAGGGGTAGGCCTTTTTCGCCGAGGTGCGAGATGAAGCGGCTTAGGGCCGCAAGGCATCCCATGACCCTCTGCACCCCTTTGAGGTCTCGGATCGGGCCCATGTTGGTCACGGCCGAGACCTTTTCCGGGTTGGCCTCGATTCCATGTTCTGAGACTATGAATCCCAAGAGCATGCCTCAGGGAACCCCGAAGACACACTTCTTGGGGTTGAGCTTGATGCCCTTCTCTCTGAGACATGTGAAGGCAACCTCCAAGTCGCCGACGAGATCACCGGCCTTCCTGGACTTGACTACGATGTCATCCACATAGGCCTCGATGGTTCGCCCGATGTGTTCGCCAAAGGCTTGGATCATGCACCGCTGGTAAGTAGCCCCTGCGTTTCTGAGGCCGAACGGCATGGTTACGTAGCAGTACATGCCGAATGGAGTGATGAAAGAAGTCGCGAGCTGTTTGGACTCTTTCATCTTGATTTGGTGGTAACCGGAATACGCATCAAGGAAGGAGAGGGTTTCGCATCATCCTCCACTTGCCACTTTTCTTCCTGACTAATATAGGGTTAGCCAACCACTCTGGATGGGATACTTCCTTGATGAACCCGGCTGCCATGAGCTTCTGCAATTCTTCGCCGATGGCCCTGCGCTTCTCCTCGTCGAACCGGCGTAGGCGCTGCTTTGCCAGCCTGGAGCCCGCCCGGATATCTAAGGCGTGCTCGGCGACCTCCCTTGGTATGCCCGGCATGTCCGAGGGACTCCACGGGAACATATCGACATTCGCACGGAGAAAGTCGACGAGCACGGCCTCCTATTTGCTGTCGAGGGTGGCGCTGATCTTCAGTCCTCGGCCGTTGGGGACGGCGGGATCGACAGGGACGAGCTTGACGGCCTGCGCGGGCTCGAAGGTCCCGACGTGCCGCTTGGCGTCGGGAACCTCGCTACCAAGCTGGTCGAGATTGGCGATGAGGGTCTCGGCCTCCACGATGGCCTCGGCGTACTCGATGCATACGACGTCGCAGTCGTATGCATGTTCGTACGTGGACTGGACGGTGATGATGCCGTTGGGGCCTGGCATCTTGAGCTTGAGGTAGGTGTAGTTGGGGACCGCCATGAACTTGGCATAGCACGGGCGCCCCAAGATGGCGTGGTAAGCCCCCTTGAATCCAACCACCTCGAAGGTGAGGACCTCCTTGCGGTAGTTGGAGGGAGTGCCAAAGCAGACGGGTAAGTCGATGCGCCCGAGGGGTCGTGTGCGCTTTCCTGGCACGACACCGTGGAAGGGCGTGGAACCGCCTCAGAGCCGTGACTGGTCGAGCTCCAGGCCTCCAGGAGCTCCAGAGTGTTGACATAGAGGATGTTGAGGCCGCTGCCTCCGTCCATGAGCACTTTGGTAAGCCGGGTGTTGCCGACGATCGGGTCGACGACAAGCGGGTATTGCCCGGGGTTCGGAACATAATCGGGGTGGTCATCCCGATCAAAGGTGATTGCCTCCCGAGACCAATCGAGGTACCGGGGGGTGGCCACCTTGACCGAGAAGACCTCCCGGCGTTCCCTCTTTCGCTGGCGCGCCGTGAGGCATGCCGAGGGTCCGCCAAAGATCATGAAGGCATTGCGTACCTCGGGGAACCCATCATCTTTATCGCCGTCCCTCTCGCCGGCGCCCCTTTTCCTGGCGTCATCGTCGTCGGGGAGCCCATGCCTGGCGTAGTAACGCCGGAGCATGGTGCACTCCTCGAGGGCATGCTTCACCGGACCTTGATGGTAAGGACAGGGCTTCTTAAGCATGTCGTCAAATAGCCCGGGGCCTTGGGGGCCTCGGGGATTCCTACGATCTACTGTGGCGACATGGCCGGCCTCGAGGACCTCCTGCTTCCCTGGGCGACCCTTCTTCTTTCTCTTGGGGACACGGGTGGGCAAGGCCTCGGGGGCCTCGTCCTTCTGCTTCCCCTTAGCGTCGTTGTTGGGGAAGATGGCCCCAACCGCCTCTTCGCCCGAGGCGAAGTTGGTGGCGATGTCGAGGAGTGCGGCCACTGTGGTTGGTACGTTCCAGCCCAATTCTCGGACCAGGTCTCGGCAGGAGGTGCCAGAGAGGAATGCTTGGACGATTTCCGAGTCACCGACGCGGGGCAACTCGGTGCATTTCTTGGAGAAGCGCCGGATGAAATCTCGAAGAGATTCGTCCGGCTTCTGGCAGCAACCTTTGAGGTCCCAGGAGTTCCCGGGGCGCACGTAGGTGCCCTGGAAATTCCCGACGAAGACCCTCACCAAGTCACGCCAGTCGTGGATCTGTGCGGGGGGAAGGTGTTCGAGCCAGGCTCGCGCTGAGTCTGACAAGAACAAAGGGAGGTTGCGGATGATGAGCAGGTCATCGTCCGCACCACCTAGCTGACAAGCCAGGCGATAATCGGCTAGCCATAGCTCGGGGTTCGTCTCGCCGCTATACTTTGTGAGGTTGGCAGGTTGCCGGAACCAGGCTGGGAAGTGAGCGTTGCGGATGGCTCTACTAAAGACCCGAGCGCCAGGTGGCTCGGGAGAAGGACTGCGGTCCTCTTCGCTGTCGTAGCGACCGCCTCGGTGTGGGTGGTAGCCCCGGGCGGCTCTGTCGTCGTGGCGCCATCGCCTGCCAACTACTTCGTGGTCGCCTTGTGCCTCGCGTTGGTCTCCAGGTCGATTGCGCACCGAGGGGGCCCTGTTGGCTATCGGCGCACGAGCAGGCTCAGGACAGACCAAGGCATCCTGGCCCTGGCGAGGTTGCGCCGTGGGTTGCTCTGAAGTGCCTCCGCGCCGGCGGGAGGCGGAACTTTCGGCCTGCTGGACCGCAGCGGTCTCGAGGAGGTCGCGGAGCTCTCCGTGGACCCGTCGCCCCTCGGTGGTGGAGGGCTTGGGCATTGCTTGGACCAGCATCGCAGCCGCCGCGACATTCTGGCTAGCGCGATTAAAGATTGGGGGTGGCTCACCCCCCTCGTTGTCGTTGATGCGGTGATGGATGTCGCGGGCCCTCCGTCGGGCTCCTCCGCCCTCACCGCGCCCTTGCTGCTCCTGCTCGAGAGTGTCCCGAAGCTGTTGCAGAAGGAGTCGGTCTTGTTCGACCTTGGCTTGAAGCTCGCGGAGCTGCTCCAGGTCTGGGCGTCGATGCTCCCCGCGGATGGGATTCTCGTTCCGTGCTGCCGGGGCTTCGAGACGTGGAGGCGTGGCATCGCCCGCCCTTGCCCGGGGCGGGGAATGGTTGCCTATCCCCTCGTCCTCTTCGCCCACCCTTGGCATCCCAAGCCCGATGTGGAAGCACTCACGAGACGGATCGTAAGTCCCTTCATCGTCGGAGTCGGAGTAGCCGAAGCAGTAGTCGCTTGCGGCCATGAAGCGACGCATGGCTTCAGGGTCGCAAAGGCCTGAGAAGTCTGCTCCGGCCCATGCCTCGTCCTCTTCCGAGGACTCAGCGCGGGTGTAGGCCGAAGTTCCGGCGGAGAAGTCAAGGGCGAAACGTTGGTCTCCCGAGGGCTCCGAAGGCTCCGCGTGAGTGGAGGCGTAGGCGAGAGCGTAGGTGGTGGTGGCATTTCTCAACCCGAAGGGGTACAGAGATGGGGCCACCGCCGGGTTCAGCTCCGCTGGAGTCGGTTCCTCAGGAGGCGGCGGGGCAGAGCTTGCTGACGGGGCGTTGCTGCGTGTTGCCGGTGTCTCCCTTTCGCCCAGACTTAAGCTGGACAGGTCCCCAGCCAGGGACTCTGTACCGACAGCCGGGTGGGGGAAACCAGCGGTGCGCGGAGCGTCGCCCTGGTCTTGCGTGATGTTGAGGCGGTCCCGCGCGCGCCGTGCTTGTTGGTTGCGGTGGGAGCGTTGGCCCGAGCGCCGCCTGCGCGCGGGCTGCCGGTGCGTGGCGTCGTCGTCGGTCGATGAGGCTCTAGGTGGGAGGAGTACCATATCGTACTCATGTCCTAGATAAATGAACTCTAGGCTCCCGAACCAGACTATCGTGCCGAGACGTAGTGGTTGAACGGGGTCTGCCATCCGGAACTTGCTGGGACGATGAAGCTAACACGCAGCGTGCCCCTACCCGGCGCGCCAACTGTCGGTGTTTCGGACCGGGGGGTCCTCAACCAATGAGTGAATTTGTGCTGCGTGCCCCCATCCCGGATGGTGATGCAAAGAGATACAAGGTTTATACTGGTTCAGGCAATCGAGGCCCTACGTCCAGTCTGAGAGATCGATCTTGTATTCCTTGCACCGGAGTGCTCGTAGTAGGGGGTTACAAGCTAGGTGAGAGAGGGAGCTAGCCCCAGGTCTCGGCGGGGGTGTCGTGCGGGCCGCTTGAGACGTTGCTCTCAAGCTGCGTAGAAGCGTGTAGTTTGAGTTCCTCTTTCTACTCGTTGTTCTCCTCCCCCTAGAAATGGTACCGGCTACCTCCTTTTATAGCCACAAGGAGGGAGCCAGAAGTACATGAGAAGGCTACTATTTGCTGGCGTATTCTGCTCCCTGGAGCAGCGTGGCGTCGTGGGAGTTCCCGTCGGTGTCTAGTCGATATGGTCTCCAAGGCCGGCAACATGCTGCGCTCCCGTACATTTGTTGACTTGGTGAAGTGCCGAGGCCTGGTGGCTGCTGTAGTTGGTTGTGCCGAGACCCGCTGTGCTGAGGCCGAGACCCGCTGTGCTGAGGCCTTTGCAGGTGGCAATGCGGGGTCTTGGCGGCCATCGTCGTAGTTGATTTAGGCGAAACAGTGCGGAACGTGCGTCTACAGGATACGGTACCCTGTATTGTCAGTAAGGGATGGTAAAAAGGCGATTTGACCGTTGTCCCGTCGCTCCTGTCGTGGCGCACTGCCGATCGTGGCTTACGTAGTGGGTGCAGCTGGGCGCATTAATTGGATGCGACAGCCGGCCAGAGCGACTTTTGAGGCGGAGGCGACGAGGTTGCGGGACGAGCCCAGCCTTGGGAGAGGCGGAGCACGGCCAGTTCGCCCGAGGCCCTACCGGGAGTCTCGGGCGAGGCGGAACTCGGTCAGTTCGTCCGAGGCCTATCGGGGGTCTCGAGCGAGGCGGAGCGGTCGGTCCGCTGGTCCCGAGGTCACAGGAACCCAGTTTTGTCTCCCCACGTCGTGTTCGTCCTTGGTGCAGGAGTTTAGGCAGCACAGTAGCCGGTAACCCCTGCACAGTCCCGTCGTGGATGGCAGGGCACTGACATGACTGACGTCTGGTCTGCCACCTCGCTGTACTGTGCCGTCGCGTGGTTGTCGGAGTGGTTGAGCGCCTTGATTGGATGTGATGTCCAGCCAGAGTAGTCTAGTCAAAGCGGTGGTCGCGGGGCTGGTGGCGAGCCGGTCTCGCGTGAATCGGAGAATCGCAGACCTCGGCGAGGGGGCCTCGGGTGAAGCGGAGATTTTGGCTGAGACCTCGTTTGTCTTATTGGTTCTTGTTTTTAGGGTCTAAGTAGTTTTTTTTGGCTCTCGCTTAGGGTACCCCTTCTCACGGTATCCGACAATTATTTCATCACGTCCAATACACTCATTCACAATGTTGGGCAGGACCACCGGAGCGAAACTCAATAAAGCCATTGCATGTTGGCTGGTTGATTTCTGAGCTGGTAAGGTTGTGTTGGTTGGTGTTGGTTTATTATAGGAGAAAAACACTGTTGGTTAGCTGATAAGCTATGGTTGAAACCAACAAGCGAACGTGCTGATGGACTGAAAGTTTAGAACCAACCTGCTGTGGCGTCATTTTGGTCCGAGAAATCGTAAAGGTCTCCGACTCCATGGCTTTCGATCTCTTTTCCCCTTGCGTCCAGCAGGTTCGGGCCAGCCGCACAACACTATAGATGCAGAGTGCTCTTCGTGACTGACTGGATCAAGAGGCAGTTAGGTCTTGGGGACAGAGCGCGGAGCTGTTGAAATCGTCCGGCAGATGTAGAGTATGTCAAAGTGATAATTGAACAATTGCTTACTGCCTAGCAGAAACCTGGTTTGCAATTAGGAAACAGATATGCACTCTATTCACTCGTTGGTTTCAGTAAGACTTATTCAACCAGTCAACAGTGTTTTTCTCTCACAACAAACCAACACCAGCCAACCCAAACCAGCTTAGAAACCAACCAACGAACACGCCGATGGTGAATAGAAGATCCGATATGGTCCGAGCCAGAGAGGACCTGGCTACGATAGAGAAAGTTACAGAAGTAATACATTTGTTTAATTTCTACGTGCATGTTGAATTTATCCGTCTCTAAGACTGAACATAAAAGACGTCCATGCTCAACATACCATCATTGACCCCGACTTGGTAACATTTCGTCTGCTCTGCAGCCTAACATAAAAAGGTGTGTTCGGCTCGCTTGTCTCAGCTTGTTTCAGCTTATTCTCTTTCATAGAATACTATTGAATCAGTTAAAACTAACCGAAACACACTAGTACATAGTAAAAAAAATGTATCAGCCGAACGGGCTGAAAGAAGTCCCTGCTATAACTAATTGGACATTACTAACGCACGGCCGGCGGTGCGGCAGCCACACGGCGGTCTCCTACCTCGCGCCAGCGGCTCCCTCTCTAGCGCCCGTCCTCCTGTCGGCGACGGCCGCCTCCTTCCTCGCGCCAGTGGCTCAATGTCCGGCGCCCACATTTCCCTGCCTTTGGAATGAGTGGCACCAGACAGATGTATTCCTCCACATTAGGAGCTGGCACGGTTCGACATATACAGTGCATGCTCAGGGTGGTTGCGTGCTCATGATATCAATCGTGCAGATTTTACCGACTTTTGTATAAAATTAGATAAACATAATATAGTTTTATTTGCAACAAAACTAGAATGCATTCGTTTTTGGACAGTATAACGATTAATGATGAATATCAATACTGTTATTTCGCTGAAACGGTACGTCTGATAAATTCAAATGAATAGGGCCTTTGTTGTTACAAATGTACGTATATTCGTCGTAAAAGGCCACATTTCTTACAGTACAATGTGGCTATATCTATGCCATCACTTTTGGCCTCATAAAACTGGCAAACTTTATTTGCCCTATTACTTTTTAGGCCTGGTTTAGTTCGCGAAATTTGGATTTTAGGGCTACTGTAGCACCTTCGTTTTTATTTGACAAATAGTGTCCAAACATTGACTAATTAGGCTTAAAACGTTCGTCTCGCAATTTCCCACCAAACTATGCAATTAGTTTTTCTTTTCGTCTACATTTAATGCTCCATGCACGGGCCGCAAACATTCGATGTGATAGGTACTGTAGCAACTTTTTGGATTTTGGGGGTGAACTAAACAAGGGCTTAGTGTAAAAAAATGATGGTCATCACATCTGACCAGTCATTGCTCGTTGTGACGCCTCCTACTCAAAGAATGTGATAGCACGGACGCGGGTGGAGGGGTTGGGGTTGGATTGTTATTGGTGGGTGGGTGCTAAAAGTATCCCCTTGTTTAGGTAAGTAATTAATGTCAGAGTAGATGGTTACATCCAGACGCAAACGGATCCACTAATTGAAAATATATGCAAGCGAGAACAACACCAAAGCACAATATTTTTTGAACGAGGTTCAGCGATATGCCTACGAACGCTCCTCCCCATAAAAACAGTGGCTACACAAGCATCTGAATGTTTCCACGGTCTTGTCGCTGTTCGAACCAGCCTCCAAGTTAGTCTCATGGTTACAACATGGGTTGCATCGTATTTGTAGCACCCTATGATATAGAGTTCGACTCGTACTTTATGCTAATCCCTAATACAACTCTAGTTCTAGTATAACTAAATTGTACACATATACTATCGTCCTGTTCGTTTGGGCTTGTTTGGCTTATAAGCCATGACTGAAAGTACTGTTGGCTGGTTTAGTGTGAGAGAAAAATATGGTTGGTTGGTTGATAAGTCATGACTTATAAGGCAAATACGACCTAGCGAAAAGACTGTACTCCCTCCGTCCCGGTTTATTTGCATTTCTAGAGCTAGCTGGACGCGGCAACCAAGATAGATGAGAAATTACCAAAATACCCCTACAGATGTAGGGCCGGCTGCAGCGGTGAACTGATGGCTGTGGGGAGGTGGAAGGGAGTTATAGGAAGCGTCATTTCACCTGTCGAGGGCAGCAGCCTTTTTTTACTATTTTAGCGCGCGTTTAG
The DNA here is from genome assembly GCF_019320115.1 of Miscanthus floridulus. Lineage (NCBI taxonomy): Eukaryota > Viridiplantae > Streptophyta > Magnoliopsida > Poales > Poaceae > Miscanthus > Miscanthus floridulus. The sequence continues at coordinate 31,309,540 of NC_089580.1, read as the reverse complement.
TTCGTGAAAAATGCGAAATTTGGCTACTGTAGCAATTTCGTTTTTATTTGGTAATTAGTGTTCAATCATAGACTAATTAGGCTCAAAACGTTCGTCTCGCAATTTCCAACCAAACTGTGCAATTAGTTTTTATTTTCGTCTACATTTAATGCTCCATGCACGTACCGCAAGATTCGATGTGACAGGTACTGTAACACTTTTTGGAAAACTTTTCGCGAACTAAACAAGAGCTTATTACGGCAAGGATGGGTCAGGTGCTACGAGCAACTTCTGGATGGGCCGACGACGGAGCCTCCGTTTATTTGTCTTTTGTGTTTGAGTATTTTTTATTGATTTTTTTTGTCAGACACGCTGGCGCTGTGTGGCTGTCACTGCACTGCTAGTCTGCTACGATACTGCTACGCTCTGCAACTCCAAACGTGATCGATTAATTTGGGAAAAGTTTTGAACTCCAGACGTGCAAATAAACCGGGACGGAGGGAGTATATATCTAACAAACTTCACTTTGGCAAATATGCATGCCACCTTGAAGCCATCCCTGCACGAATACCAAAACATGAGTCATTGCCTTTATAACTCTGCTAGCAAAAGTTGGAAGAGCATCAGACCGCATTAGTGAAATTCGACATTGACATGCATTTAAACTTCTCGATTTCAAAATGTCTTCAGAGCATATCAATTCAAGATAAGTGATGCTACTTATGAGTGGTGCAGGCAACAGTGTATCCTGTGACTTGCAATAAGCCCTTGTTTAGTTGGACCCCAAAATCCAAAAAGTTGCTACAGTACCTGTCACATCAAATGTTTGCGGCCCGTGCATGGAGCATTAAATGTAGACGAAAAGAAAAACTAATTGCACAGTTTGGTAGGAAATTGCGAGACGAACGTTTTAAGCCTAATTAGTCAATATTTGGACACTATTTACCTAATAAAAACGAATGTGCTACAGTAGCCCCAAATTCTAAATTTCGCGAACTAAACAAGGGCTAACTCGATGTTCATGGTTCAACTCTCTCTCTCTCTCTCTCTCTCTCTCTCTCTCTCTCTGCATGATCCAACAGGCCCCGTAATAATGTTAATAATGTTGTCCATGTGCAATCTACACTCACTACTATACTTGTAGACTTGTAGTGGTGTGATTTATGTCATCTACCAATTCTCTATGGTATAACAAATAATGCAGCCATGCTATCTAAGTGTGCATATAATATATAATATATATATATATATATATATATATATATATATATAGACACACACACAACCATGTAGCTGGCTACAAAATAACTTATTCTGTAGCTACTTTGAGTTACGATAATTACTATGTTAATTTACGAGATTATAGTAACTCCTTGCTAAGTGGTTTACTATGACGTTATGATAAATATCCACATGTGTTATAGTAACCTAACTATCGTAAATATGTATTGACACTATCGTAAATTAGTATATAAAATTATCGTAAATGGAGTAGGCTACAGAATAACTTATTTTGTAGCTGGCTACTGAATATACTCTCCACACAAATATATATATATATATATATATATATATATATATATATATATATATATATATTCATCGTCGGCTCCTCGCCCAGAAGCCATGGCCACGTCGCACAAATCCTCCTGACCGTTCTCCTCCACTGGAGAGCTTCTGCTCCTCTGCTCGATGAAATCCTAGGTGATTGTGCGGCGGCAGAGGCCCCAACTGTGCTGCCTCCTGTTCTAAAGTTGCAGACTCTAATGCGTGATGTGTTTTCACCAAGGGAATGGAATTTAGAATTTGGTAATTGGATCTCATGCACAGTGCTGGTTATCTCACATGAAAAGTCTACAGTTACTTTACCTTATATGAAGTAAAGTGGTGGTTATCTCACATGAAAATAAATCCTAACTTAAGCATGTTAAGGTTTCAGTTCTTATATGAAATAATGTAGTGGTTAAATCCATTTTGCAAGCAGCTGTAAATGTGCTATCCAAACATGGCAGCCATGATTTTTTAACAGCTAATTTTGCCGGTCAGCCAATGAAAAATTATGTATGCTGTTTTTGTTGTAAGTACTGATGATAGTTAATACTCCATGATATCTAGCCATATTAAACAAAATCTAAACCTTCTCTCCTATCATGATGATTTGCTACCTATACCTCTTACTGGACTTTACATGTTTTCTTCATGAATAGGCAAGTGCTGTTGGTACATATAACAATGATGATTCTACTCTTTAAGGCCAGTTTTATTCCTAACCCCTCTCCCCCTTCAAATTCTGTTTAATAGCAATGCTATTTCTCCTCATGCTTACTATGATATACTGCTAGACTTTTCAAAACATAACATGGAGATGACGATGAGGTCATTGCAGGTTATCTGCTGTTGTCTACCAACGTAAAAAAAAGAAGAGTTAGATGAGGTAACATTTGTCGCCACATATTCCCTCTTCACATTTTTGTACTTCTTTATTTTTCCCTGCCATTAGTACGCTACAGTTTTGTCTATGATTTCAGATTATCCTGTATGGCCTTATTTCATACCTTACGCTCTGGTGCCGAATATATGTTGGCCTATGTTCAGTTGCCTGTGTTTGTCGCCTCACTGCGCTAAAAAAATATGCTGAGCTTTAGATTTGCACTGAACAGGATACGTTGTTACAACAAATTTTTTTATGCTGCTGTGAAAAAAAAGGTTCTTCATGAGCCTGTTACCATGTTGATTCTGTTCGTTACGAGGAATTTTTCTATCCTTTTACTGCTGTCCTTTATGGGCACGAACAATAATTACCTCTTCTTCAAATAAAACTTCTTACCTATCTACAGACTGGATATGGTTGCTTCCTAAAACTTTTTTCTGTTATAATGCTATATCTACATAGTGTACTCAAAATTGATGCTATATCTATTTTGTCAGTCTTCAAAATTCCCAATGCAAACTGGTTAATGAGTTCCATGCTCTACTCTTGCCATTTCAGTAGTTTCTTCTGTAATTTCTATAGCTAATGTGCAACTTACCCTGCAACTTACATATTTAGTTGGTACTGTAATTATCACAGCTAATATACACGCCTTCCTTAGAGATTTATTATGGCACTGCCCACCACATATTTTTTCCATCAATTTATCAATTTTGTTTGCTCATCTAATGTTGACTGCTCTCTTATCTGTGCACTGTATAATCATAACTGACCACTTTTCCTTTTTCCCTTTTTTTGGTATATAAACTGAATCCACCTATATCTGCTTTCGTGCAGGACCTCAGCAAGCGTGCACAAGAGTATGTATTGAAGCCCCGAGAAAGAAGATATAGCTTTGTGCACAAACACTAAACGGTCTGTTCTTCGACTACTCAATGTAGTATGCACACCACTCCTCTATAGTTCTATCTGAAAGTACATTTACCTTTGCAGGTTGAACAAGTGAAGCATCATTACCTGGATCACTCGACCTTAAGCTTCGAAGAACTCTGAAGGCCAAAAAAAGCTTTACATTGAATTCTTTATTATTTTCCTATGTTTTGGTGCTTTTAACTAAATTTGATGTGCTTATTTATAGAGTTCCATAAGACTTATGATACTATAAAAATGATATAAAGACTTCGAAGCTGGTAGCCAAAGTACTCATGCTCAAACAATAATATTTAATTCTTTTAGTCCAGCACCAGCTAGGTCTCACAAAATGATTCAAGTTGACCATGATGATCTTTTTTTTAACCTAACTGGAGTGAAATAATATACTCAAATAATGAAGATTCAGATTTAGCTCTGTGCTCTACTCTTCCCATGTGTTCCCAGTTTTCACGGTATTGGTTGCTCTTCATGGTGTCAAACTGAATAATTCTCTTTTGCATAGATATGGATCGAGTGTACCATTGTCAGTGCCTAATTTATTTAAGTACTATGATTTGCGTTCACCAAAATAAACTAGCTACATTGTCCATTGACAATTTTATGGTTTTTTGTATCTATGCCTAAATTAGTGCACGCTGATCAGTAGGTGCAGCAAGCCGTTGTGGCAAAATATTTATCGTCCTCTATTATGAACAAGTTCAGTGGTTTTGTTATATAAACTTTCCTCCATATTTTTCTTAAATCTTAGCAAATGAGGATAGCAGGTATACTTAATCGGTTAATTACATTTTTCGTAGGTCTGCATAAACTGTCCAATTGGAGAAACCAGGTAACCTATATGTAGTCTTTATCTTCAGGTATATTGCTCAAATGCACCACTTAGTTTTATTTCATCATGTATATATTTTAATTGGATTTATATCATTAATCCTGCAATGAACTTCTTTTCCTCATATTATTGTAGTTAAACGTGTTTGCCAAATGCTCAACGTTAGGCTTCATGCTGAACCCGAACAAATTTTGCTCAGTGAGGTCGTTACCAAATTAGCCACCTTTTACTTCATTCCTAGATCCCTACAGGTTGTGACTGAGTTCTGAAGAATTTTTTTTCGACAAATCAATGCTGATTCAGTCAATAAAAGCGTAAGCTCAACCTCTGATATTATAGTAGTCTACCTTTTCTCAGCTTCCCAAATTCCATATCTTCCTTGAGAGTGGTTTATGAGATATTGATAATTAGCATTCTGTTTCGCTTTCAATGATCAGAGGTGTTCTTTCCTACACCGCTGATTCTCTAACTTGATGTTCATGTGCTAAGTATTTGGCATAATTTTCTTATTGAATGCCCAAAACTGGTTGTAGTGGGGGTCCATTCCATGCTTTGGTCCTTGGTGTGACGGACATCTACAATGATTTTGCCATGCCCTGTTGGTGGAAACTCAGATTTGGCCTCTAATGTTCCATGCCATCTGTTTGTGACATTGCTTATGCAAGTTTACAGCAGCTCTCCATTCACTTGAACAGATACATTTTGTTGGGCCCCTTTAATGTTCTATTACACCTTTCTTTCCTGCGGCTTGTGACTGAGTTTTGAAGATTTGTTTTTGCAAAAATAATTCTGATTCAGTGAATAAAAGCCCCCAGCTTTCTGAATTCCATATTTTCCTTGATAGTGATTTCGGAGATATTGATAATTAGCATTATGTTTTGCTTCGAACAATGAGAGGTGTTCTTTTCCTTTACCACCAATCTAATTGAATTGTTATGTGCTACGTTAGTATTTGGTGTAATTTCCTTAATTAATAATATAAATTGAAATTGGTGTCCTGGAGCTGGGGTTTAGTTCAGCTGATCAATGCTGAGGGTGCGTCCTAGAGCTGCGGTTCTCTGTTTTTAAGATATATGGTGATTACGCGAAACCTGCTGCATGCTTCTTCCTAGCAATCCCCTTCACAGGCTTATCTGCATATAGCAGTAATTTATCTCTTTCCCATATCTATTTCCTCTGTAGCATGATAAGAGGTGATATATGCATTGGAACTGAAGTATAAATTAACACAATGATTGGTCTTTTATTTATCGGTCCGTTCATTGATGGTTTGATTTTTAGATATGAAGCTGCAGTAGCTATGTACACATTTTTCACCTGAATTTATCTCTGTACTTACTTGAACCTGTAACAAACCTTTATTTTCCGCTTGCAGATTTGAATACCTTATATATTTTGTCACTTTCATACGTACCACCTTCAAAATATCCCAGTGGCCCTTTTCAGGCAGTGGCCCACGCATACCATGCTGCCAATTAATGTTCATGCTCAGATTAATTTTTTTTAGGTAACTTGCCTGTCTGAACATTTCAATTTTTTTGGTTGGAGGTATCCGACAAAGTTCATGGATGAGTACCAATCTGCTATTCGTCGATTTAGATTTTTTTTCAGACTCCTTTTGTTCTTTGGTGCCCCTTCTTTTTTTTAGGTTGCATCTTTTTAGTGCCTTCTCAGTTCAGTTCCTACAAACCCTATGCCTTATGCGTGCTTTGGTTATTCCATAACATAAGTAGTGCATGAAGAGCTCAGTGCATGGGCCAAAGCAAAGGCCTGCAAGGTGTTTCATAGAATGCTTGCGGGTAAACTTGGGGGCACTAACGTGTTTATTGGAGCATAGTAGTTGTCTGATTTGGCCCTATACTGTAATAAAGTAATAAGGTCTTGTTTAGTTCCTCCCAAAAATTTACAACATATCCCATTGAATGTTTGGACACATGCACAGAGTATTAAATATAGACTAAAAAATAACTAATTGCATAGATTGCGACTACTTTACGAGACGAATCTTTTAAGCCTAATTAGTCCAGGATTTGACAACAAATTGCTACAGTAACACATGTGCTAATGACGGGATAATTAGGCTTGATAAATTCGTCTCGCGGTTTACTGACGGATTCTGTAATTTATTTTTTTATTAGTATCCGAACACTCCAGGCGACGCCCCCATATGACACCCGATGTGATACCCAAAACTTTACACCATGGAACTAAACAAGGCCTAAGTGCATCAACAACAGGGCACTTCATATGCTAGGCTGGATTCCCTCGTCCCCATATATATATGTTCTATTGTAAAGCTTGCTTTGTAAATATATCCAGTTTTCTTTGTATGCCGACCACATGTTCGGTGTGGCACTTATACATACATTCATTTCTTCTGGTCTGATTACATCATTTGTTTTGATGTATCTAGAAATCATCAGCCTGTTCGTTTCGTCGTAAACGATCGTGAATTATTTACTGCTGACTGGTTTGGTATTAAAGAAAAATATTATTCTAGCTTATAATCCACGATCATATACGAGCAAGCGAACAGGCTCATATCGGCAGACTTATGCCACGGCAACAAGATCACCCGAATCCTGGTCCCGGTTACTCGAAGCAGTCTCTGAAGCCAACCGATGGCTACAGACAAGATCGAGGAGGGCAGCTGGTGGCTCCTTCGTGGCCTCCAAATTTGCCAAAGTTGTCTGTAAATACATGTTTCCAAACCTACTATTAGTTTTCCTCAAAATCTTGCCTCAGTATATTCATTGAACATGCATGAATTTTATATTGGGATGCAGTTCGCACAGCCATATACAGGCGCCGTTTGGCCGGGCTCCCGCGTGCTCCGGCTCCTACACTGTAGCGACACTGTAGCCGGAGCCACGGGAGCCATAAAAGCGAGCTTCTCCGGCTCCGGTGGTGTCAGTGAGAGAGAAAATGAGAAGAGAGAAAAACGGCTTCGGTGAATAATGCAGCTACAGTGATTCGGCAGCAGGAGCCGGAGCTGCCCAGAGCCCGGCCAAACGGGGCCATAATAGTTCAAGGTATTATGTTCACTTTCCTTTACTTGCCTTCTATTATAAATGTAGTGTTTCTTATAGTATTATTTCTATTGGGAAAAATGTATTCCCACAAACATTTGGATCTGCTTGCCCACTACAAAGGATATACCACCTAAGTGAATTGGGATGCTATACACATTGAACTGAACTCCAGTATGCTTTAGTTTGGTGGGTCTATACACAGTGCAATTGCTGTAGAATATACTTCAGGATTCTAAACACCAATAAATGGCTTAGGATTTAACAGTGCAATTTAGAAGATCGTTATGTAATGTACTCCTTTTATATTACTCTAAAAGGGCCGGTTACTTAAGTGACCTATCTCACAGTTCTCCATACCCAAAACCATTTATTTCACTGCAAAAACAAGTACGACAAGAAGAGAGTACTAGTACAAAAGACCCATATCAAAAGGGCCGGTTACTTAAGAAAACTATGACACGCCATGCTTCCATGTCGGATTTGTAGCTATGGTAATTGTGAATTGTACCTTGCCACAGCAACAGGTTCTTGTACTCTATTCATTTACTACAACTTCTAGAGTTATCAATTATTTGTTGCTTTGACATAATTGTTCAGTTTTTCAGTGAAAGTCCAGAAGAACTCGAAATGTGAACGAAGTGAAGCACCATTACCTGGATCACTTGACCTTGGCTTTTGAGGAGATGGGGAGGTTGTTCAGTTTTTCAGTGAAAGTCCAGAAGGACTTGAAATGTGAACGAAGTGAAGCATCATTACCTGGATCATTTGACCTTGGCTTTTGAGGAGATGGGGAGGTCAAAAAGGTATGTTTCACATTCAATATTTTTTATTCACCTTCCTCTGGTTTGGTGTTCTCATCAATTTTGGATCTGATCATTTAGACTTCCATGAGACTTATTACTATACTAAAAACCCGAACGTGATGACTTTAAAACATGTTGCCAAAATACTCCTTGGATGTATTTTCTCCTTCTAGTACCTCATCGCCCTGATTTAAGCGAGATTACTTTTGAGGTGTGTTTTATCCTTCAAGTACACGTTCACAGATCCACACACATTTGTAGGGTAGCTGTTTCATGCCTTTGCAGACCGCGTTGCACATCTACTTATTCTAAATGATACTTTAGGTGAGGTGATCCACCATTGCCGTGGACGGTGGACTACAACAAAGGGAGACCCGCTTTCTCCAGTGAAACAAAGTCAGAAATCAGGTTACCTCATTGTCCAATATACAACCTATATATGTTTGATAAGTGATTTAAATCGATCATGACGACCTTTTTTTCATACCTAAACGGAGTGAAATAGTATATAGAAATGATGAGGCTTTGAATTTAGTTTTGTGCTCCAGTATCGCATTTCATTCAAACATAGATGAACTATTTTGGTGTGTGTACGATGCATGTCATTGTTGTGTTCGAAAATTACAAGCTTACAAGCTCAGCAAAGATGATACCTTCGATTCATACAAAACTGGTTGAGTTTAGACTGTGGCTCTTGGCACCTCCAATCATTTGCATTTCCATATGTGCGATCATATTGGTAAATATTTTTTGCATATGTAGGAAATGAAGAAATTTGTTCACAAAAAAATAAGCACCAATAAGCAATATTTAGCTACAGTGTACAGTTCGTGTTTGTTTGGCTGGTCAACATGCGCTGATTGCATAATCTTTGTAGACTGAAACCAATTAATGGAGATTGAAACAGCCATTTTGATATTGATTTAGTTTTCCTATACTAATAGAGAAAAAAATACCATGGTTCTGCATATTATGATTGTGGCGTAAACTGTTTCTGCATATTATCATACAATGTATTTAATTCCGTAGATGTTCAGACCAGTACAGGTGTGTCTGGCTTCCAAATGGTTGCTTATGCTATTAGATTACTCATTACTAGGTTGCAGCTGCGAAAAAATTACCAGATTCACAAAATTGAAAATACAAGAAAAAGAAGGGTACAACAGCCACCACACGAGTGCATGTGCTACTATAAAATTCAGGTACAACATTCTTGCTAAAATAAACTTAAACTCAACACTCTTCTATTCTGTTTGCGTACATCTAACATGCTCTGATATATGAACAGAATCATCCACGTGGCAAAGCACAGCCTCATTCACCCGAGACCTATCTGATCGTGTACTAACAGACCACCATTCAAATATATAAAGCGCCTGACAACGCATATAATATAAACCCATGCACTATCCTCGGCTCTTTGCTACTTTAAACATATGTAATATATGCACATCCTCATATGTATATCTGCCTGCTTATTATTTATACTGCGGCGTATATAACCTCCGTATTCAAAATCCTGTTTGCGCCTGCCTACCCGCGCGAGTGCGCGCGTCCTTCACTGGTTACAATGCACTTCGATCTGTAGCAACTATTCCCACTGTCCTGCGCCATACAGCTCCAGCAACTGATCATTTGTGTACTTTTATTTTATCGCCGCTATTATATATTCCATAAAATCTGTAGCAACTATTCCCACTGCTCCTGTGATTCGTGTGTTGATATCGGATCGTAGGCCGTGTCAGCAGTTGTACTAGAGGTTTCGGTGTCTGCAATGTTGGCTTCAGTGTTGGCCATGGCGACTCAGCATCATTCCCATTGGCATCAGTCTGGTCGGCAATGGAGAATTTTTTTAACACTTTTTAAACTATTTTTAAAACTGTTTATTTTTTAAAAAATCTAACAATTTTGACCACGTCTATTCACACAGCGCGGCGAATTCGAGCTACCGCGCCATGTTGGCACGGCAGGGTGCTTATGTGGCAACAGGGCCGTACACTACCGGAGACCGGCCAGTTGCCGAGTGTCAGGTGGTTTGCCGAGTGTTCTTTTTCGGGCACTCGGCAAAGACGCTTTTGCCGAGTGTTTTTTTTTGACACTCGGCAAAGAGGCTCTTTGCCGAGTGTTTTTTTTAACACTCGGCAAAGAGGCTCTTTGCCGAGTGTTTTTTTTTGACACTCGGCAAAGAGCTTCTTTGCCGAGTGTTTTTTTTTTTGACACTCGGCAAAGAGCTTCTTTGCCGAGTGTTATTTTTTTTAACACTCGGCAAAGAAAAATTCAAAGCACATTTTGAAGCAGTAAATTAATTCAAATGAAAAAGTTTTCAACTACAAAGTTGTATAACTCATCAAGATGTACAATGTTTGTATTGGTCTTTTCTTCATACGACAAAGTGAAAATAAATTTGTTCACAAATCTAACATATCTCTCTTGTAGTTTATGAAACTACAAGAGAGATATATAAGATTTGTGAACAATGTTAGAACGACCATGTCGGATGAACAGATGACAAAACAACCAAAATAAACTTTGTAGATCTCGAAAAGTTATGAAACTTTGTAATTGGCAACTTTTTGATTTGAAAACATCTTGTCATGCAAAACTGCGTTTGAATTTTAAAATTTTAAAATTCAAACTTTTCAAACGACCTCGGATGAAAAAACAACCAAAATAAACTCTGTGGATCTCGAAAAGTTATGAAACATTGTAGTTGACAACTTTTTGATTTGAAAACATCTTGTCATGCAAAACTGTGTTTGAATTTCAAAATTTTAAAATTCAAATTTTGTAAACGACCTCGGATGGAAAAACTTCCTAAACTAAAAGTGTAGATCTCGAAAAGTTATGAAACTTTGTAGTTTACAACTTTTTGATTTGAAAACATCTTGTCATGCAAAACTATGTTTGAATTTCAAAATTTTAAAATTCAAATTTTGTAAACGACCTCGAATGGAAAAACTTCCTAAACTAAAAGTGTAGATCTCGAAAAGTTATGAAACTTTGTAGTTTACAACTTTTTTATTTGAATTCGTTTAGGGCATCAAACATGCAATTTACACTCGGTTTAATATAATATATTGGGAACTAAAACGGAATTTAGACAAAGTGAGAGTGTGGTGTAGTGGTAGAGGAGGTACTCGCATAGCGAGAGGTCTCGGGTTCGAATCGCGTCGGTCGCGTAGCCATGAAATTCACGCGAAAAATGTCGTAGATGGGTGGGCGCTGGCCGGTGGGGGCCTCCATCGATAAAAAAAAATCCATTTTTTTGGGTAAAAATTCCCATTTTATCGGGTTTTTTTCGGTTTCAACTTTGCCGAGTGTCGGGCAAAGGCTTTGCTGAGTGCCCGATAAAAAACACTCGGCAAAGTTGACTTTGCCGTCACTTTTTTTGGCGAGTGCTGTTCGCCGTTGCCGAGTGTTTTAGGTGGTTTGCCGAGTGTCGGACACTCGGCAAATTCAAGCAGTCCAGTAGTGGTACCTACAAATTGAAGGCCCCTGTGTGAAACATAAGATATGGCCCTAAAATCTAAGAAGCCAAGCCAAGCAGGCCGGCCGGCATTGGCCACCGAGCTTACGTCCTTCTGGTCCAATTAGCTAATCGGTAATCTAACGCCTATGTTATAATGTTGCATTTTATTTCTTCTATCCAATAATTGATCAATCATTGTTAATTAATACTTTAGAGGTCTTTAAAGTTTGGAGGCCCTGAACAGTCGCACAGCTTGCTCCTGCTAATCTACGGGCCTGGTGGCAACGACCCGATGACGTGGCCGGGCTGCCGGCACAGCACTGACGCGCCACGGCCTCCCCTGGGTCGTGCGTGCGCAGAAACGACGGCGCATTTTCAGAGTCCGGCAGTGGAGGGCTGCTCACTCCGACACCGTGGCAGGAAAAGTGCACACTGTAGGTCCTAAGGCTATCCGCACCGCAGCCAGTAAACGGAACTGCACGCGAGCGATAGTGTGCCGCGCGCCCGCAGCGTGCGTCTGCAAAGCAGACGGTAACGTACCGGCTGCACAGGCCGCCGCTATTTCCAGCGGCTGCGTGCGGACGCGCTAAAACACTGTAGCAAGCTGAGAGAGAGAGAGAGTGTGTTAGGGAGAGAGAAAGAGAAGGGAGGGGAATAAAATATAGAGATAATCGGCCTGTTCGCTGGTTGGTTTCAGTCAGCCCAAACCAGCCAGCCAACAGTGTTTTTCTCTCACAATAAACCAGCACCAGCCAGCCCAAACCAGCCCAGAAACCAACCAGCGAACAGGCCGTATATGGGTGCGGGAGAAATAGATATAGAGTAGAGAATCTCGATGACTAAGATAGAATATTCTTTTTTAGAGGTGGAAATAGAGATGGATGAGTGCGGATAGCATAATCCTTCGTATCGACGTGCATTATTTAATGTGCTCTTGTCACTTCACTGGATTCATGGCCTTACTCCATCCATGTCGTGTGGTGCATCATATGATTCTCTGTTACCATGGATTCTCCTGTCCCTTGGGTCTACCACGTGTCAGCATGTTCGTTTGGCTGTGGTTTATCGTAAACGATCGTAAATTTCTAGTTGGAATAGTATTTTTCTCTCACACAAACCAATTACTTCTTCACGAACCAGCAATAATACGAACCAGCCAACCGATGTGTTCTTCATGTTGCTGCAAACCCTACGTCAAACATCTATCATCTTCAGAAAATAGAGGAAAAAGTCGTTTTAAATTAACAAAATGTTTGTAGTACTACTTTATTCATAGATTAAAAAAGAAATATAATACTCCCTCTGTCAAAGAGAGTGTCGCTATGAGATTCGAGCCTGTAAAACTTTCTTAAATTTTACTAAATTTATAAAAAATATTAGCAACATTTGTATCTCTAAATAAGTTTACAGTAAACTTATTCAGTGATTTATCGAATGATACAACACTATAAATAATAATATTATATATTTGATCAACGTTAAAAATACGTGACTACTCATAGAGCGAGAATCACACTGTTTATGGGATGGAAGGAGCAAGTGATACCGGTATTTTTCTTAAACAATGGAACTAGTAATATAAACGTATAAAAATGTGAAACGAAAACTGTTTATATATATCCACGTCAATGCATGGATGTATGCATAGTTTATTTATCATTTATAATAACTATTATAAAAGTATGGCCAGAGGAAAGGTCTTGTCATGGCGCATGGGTAGCTGCAAAGTGAAACGAAACATTTACGCCTTGTTTAGTTGGACCTCAAAGTCTAAAAAGTTGTTACAGTACCTGTCACATCGAATGTTTGCGACTCGTGTATGGAGCATTAAATGTAGACGAAAAGAAAAACTAATTGCACAGTTTGGTGGGAAATTGCGAGACAAACGTTTTAAGCCTAATTAGTCCCTGTTTGGACACTATTTGTCAAATAAAAACGAAGGTGCTACAGTAGCCCCAACTTCCAAATTCCGCGAACTAAACCAGGGCTTATGCGGCATGCCAAATTGCCAATAATGGGAGCCCTAAAAATATTCGGAGCTACAGGAAGAAGGAGATCGCTAGCTCACGAGACGGATGGACGACGCATGGCCGAAGACGACGCGTCAAATCGTCCCTTCTTCTCCATCAAAAGTTGTGTCCAGTCCAGCAGATCGATGCGCGCGCGCGGTGGGCATCCAGATCACTGGTCCATTTCGCACCGGCGCTTTTGCCGGCCGGTCGATATGCGTCGGCTTCATGGCGAAACCTAGGTCGTGTTTTAATAGCTTATCTGACGAGCGTTTCTAAGATAAGCTACACACGTATAGTAAAAGTGACGGTTAAAATAAGCTGATCTGATCTAGCTTCCGATTTTAGTATAAATAGGAGCTGTGAGAATAAGTATGGTCAGAATAAACTGTCAAAAAACGTGACGTTTAGCTGTTGATTTCAGCTTATTTTAACCATAAACAGCTTATAAGTTGTACCATACACACCTAACTAGCCGTGGAAGCTAGCTCTGGGCTCAGGCTGGCCGCCATGGACGAGCTGTGCTAGCGGTGTGCAATGGATGCTAGCTGACTGCGTGCGCCTATTCAGGCAGTTCGCTGGTTGCTTTCTTGGCTGATTTGGACTGGTTGGTGCTGGTTTATTGTGAGAGAAATATACTATTAGCTAGCTGGTTTGGGCTGGCTAAAACCAACAAGCGAACAAGCTAATTATGGAAACACGTACATTGCATATTTGCATGCTAAGGACATTTTTAGATTGCTTGTATATTGGTCTTTTATTTAAGGTGTACTCCCTCCGTCACATGTTATTAGTTGCATCTTAGCTCTAGACACGAGAATTAAGAATGAGTACAAAAAACTTGTGGTGCATAGAAAACAAGAAGTACTCCGTATAGTGTAAGATAGAAATGTCTTGGAAAAAACAAAATATGCATTGAGAAGTACAAATGACAAATAATTTAGGACAAAAGTAGAAGATTAAAATGACTTTTATTATGTGATAGAGGGAGTAGTTTTTTTTTAAATCGGGAGTAGGTTTTATTTTTGGAGATAGGTTGTAATGGGTTATGCCTATGCGAATTAAAATGACTTTTTTCTCTATTTTCTGAAGAGGAAGAGGATAGATGTTTGCTAGAGTTTGCAGCAACATAAAGAACATGCATGGTTGACCAGCAGGGAATCATATGATGCACCACACGACGTGGATGGAGTAAGGCTGTGTTTACTTCCCAAAAATTTTCTCAAAAAGTGTTACGTAGCTATTACATCGAATCTTGCGATACGTGTATGGAGCATTAAATGTAGACGAAAAAAATTAATTGCATAGTTTGGTTGGAAATCGAGAGACGAACGTTTTGAGCCTAATTAGTCCATGATTGAACACTAATTACCAAATAAAAACGAAAGTGCTACGGTAGCTAAATTCTCAAATTTTACGAACTACACATAGCCTAAGGCCATGAATCCAGTGAGGTGACAAGAGCACATCAAATAATGCACGTCGATATCATGGATTAGGACCTACAGTGTGCACTTTTCCTACCACGGTGTCGGAGTGAGCAGCCCTCCGCTGCCAGACTCTCAAAAGGCACCGTCGTTTCTGCGCACACACGGCACAGGGGAGGCCAGGACCCCTACCTTCCGCGAATTAATAAGCGGATTGTCGCGCCATGCGCCGTGACGCCTCAGTGCCGCATCCAGATTCGTGACGCGGCAGCCCGGCATGTCACCGGTCAGCGGTCCTAGTCGCTGTCACGTAAGCACCCTGCCGCGTAAATTCGTAGGCTACGCCGGAAACTCCTCGCTCCTCGGTTCTCGGTTATCATCAGCTACGCCGGGAACTCCTTGGTTGGTCGGACATCGCTGGCTACGCCGGGGACTCCTCGGTGCTCGGATCTTGTTACGTCTCGTCGGTGTGCTATCAAGCTGCTCCATGCTATTCGGATCAGGGTGCTGATCTTGGGCAGCACGTCTAGGGTCTTGATACGCACATGTCGGACGACGTCGGCAAGCTTTCAGACTTCTTTTTCTTTGACCCTGCTACAAGATTCATTCTTCATCTTCTAGCAGGCTCGGGGACTAAGTGGGCACACTTCACCTTGCGGTGAATGTGCTTGTTCTCATCTCGAGGCTATGTCCAGGGACTGACTGCCTGCTCGGCTGGTCTTCTACTTTCTGACCCTGGCACCACGTGACTACGTCACCTACTGTCAGGCTCGAGGACTAGCTGTGGGGGCATGGCCCCCAAGACATGCGCTGCGCCCCCATGGGTGGCCCGGCCCACTAGGTTAAGGCGTGCACGACGCTGCTCGGCGTGCACCGCAAGACATTGTATAGTACCAAATAGGCTACTTTACTTGTAACCCTACCTTCTCCAGAGTATATAAGGAGAGGTAGGGGTCCCCTAGCGGGGAGGATCCATCAGATCTCATTTACATACAACAATACAATCAGACGCAGGACGTAGGTATTACGCTCTCACGGCGGCCGAACCTGGATAAAACCCCATGTCTGTCTTGCGTCACCATCTTGTTCGTAGCTTGCGCACCTGTCTGCCGATAATCTACTACCTTGGACATACCCTTAGGTAGACTGTCGACCATATTTCGTCGACAAATAATTAAAAAAAGTGTTAAAAATAAAAAAAATCGCAATGGACGGCGTGGTGCTGACTGCAACTGAGAATGACCAAGTTGAACAAGAGGCATTCGGATCGAATAAGAAAAACGAGCCTGTTGCAAATGATGCAGAATGGAAAGATCGGTAGAAATCAAGATGGATGATCAGGAAGGTGCAAAATCAGAAGGCTGATCCTAATCATCAGGATGACTGGAGATTCAAGCTACCAATCATACTCGCACTCCATTGTCTTTTGAGTCACAGAACATTCCAAAACGTAAGCATGTTTGGGGCTGTCGCCAGTTTTGATCACTAAGCACTTTTTAGGGGCGATCAGATTTCACTTTTTAGGAGCACTAAACGATTCTTTTTATGAAGGTCAACGAGCAAATGTTTGCGGGTCTCAGTTGCCTTGGTTCTGTTTTCTTCTACACGTTGTGTTTGGTTCTGGGTTGAGTCTCCAGGTGTTGGTAGTTCTGTGTGTAGTGGTCTTTCGCTAGTCATTGTTTTTGTGTCAAATCTGTCTTGTAAGGTTGCAGAGTTCGGTCATGTTGACCCTGCAAAAAGGGTTTGTTTGTAATCCTTTTTTATTTAATTCTTCTAAAATAATTTGACAAATCTCTTGCCGACCTTTCAAAAAAGATTGATCCTTTTAGGGTGGATTTCATGTTTGCCATCATGGGTGTACTCGAGTTTAGAAATCTATATATGCAAAGTAGATGCACTAGTCTAGAGGTTGGGTTGAGACAGCAAAAAAAAAACCCACTATTTCACAGCGAACCGATGGAACATGATGAAAAAAATGGACATATTGGAATGAGCTCTACATAACAAAGGTTCCCAATCTTCCATATAACCCATGGTTCAAAACAAGTAAATTTCCTTCTCTTATTAGTCCACCTGCTGGTCAATTATTATTTTTCTCTAAATACGATTGACAGAACTTAACACTGGCTGCGCTTTGCATTTTTCAGTTTGGAGCTCCTGTACTGTGCCCGCAGTTTATCCTGCAGTACTTTGAGTTGTCAGTCGCCATTGTTTGTCGTTCCGGTTCTGAGTCTCTAGACATTAGGGGCCTGTTCGAGTGCTATTAAAGTCGACTGAAGCTAATTTATTATGAGAGAAAAATAATGTAGATTCTAGCTGATAAGCCGGTTGATAAATTCAAACGAAGATGCCTCTAGTCAACAACCCCATTTTAGATGGAAGCATCTCTAATAAATAGAAGATACTAGAGTCATTTCTCTCTACATACTTATCTGCTTGAAAAATTATATAATATCAGGGTTTTTTTGGATGGAGGGAGTATTTGCGTATACTAAATTGCTCTGATACCCCTCTTTCTAGAAATAGCACACATCTCAAAGCAGTCCATCTAATTAATTCAATATTCTTAATTATTATCCATCTAGTCCCGCATGGGCCTGGCCCTTCAAAGCCTAACTCGTCCCAGCCCGAATCCAGTGCGGTTGTTAACATCTCTGCGCGTCCGTCTCCCTTAGCATCTCCGGCACTCTTCCGATCCATTTCGTCGTGAGGGAATCCGGACTCACAAGTCGCAAGCTCCTACCTCCTCTGTTTTGTGTGAGGATGTACATCTCGCATGAGGAGGTGTGCTGGGGCCATTCGCCGCTGGTCCTTGGCCATGTGAAGTCTGCCGCCTCTAAATCTCTAATGGCTGCTGGCGTTGTTGGAGGTCGATCTGTGAGGGCTGCCACCCTGACGGTTGCGTCTTGGACGTCGCCGTGGGCACTGCTAGCAAGGGAGCACCACCATCTCCATCTGAATGCATGGACGCCACATCTCCCAATCCCGACGGTGACGAAGAAAAGGCATATATAAGATGGACGACAGGGAGAGTCCACAATGATTGCACTCCATGACAGGTGCACTCGGCACTCGAGGGCGGGGCATCGACATCAGGTATATGTATACATATATTTCTGTGTCCATGAGAAGAGCACTACGTGAAAAATGGTTTGTAGCAACGGGACAAATTTTGTTTAGGGACGCCCCTACAGTGGCGTGCTCGTGTGTCCAGAGACCAGCCGTCCCTACAAATGAAACAATAGGAGCGGCTGGTGATACAAGATGCCCCTACAAATGGGTCTGATTTATAGGGGCGGCTCACTCACCAGCCGCCCCTGGTGTTTCTATTTGTAGGGGCGGCTCAATCACCAGCCGCCCCTACCAATGACTCTGACTATATATTCTAGAGCACAGTCGAAAAATATATTCTCCTTCAGAGCTTCTCTTCCCCTCCCCTCTCTTTCTCTCCTCTACGCTCTCTCCCCCTCCCGACGCGAGCAGCGGCCAGGGCGACGGTGGCTGGTGCGAGCGGGCCAGCGGACGCCACAGCCGCACTCCTCTTCCTCCTCGCCTCTCCCCCTCGCGCCCCTCCCCCTTACGCCACAGGGGCATGGCGACGGTGGCCCCGGCCAAGTCGCCGGTGCAGCGGGTGGTGGGTGGCCACCCCTAGCTGCGGGGGCCCCAACGGCTGCCCGAGCTCGGCGCCTACCAGTGGTCGTCGGCTCAGTTGCCCCCGATGCAACATCTCGTCTGCTCCATGAAACCCGAGGTGCCTATCTCTTCCTCTGCCTCTCCCTCTGTCTCGATCTCTCTCTCCGGATGTGCCTGTCTCTTCGTTTGCTCCATGAAGCTCCTCAAGGAGACGAAGAAGTTGCGGTTGGCCTCCTCCTCTTCTCCGTCGGCTCAGACTCAGATATCTGCTTGCGATGATGGCGTCGTTCTCGAAGGCTCCCCCCGGGAACCCCAAGGCGGGCGAGAAGATCTTCAAGACCAAGTGCGCGTAGTGCCACACGGTCGAGAAGGGCGCCGGCCAAAAGCAAGGTGAGCGACACCCCCCCTCCGCCGCGGCCTTAGCGGATCAGATCTGAGCTCAGGTAGCCGTAGATGCAGATTTCTTTGTGTGGGAATGGTGCGCGTGGTGCTTAGATCTGTTCGATTGCTATGGGATTCGTGATAGGAACTCAGGCTAGTTCATTTGCTTGTCTTGTTTTAGCATCAAAATGCCTGCGGTCTGGGTGGGTTGTTTGATTTGAGCCTGGCGTTAGTAGAGCAGGGCTAGCTTGTTCTGATTTCGCGTTGTGTTGAGATGATCAGGATCAAGTGATAAGCCCATTAGTCTGGCTAGATTGATCCCCTATACTCCGTATAGATTTGGTGATGGTGGTTCTGATTTCGCGTTGTGTTGAAATGATTAGGATCAAGCGATAACTGATAAGTCTATTAGTCTGGCTAGATTGATCCCCTATAGATTTGGTGATGGTTCTGCCTGTTCTGTGACCTGCAGGTCCATCCATTGTTTTGGGCTTACAACAGTTGGCCAGATGGGAATTTTTACTCATGCAACTTGCTATGCAATTAGAACTGGCATATAACAAAATGTACAAGCTAGTAGTGGAAGAACTAGTTTCATTACCTTTTCCTGTTCTGAAGGTCCTAACCAGAAATAAGGAATAATCAATAATGTTCATCACTGACTGAAAATAAAAGGTCTGAGCATGGGAAGGATGATGGACTTCCCGTTGATGTTAAGCTTCCTGTTAAGCATGTATTATCTAGAGAACTACAGGTACTTTGATTATGATACCGTGCATTGTATTACTCATATATTTCCAAGAAACTTATATACCTCTTCGCTGTTTGGTTTTGCAGATGTACTTTGATAAAATAGCTGAGCTTACTATGAGTAGATCTGATACATCCCTTTTTAAAGAAGTTTTAGTGAGCTTGGCAAAAGATTCTGGTCTTCATCCTTTGGTTCCTTACTTTTCCTACTTCATTGCAGACGAGGTTTTACAGTAGCTTCTTGCTTTTGGTGTTATTTTTTTGAGATGGCATTAAGTGTGTAACCATCTAAATTTCAGGTTACCCGGAGTTTGGGTGATCTTCCTGTTTTATTTGCTCTAATGAGAGTAGTCCAAAGTCTTCTCCGTAATCCACATATTCATATTGAACCTTATGTAAGTGGTAAACCATAAAGTTTTGATAGTTCATGTGTGTGACTTATTTTTTAGTCATTTTGTATATTCTTCTCATCATATTAGTCCTAAATTAGCAATGATTATCTTGATTTGTAGTTGCACCAGTTGATGCCATCAATGATCACTTGCATTGTTGCAAAAAGGCTAGGGCATAGGCTCTCAGATAACCACTGGGAACTTAGAGACTTCTCTGCCAATTTGGTTTCCTCGGTATGTCAGAGGTGAGTGATATGTGAAGGGTGTCAATAGGTCCTTTGTATAATTATCAAAATTCAATTCAATTACATTTATGATTTCAACTCCTTGATTCCCATATTATGATCTTAAAGAACAGTTCATATGAAATGTGCCCATGAAAGTGCTTTATCTTAGTTATGCTAATATGCTATATTTTCGATAGGTTTAAGATGAAGGTTAAGTCAATAATAGTTTGACCACTATTTCATACTCTTTCTTCCATATATATAAGATTTTACTATTTTGTGGGATCATGTTATATGTGACATGATCAGTTTCATGGCAGCTTACATCTTCTTTAGCGGAAAACATACCAATAAATCATTGCGTGGCTTTGCTACTGAGTAGACTACATATTGTGTTCTTGGCACGTCATAGATAGATTCTTGGCACGTGAAACTATGGTGCGGAAGAAGCTTCAGTTAGTTGGTGTAACTGCTATGCTGCTCGCGTGCAAGTATGAAGAAGTGAGCGTACCGGTGGTCGAGGATCTGATCTTCATCTGTGATCGCGCCTACACAAGGGCTGATATTCTTGAAATGGTAAAAAAATGTGCTGCATGTTGATTTTTAGTGCAAAAAAAAACAGATAATTGACATTGAAATCTCTGAAGGAGAGGAGGATAGTGAACACACTTAATTTCAATATGTCGGTGCCGACTCCATACTGTTTTATGAGAAGGTTTCTAAAGGCAGCACAATCTGAGAAGAAGGTAAGATACTAATACATACTCTTGTTTTTGTGATCAATAAATCATGTAAGCTATAGGTTTGTTGTACAAGTATATAAATCCTGACAAAATCTTTATACTACTAGACAACTCGAACTCTTGTCTTTCTTCATGATCGAGCTGAGTCTTGTCAAATACGAGATGCTCCAGTTCTGCCCGTCTATGCTAGCAGCTGCTGCCATCTACAGAGCTCAATGCACCATGCTTGCTTGGTCTTTTTTGATATAGATATATGTTTTGTTGTCATAATATGAGTCTGTTTGTTATTATTGTGATTCTTGTACTATAGAAGATGTTTAGAAACTTTTGGCTAAACAATCTTGTTTGGGCCACAATATTACAGTCAAGTTTGTCAGGATACTTGATCATGTATTTTACTTGTCATAGGATGATTTGGGGGAGCACATATTGGTAATTTGAATTTTTTTTTGTGAAAAAATACACTGTAGAAGCGGTTGGTACTGTAGCCGCCCCTACAAATCGATTTGTAGGGGCGGCCCCTACAAATTGATTTGTAGGGGCGGTCTGGGAACCGCCCCTACAAATGCATGATTGGTAGAGACGGTATGGTAGGGACGGCTGGCCGAACCGCTCCTACAAATGCCCATTAGCCGCCCCTGAAAATCATATCTGACGTAGTGGAGTGACATGCCTCCTCGTGTTGCCGCACATGGATGGAACTACCGAACGACACCAAACAAAGGGCATCGAAAGGAGATGGAGATGAGATCGACTTGTGCTGGATGGAGAAGCCATGGATGGAGCCCCGCTGTGTCGTGGAGAACTCATCTCTCCTAAAAAAACTAGAGCCACGGGGAGGCAGACGTTCCCACGGTGTTTCATTAAGAAGATGAACTTCTCACGCAGCTCTAAAAAATCCCCAAACCCTGGCACCGCCCATATACAGCGGCACCTGCATCCCCGTAAGAAGGGACGGCTACAGACCTATACTTTGGTGTGGGACAGACGAGTGGATTTTTTTTTACCCTCAAGCCCGAAATTCGCCCCATGAGGAATCAAACTCAGGACCTGAGGGGTGCCGCCAGAGTCATCTAACCAGTTAAGCTAGAGGACCTTTGGCAAAACTCATCTCTCCACTTGGTCTGATCCGAGGTATGGTCGCGCGAGAAAGCTATGAAAGAAAGCGGATGTAGAGGATACTAACAAGCGGACTGGGTTTGGGCTTGGAATGATTTGGGTTGGAAGGGCCCAAGCGGGACCCAAATGAATATAATTAAGAAAATGTTAACTTATTTAGGTGGGCTGCTTTGAGATAGGTGCAATTTTTAGAAAAAAAGTGTACGAAGCAGTTCTCAATTATTTTTAGTAACTTATTACTACAACCTTATTAACTGCTCAAGTGCTCAATAGCCAGAATCCACATTATATATAAGCCTCACAAAGACAACTTTTCCTACAGGTTGTCTATTATATGGCACTGTACGAGAGCATATATAAGACAACATTAGTATACATCTCCTTACCTTTACCGCACGCTGTGTTTATTCGACATATGGAGTTCCTGCTTGCGTGGACTGCTCTATTTAATTTGCTTTGTCTCTTTTTAGACTTTACAGGCTTCTTCCATCTCATTTTTTTATCATTTCCCTTCCATCAGTATATATGTTTACATGCATATGCACATGCCAAGAGAAACGCGTGGCGCCTAAATATATATATTCAGTATGTTTGTTTGGTGGTTTCAGTCAGGGCTTATCAGCCAGTCAATAATATTTTTCTTTCACAATAAATCAGCACCAGTCGGGCTTATCCGTCCAGAAACTAACTAACGAACAGGCTAATTGTTGCTTCAGCTGTAGTTGCTGTACATAAAGGATATATTAGCTGTAGTTGTTGCACATACTAGTTATCAGACGCTTCCTTCAGCCAATAGTATCTTCATTCTCCAGCAGGTTACAACCTTAGAATGAGCGGCATCAGGAAGAGACACATAAGGACCTACCCAAGATATCGATCTGGTGGGGCGGATGGCTGCAGTTGTGCGTTGAACAGCCACACGTTGGTGCTTGATGCTCCGGCCCTCGGCGCTTGCCAGATTGCATCGACGCCTGAACAAGCCACGGAGACGATGGCTTGACCAAGAGGAAAGAGTATCCGTCAAGATAATGGAAGAGTTCCGGTTTCAGACCTCTTCAACGAAGAGGCATCAGAATACAACTTAAGTAGGAAGAAAGTGTGTAACATATATAGACATGCAAAGAGGAACACACACATACATGGCTTAGAAGGACTTGCTGTAGTCTTTGCAGACATCCTTAGAAAAACATACTAGGATGGATCACCCTAGGTCTTGAAAGTTGAAACCGTGCCCCCACTAGTAGAGAAACGACATTTGATCCTACCTCGAAATTTAGCTTTAGTCCCGGTATTTTTCGCGTCCAGGACTAGAGAGACCTTTAGTCCCAGTTTGTAGCTCCAACCGGGACTAAAGGTCCCTGCCCAACGGCTACTGCGGCAGGCTTTTGCTGCAGGGGACCTTTAGTCCCGGTTGGAACTACCAACCGGGACTAAAGGTTAACTTTTACTCTTGGTTTGTACCTCTAACCGGAAGTAAAAGTCTACTCCCGGCTGTAGGTTCCGTCCGGGACTAAAAGAGGACATTTAGTCCTGGTTTCTGTCTACAACCGGGACTAAAGGTCCCCTCCTATATACCCCTTGTTCCTTCCCGAGCTCGAGCCACTTCGAGCCCAGTGTTCTTGCTTCATCGCCGGCCTCTCTTCTTCCTCATCACCGGTGATCACAAGATTTCTTCCATTTCTCCATCAATTCTTCGGTTCTAAAGGTTACCAACTTTATACTCTCTTGTTTCATCAGTAGCTTATTTCATTTTGTGGATTAGATATTTGTGGTTTTTTTATGGTAGATTTTTTTATTTGTAAGCCATTTAATCTCAATCATTTTAAAGTTTGCATATTTGGATGAAGGAAGGTTAAAGTAGTTATTCAAAACTAGTATTGAGCTTTCATTTCTAGCATGCATAGCCCACTTAATGCTTTAGAGATATAGAGAATTTTAGAGTTTTTTTAATTTTATTTGTTTATAAAATGAGAAATTTATATTATATTAAAAATGAGTATAGAGAGTAGATGGCAATTGCTTTCGGGTCCTCGGCCTCTCATCGGGTTACAAAGCGACTGAGGCCGGACCTCCCTCTCATTGCATGCGGCAAGTGTAAGGAGAAGATTGTGATGGAGTACCGGGTGAGGAAGGGGTGTCCCAACAAGGGCCGTATCTTCTACAAGTGTTCGGATCGCAATGTGAGTTATTTTGTCGCATTTGATGATTATGGTTAATTTATACTTATTTTTATGATGATTGCGATTAAAGTTCTAATTTTTTATTTTAATTCCAGTGGGATGGTACTGGATGTTCAGGCTGGTACTGGGAGGAAGAGTACGTTGAACACGTGCAAAACTCTCTTGCACAGGCGGCTACGGTGGCTGATGAGGCAGTGATCCTGCGGAAGAAGCCCATAGATGTTGAACAAACGCATGATCTGTCTGTTTTAGTTGGAATTGGTCACGAAATCCTTATGCTGCTGAAGTGCATTTTAGCTTTAATTTTTTTAGTGGTAGTTGGGATTGTCTACATTGTAGCGAGACTTTCATAAATTAATACCTTGTGTGGTGGCATGCATGTCGTATAATTAACTAATTATGTTCTAGGTTTTAATATGGTATGTATGTCATGTAATGCAGATGAGCCGGCATTGGATGTACAATGTTGATCGCCGCTCCCAAGAGTTCATTGAGGGCGTGCATTCTTTCTTACGTGTGGCCGAGGCAAAGAAACACGATGGTTTCATGTGCTGTCCATGTGCCATATGTAAGAATTTGAAGAAATATGCTAGCTCAAGGAGTCTTCATTCACACTTGTTGAAGTCGGGTTTCATGCCAAACTATATTTGTTGGACGAAGCATGGAGAAACCGGGGTTGTAATGGAAGAAGGTGAAGAAGAACAATGGGACGATGATGACATTATTGCTGAATATGGGGCCTTCAATGATACTGCAATGGGGTAGCTGAAGAAAAGGTAGGGGCAGAAGATGAGCCCGCTGATGATCTTGGTCAGGCCATTCGTGACTCACAAAGATAATGCGAAAGTGAAAAGGAGAAGATCAAGTTCGAGCGCATGCTAGAGGATCACAAAAAATTGCTATACCCAACTTGTGATGCGGGGCAGAAAAAGTTGGATACCACACTGGAATTGCTGCAATAGAAGACAAAGAATGGTGTATCTGACAAGGGATTTGGGGAGTTACTGAAAATCCAAAAGAAGATGCTTCTGAAGGATAACGAATCGCCCGCCACTACGTATGAAGCAAAACAGGTAGTCTACTCTTTAGGATTAGAAATCCAGAAGATACATGCATATCCTAATGACTGCATCCTCTACCATGGCGAGGAGTACGAGAAGTTAGATGCATGCCCGGTATGTTATGCATCGCGGTATAAGATCAGGCGAGATGACCCTGGTGATGTTGAGGACGAACGTCCCACGAAGAAAATCCCTACCAAGATTATGTGGTATGCTCCTATAATACCACGCTTGAAATGTCTGTTCAGAAACAAAGACCATGCAAAGTTGTTACGATGGCACAAAGAAGACCATAAGGTAGATAATATATTGAGACACCCTGTTGATGGGTCCCAGTGAAGAGCAATTGATAGAGAATTCCCGGAGTTTGCAAATGACGCAAGAAACTTAAGGTTTGCTTTAAGTATGGATGGTATGAATCCTTTTGGGGAGTAGAGCAGTAGTCATAGCACTTGGCCTGTTACTATGTGTATCTACAACCTTCCTCTCTGGTTATGCATGAAGCGTAAGTTTATTATGATGCCAGTGCTCATCCAAGGCCCACGGCAACCTGGCAACGACATCGATGTGTACCTGAGGCCACTAGTTGAAGAACTTCTACTTTTGTAGAACAGACCAGGTGTACGTGTGTGGGATGAGCACAAACAGGAACACTTTGACCTGCGAGCATTATTGTTTGTAACAATCAATGATTAGTCTGTTCTAAGTAATCTTTTAGGACAATCAAACAAGGGATATAATGCGTGCATGCACTGTTTCGATGACATTAAAGGTATATTCTTGAAAAAATGTTGAAAGGTCGTGTACCTTGGCCATCGTCGATTTCTTCCTACGAATCACCCCCTAAGAAAGAAAGGCAAGCATTTTAAAGGTAAGGCAGACCACCAGACGAAGCCGGGCAACCGAACTGGTGAGGATGTACTCAATATGGTCAAGGATGTGAAAGTAGTATTTGGAAAGGCACATGGCAGCGAACCTGTTCCGAACGACACCGACGGTCATGCACCCATGTGGAATAAGAAGTCCATATTTTGGGAGCTACCCTATTGGCAAGTCCTAGAGGTCCGTAGCGCAATCGACATGATGCACCTGACAAAGAATCTTTGTGTGAACCTGCTAGGCTTCATGGGTGTGTATGGGAAGCCTAAGGACACACTTGAAGCACGACAGGACCTGCGGTGTTTGAAAGAACAAGACAACCTGCATCCAGAGAAGACAGATGATGGACGCCATTACTTAAGTCCTACCAACTACACTCTTAGCAAAGAAGAGAAGGAAAGCATGTTTGAATGCCTAGCAAGCATCAAGGTACCATCTGGATTCTCCTCGAATATAAAGGGTATAATAAATGTGCCAGAGAAGAAATTCCTAAACTTAAAGTCCCATGACTGCCACGTGCTAATGACACAATTGCTTCCTATTACATTAAGAGGAATTCTACCTCCAAATGTACGTCTAGCCACCGTGAAGCTATGTGCATTCCTAAATGCAATTTCTTAGAAGGCAATCGATCCAATGGATCTAGCTAAACTACAGAATGATGTGGTTCAATGCCTTGTCAGCTTTGAGTTGGTGTTCCCTCCTTCCTTCTTTAATATCATGACACACCTCCTAGTTCACCTGGTCAAGGAGATTAGTATTCTTGGTCCTGTGTTCCTGCACAACATGTTTCCCTTTGAGAGGCTCATGGGAGTACTAAAGAAATATGTTCACAACCATGCTCGACCAGAAGGAAGCATCACCAAGGGCTATGGAATAGAGGAGGTCATTGAGTTTTGTGTTGACTTTATTCCCGACCTTGACCCGATTGGTGTTCCTGAATCGCGACACGAGGGGAGACTAAGTGGAAAGGGGACACTAGGGAAGAAACCATATATTGGTATGTAGGACAATTATTTTAATAAAGCACACTACACAGTTCTGCAAAACTCCTCTTTGGTGGATTCGTATATCGAGACACATAAAGAGTTGCTCCAATCCAAGTTTCAAGGGAAGTCTAAAGCTTGGATTACGCGTCAGCACATGAAAACTTTCAGCGACTGGTTGCGAAAAGAATGTCAGGGTGATGAGAGTATTGATGAGCAACTTTATTTGTTGACTAGGCAGCCATCGTGTCATATCCTCACATACAAAGGGTATAAGATAAATGGGAATACATTTTACACAGTAGCCCAAGATAAAAGGAGCACCAACCAAAACAGTGATGTCCGCATAGATCCCACCGACCCTAATGGAAATAAGCAAACATATTATGGCCGCATAGAGGAGATATGAGAACTAAACTATGCACCTACTTTTAAGGTACCTTTGTTCAAGTGCCAATGGGTAAAGGCGACTGGAGGTGGGGTAGCAGTCGACAACCAGTATGGAATGACAACCGTGGACCTCAACAATATTGGGTACAAAGACGAACCATTCGTCCTTGCCAAGGATGTGAATCAGGTGTTCTATGTCAAGGACATGGCTACAAAACCGAAGAGAGAGAAAAACAACAACGACCCAATCAATGAGCCAAAGCACCACATAGTTCTTTCAGGGAGAAGAAGCATCATTGGAATTGAAGACAAGTCAGACATATCAGAAGATTATGAAAAGGATGACCGAATTCCACCCTTCATAGTGAACAAAGACCCAAGCATCCAACTAAATGATGAGGACACTCCATGGTTACGGCGCGATCATAACCAAGGGATATATGTTAAGAAGAAGTTCACTACTGTGCCCGCTTGATATATATAGTGATGTATTAGACCTATTATGTAATAATTGTGACTTCAGATTTTATTGTCGTGTTTTCATATTTTCTACGGTTTAAATGAATTTTCTGCTAGACGGTGGATTTCCCGTGGAGAATGTGTGATGAAAAACCAAATGATGAACGTTAATAAGATGTGAAAACTAATTTCCTATCAAAAAACAATAGTTTTAGTGATTTTAATTAAGTAGTATATTTTTGCATGGTGTAAATTGTAATTATTATTTACACGATGTCAAATATTTATACAGTAAAACAAAAGAGTTTAGTTTACAAATTTTTGTTGCGTATAATAATGCAAAACCAAGTCCAAGAATTTTTTTATAATTTTTTTGGATAATATTTTATTTATTAGGCAATTAATAACTCTCTACATATTTATATAAAAGAAATATATAAAAAAGGATAAAACTTATGGTAATTGGAGAAAGCCAACTGCAGCTCCCTCTTTACTCCCGGGTGGATCAACCACCCAGGACTAAAGGTGAAGCTTTAGTCCCGGGTGTATCCACTAGCCGGGACAGATCCCCCTTTACTCCTGGGTGGATCAATCACCCGGGACTAAAGGTAGAGCTGTAGTTTTCGCGGCCCGCCCAAATGCCCTTTACTCCCGGGTCGTGGGTACACCTGGGACTAAAGCTCAGACCTTTAGTCCCAGTTCTAATAATAGCCCGAGACTAAATATGCTTTAGTCCCGGTTGGTATCTTCAACTGGGACTAAAGGTCCCCCTTTATAAACCATGCCCTAGTTCTCTTCCTCTCTATCTCCGCCACGCCGTCGCCTCATCTTCTCCACCAGATCGATCCAGCAGTGCCGCCGCTCCCAGGCGATCACCCTAGCCTTGCCTCGTCAGCACGCCTCTTCTCTGGCCGGCTAGCGCGCTTCTTCTCCGACCGGCCAGCGCGCCTCGCTCGTCCTCGCTGGAGCGCGCACCATCCTCGTCCCTGGCCCCCACCTCGCTCGTGCTCACCGGAGCGCGCCAAGCCTTCACCGCGCTGCCTCACCGGAGCTCGCCCGAGCCTTCCCCTCGTGCGCTGCCTCACCAGAGCGCGGCCAAGCTCCCTTGTAATTAGTTTCTCTTGTATGTGCCTGTCAATAGCATTGTATGTTTGAGCGTGTTTGAGTTTCTGTAAAACGCGACGTGCGGGACGGCGGAGAACTCGTGCTGTCGACTCCACGTGGCTGCGGTGCCCAGCGGTGCGGCTCGTTTCGTCATTCATCGTTCGGCTCTGCCGGCCATGGTTTTGCGGTTGCGTTGCTCGTTTCCATCGGCTACGGTGCCGGTCATGGTTCAACTCTTCATTCGTAGAATCGGAGCCCAAACAGTTGCATTCTTAGTTCGTGTTGTTTTTTAAAGATCGGTATAAACGCAGACAACTATATGTATGTAACTGCATACGTCCGATGAATAAGTACATAGAAACCATATCTTAGTACCTCCAAGGTGCTAAGCTAACATATCTTAAAATTAACAAAAGAACCAAAGTTATCTCGTTGTTGGGTACATTGTTTACCATTAAAAAATAATTAACCATAAATACTAGCATTCATGCTGAGACTCAAACTATATGGACATGTTTCACCACAAAGATTCTGACCAATTGAACTATGACCTAGTATTTTTGAGCCTGCGTGATAGGTTGTTCATTTTGTTAACAACCTAAACTCCTAAAGCCTAATATTTGGCTTGTATAACACCATACAGTTCTAATTTATAATATGTAGCAAATATAGAACACATATTTGAGCATGATTTCATAAATTCATAGAATTTATGCATAAATTGAAATTGTTTAACAATTAACATAAATAAGTGTCAATAATTCAACATATCAAAGTGGCAACATCCGTATTAGTTGAATTTGCGGACCGTGTTCATCTCGGCGAGCATGTTCTCTGCCGAGCGGTAACAGACGTCAAGGAGGAGCTTTGATTGTACGAGGGAGAGCGGCAACGGTCGTGGAAGACCGTGTTCCCTTCCTCATAGAATCGGAGCTCTTCTTTGGCCAAGTACGGTGCCGTCCGGCGGAGAAATGCTCGTTGAGATGATCACGTAAGCAAGGTCAACTAGTACGGATGGTTATTTATTGAAACATGTTTTATTTTTTATAGATATATCTAGTGGAGTAAAAGCTAGATGGCTGCCCCGAGAGACAACATGGATGAAGAAATGATGAATATTATCAACACCGGCACTCAATTGTTTGATGGTGACCAGCAGGATGTAGATGACGGGAGTCAATACTTGGCACTTGAAGAAAACTAAGAAAATATTGTGCAAGAAAATACTAGCGAGGTATATATATTTATATATATATTTGAATATTGTATATATATATTTGAATATCTATCATCTATTATGTGTACACATGATATTTATTTATTCTTTTTTTATACGTAGCCCTCTAGATCGACGACCACAACGGCGAAAAGTAAAAATATTCGAGGCCCGAAAAAGTCATTGGAGGGGCGCTACATAATATCGGAATTCAATATCGAGACAGACGAACCACTTGGTCCACATGCAAGGAAATTCGTGCAACACTGTGGGTACCTTGTAAGGGACAGACTTCCGATCAGTGCCTGTGAATGGAAACAAAAGATCAACGAGCCTCATGTTAGTTTTGTCTCAGATCTTGATAAGAATTTAATTTGGGATGATATCCTTCAACATTTCACGTTGCAAGCGGATGATTATGATGATATCAACGATAATGAATTGAAGGAGCTAGTTCGAAAGTGGGCTATGAAGAAGATGGCCACACAATTCCAGACTTGGAAGAAATCCCTATACACGAAATACATCAAGAAGAACCTAACGCCGAATTTCAATACTAGTGGCCCGCTGCGAAGTTGAGGCCCTACTGGAATGATTTTATACAGTACAAGACATCGAAAGAGGGTAAGGAACGGGTGAGAAGGAACCAAGAGAATGCCCGATAGAAGGTATACCACCATGGCATGGGATCAGGTGGCTACGCGACTGCCATTCCCAAGTGGGAAAAATAAAAGCGGACATTCTTACCAAGGGTATCACACCAGAATCACTCAATTGGCCCAAACGCGCGAAGAATTGATTTTTTGCTCATGGGGGAAGACTGGACCTAGAGATCGGGAAGCTGGTTCATGGCCCAAAACTCGAAAGAGCAACACAAAGATTATCTTATGCTCTACAAGCTAAAGCTATTGGTGCGTTCAGGCCCAATAGAGAGAAGGATGAACTGATGTATGCCATCGAAACTGCTGAACACAGTGGCCGAACAAAAGGTTTAGGACGGAATATTTTTTGGAGCATGGTTTCCCTAACGACAGAGATACCTACAGAAGCCGACAGAGAAGGAAGGATGAGAAAGCAGCGCGGATCAGCAGGTTGGAGGAATATGTTCGTGAGTCACGGGAGGCGTTGCTTCAAGCACAAGAGCGCGAAAAAAACATGCAAGCTAGAATGCAAGACGAAATCATAAAGCAAGTGCAAATAGCAATGAGTGCCCAAAGGCAGGCATCAGATGCAGGAATCAACATTAATATTAGCCCCCCTGATCAGTTGAAAAGCAGCTGCGCTTCCACGGAGTTACCAAATCAAGATGACGCAATGCTACGTTTCCCTATGGATGACATCACTGCACCGTTTACATCATGTGAGCTACATATTCCAAAAGAGAATGCCACAATCATGGTGGCTCTCGGTGTTTTTTCTCCTCTAGATCCTACCAAGACACCAAGAATCCATGGGGCAATAATACCACATGGATATGTTAGCGTCTCAGTGGATAGAGTTAACAAAGGTTTTAGTGATCTGGCTCTTGACATTCCAGGAGGTGATTGGGAGAAGACTCTAGGAGAAGCAGAGAAGACATTCATACTATGGCGCAAGCGCTACATTATTATTCTCGGGGTCTCTAGTCCACCACCGCTTCCTCAATTGCCAGACAATAGGTGCGGACAAAAGTGAACAAACAAATTTTTACTAATTTTCTATTGATATGCATGATTAAAAATAATAATTTCTTATACATAATTATTCTTTTTTGTACTCACACAGCAGGGTCTCCGCCAACCTAAGTCCAATTATCCAATCTTCAGATCATCATAGTGCTCTAGGAAATCAGGTGGCAACGCCGCCACCGCCGCCACCTCCAAGGAGGTCTCCAACGCCTCCAAAGAGGTCTCCAACGCCTTCCCCACCTCCCTGGATGACTAAGAAGAAGCCAGCTCCTAAGAGGTCCGCCCCGCAAACAAAGCTGTTGGCCCACCAGCCGGCAAAGAAGAAAGCCACATCTAATCCAGTTATTCCCCAAAAATTGTCTTATGAGAAAAGTGAAAAGGAATTAAATGCTGCAGTACAAAAAGATGTGGACAGTTTCTTTGAAAAAGTAAAAAAGCAACGAGAAGCGAGGAAGAACCCAGAGAAATCATACTTCTACCTACCTCCAGATCTTCTAAGAAAGAAGGTAGACCAGAAAAAGCGGGAATCTCAAAAGACCCTACCAAAATCGGACTACGACCGCTCTCTCACCAAGTCATTTGAGGCGGCGCAGAAAAAGACTAGACTAGGGAAAGGTGTTGCACAACTCGGACAACAATCGCAACAATCAGTCCCCCCTCTTGTCGTTCATAATGAATATGGTTCGAACTTAGACTTCGACGTCGATTTTGAGGAGCTGGCTCGGTTTTATGAGGAAACTGGTTTGGACCTTGCCCAAGTGCTCGCTGAAGGACCATCTGCTCTGAAAGTGGATCATTGGAAAAAATTTGAACATGGAAAGAGTCTATACAACCCTGAGGCCTTAGGTGAACTAGGTACGCAAATGTACCTGCTAAACAAGTGGTACATGGCGGCGTGTGACCGGGGAGAGGCCTTTGTTCCTGTCAGAGTTAGAAACCAATATTACTTTCGTGGCGATGACGTTATATATGTCGAGTTTATAGAATTACACCAACTATGCCACCTGGACTCTCTCGACAAAAGTCTCATTAGCTGCTATTGTCTGTAAGTGTGATTATTTTCTACTATTAAAGTATATATATATGTATAAAGCTACATGTATATATATAAATTATATATCCTCACACTATATTTTTATATATGCATATATGAGATGATAGAACTCAAAAAGAGAAATGATAATGATGTTGGTTTCATTGATCCAAATGTCGTATTCAAACACCCTAACCACCCGCCTCAATGAAAAGCTGAACACGAGAAAAATCTCATGAGGTTCTTAGTGAACCAACAAAACAAGAACATACTCTTCCCCTACAACTTCAAGTGAGTATTAAATAATTAATGTCGATCATATGGACATTTGTTCAATTATTTGCTTACTAGCTAAGCTATCTCCCATATATATATATATATATATATATATATATATATATATATATATATATATATATATATATATATATATATATATATATATATATATATATATATATGTTGACTCTAGTTAATATCGATCATATTTGTGTATAAAAACATATGCAGCAATCACTGGATATTGATGGTCATCGATATGGCCAATAGTCGGTTGAGCATCTTAGACTCATTAAGAAAAGAGCAAACAGAGTACCAAGACATAATAGATATTATCCAAGGGTAATTTGGTCTCTCTAGCAACTATATATACCCCGATCTCTTAACTGCAACAATTATTAAAGGCCAAATTAATTTTTTATTTTATTGGGCACAGTGTTTAGAAAAGTTTCATTGAGGAACACCACATGAAACATTGCAAAGCGCCACCGGATGTAATCGCACACAAAGTAAGTACTAGCTACATTTATATATTTATATATATTTATATATATATATATAATTCAATTAACACCATGCATGCTTTCAATTCACCGGATCTTTTTTCTTGTAAAAGTGGGTTCTAAGGCAAGAACAGGGGAACAACTACTGCGGATACTATGTTTGCGAGTTCATCATGGCGTACGCAAAAAGAAGTCCTGAAGAGATCCTCAAAGTACGTTATATAAATATATTTATATATTCACAATTTCTTTTGTTGCTCATATATATAAGTAATCACGTGACCAACACACACACACACACACATATATATATATATATATATATATATATATATATATATATATATATATATATATATATATATATATATATATATATACTTTTTCTTTAATTTTTATTGAAGACTCTATGGTTGATGGAAAAAGTCATACGACGTGACCAACTGAAAGCAATTCAAGAGACCATAGCAGGATTTCTTAATGACCAAGTCCTCAACCCCGCCGGCGAGTTCTACAATGACGTCAACGAAATATGGAAGCCAAACCAGATGGAGTGAATTTATTATCCCAAGGATATGATAGAATATACAATGCAAGCTTTATTTGTAATTTATATATATATATATATATATATATATATATATATATATATATATATATATATGTATGTACGTACATAAAATAATGATATATATATATATATGCATGTAATATATACATTAGTTTCATACTTTAGTTTGTACAAAATGTTCGAACATTATAAATGTGTAGAATATGTATATTATTAGCAGCGTAGAATGCGTATTCGAAAAACTATTCGAAAACCAAAACAAATCATCAATTGAAAATAGAAACAAAAAAAACCTTTAGTCCCGGTTGGTTATACCAACCGGGACTAAAGGGCTGGCCCACGTGGCCAGGTCGGGAGGCCTCTTTAGCCCCGGTTGGTATTACCAACCGGGACTAAAGGTAAAGCGGGACTGAAGGAGGGGCCATTTAATCCCGGATTTGTGCTCCCGGTCCCAAAACCGGGACTGAACAGGGTTGAGAACCGGGAGTACAGCCCGTTTCTCTACTAGTGCCCCGTATGTTTCTCTGGTCCTCAAAAACAACATCTGGTGTAGTGTTGTTCTCCAAGTTTTGTGCAAACATTCATTCATGTCACTATGACTCCATGCATAGGATTTTATTTTTCCACCCTAGGCCCTAGCTGACTGATCTACAAATGTGATGACAAGAATAAGATAAACATTGTCGGGTTTTTCTTCTATATCAGTGAAATATGTATGTAGGCACACTCTCATGCCCGTTCGTCCAACAAAGGATAAAACCAACAAGCCAGGTCATCTAGTAGTCGAGCTGATCCGGACGGCTTGATCTGTCAAACCAAACATGTTGCTAAAGTTTGATCAAATTACAACTCACTGAAAAATGACATGCCACTGAGGATTCGCCACATGCCATCTTTAACAAATGGCAAGCCACGAAGAATATGCACATTTTTTAACCAAAAAAAATGCCAGATGCTACTTTGGTTTTGTAGATTAGTTACATCTCGCAGTTCTATGGACATAGTAGTGGAGGTTTTGCAGCAAAGCATGCAAATGATGCGAAGAGGAGACGGAGGCGGAACGAAAAACACGAAAGAAACTCAGAATGGTGGTATTTGTTTGTTTTCTACACCCTTCGATCTATTCCAAACTATAAAATGTTTTAGTTTGTCCTAAGTCAAACACTAATAACATTAACCATATTTATAGATAAATTATTAATATCTATAATAGTACCAAATAAATAACTTATGAAAACATATTTCACGATAGATTTAATTATACTAGTTTTATGTCATAGACATTGGTATATATATTTTTGTATAAATTTGATCACAGTAGAGAAGTTTTGGCTTAGGATAGAACTAAAATATTTTGCAATTTGGAACAAAGGGAGAGTATTCTTAGTTAATCAGATCTAGGATTAGAAGTACGAAACCACTGAATTTTACCAAAATTTTGTCAAAGTTACTTTCATGAGATTTTTATCTAGGCCTTGGTGGCCGGCAAAACAGTTGGCTAACTGCTAGAAAAACATTAACACTGGCAGCGGAAATCTTCTCGCCCGATGCTGAACTAGCTATAACATGGTGAGTGCGGACATTTTGTTTGGCTGATGGTTTTTGCGGCTGATAAGCTGGTTGATGTTGTTTTGTTGTGAGAGGAAAACACTGTATCGTTGGTAGATTGGAAGTTGTTTGCCAGGCAGACCCCTGCTAATAAATGAACTAATTTTGCCATGTGCTACACCATGACTCCATAGACCTAACAAAAAAATTATTAGGCGTCTGCACCGCTACACTTCTCTCCCCTATTTATATACATGCATATCGTTGCCTCCCACGAGCTCGACCAATCTGTCTATTTTTTCATCTCATGTTGAGATAGACTTGCCGTTTCCCAAGAGTTGAGTCTTGTACCGTTTCGTGAGGAAAGCAAGTGTGTAGAATTGCAGATGGATTGATGGTTAGTCTGGTGGCCTAGTCACTGACACCAACCGGCTTCTTTAAGTCTTTGCAGTTTTGGGAGCTTAATTTCTACTGGTGCATCCACACGATGTGACCTAGTCACTGCTTTCGAATGGGAGACATTAGGATACCAGACATGAAGATTCGAAAGAAACCATCGACGAAGAATGCCAAACACACGAGCTAGAGACCGCACCACGGTTCAACCTTACTGGCCGATTGTAACTGAACCTCTTATACAGGAACTCTGTCTGACATCCAGTTACAGGCCATGCGTCCTCAATTAGACACACGGCCAGTGGAGGATCAACCCAGAGAAATTTAATGTTAGGGATTCCCAAGCCAACAAAGACTTGCGTGACGAGCTGGTTCCCTCGACGCCGCAGTGGCGCTTCTTACCGGGCGCAAAGTCGCGCAAGCGCACCAGCAGCCGGCCATCAGGTTTGCTATATGTGGACCGAATTGGGCTGTAGCTTCTGCATTGCTCGGTTGCTGGTTGGCCCATCAGCTTGTTGGACTAATAAAGAAGAAAAAACTTCCCAATTACAAGTATGATATATACTGTCTTTCTTAATTTCCCAAATGTTGGGTACTCTACCCAAGAATCATGTTGCCTCCGTCCGCACACGCGGCCCAGTCCTGAGCTGACATTAGGATTATCTCTGTGCATGTACTCTTATTTCCTTTGCTGAGTATTTTAATTTGTATACTCACCCTTGTTGTTGGTTATAGAGGAGGATCCATATTCCATCGCAAGTAGATTGTGGAGGTCGTGTCATGCATCTAATAACCTGCATGTAGCCTTGGATCCGCAATGTGTATTGTGATATTGTCGAGTGTTTTTATTGACCATGTGGTTCATTTGTACCTTTGGTATTTTATTTGAGTTCTTTTTGGTATTGGACCTATGTTACTCGTCTTATCCATATGTATGATCTTAATAAAGATTATATAATGAATAAGTGTGTATTAGCCTCATAAGACTAGTATTTGTACCACATTTAACTTCTCAAATAACCAAGCGCTTTAAAAATTAAACTAAGTTTTTTGTTAATCTTGTTGATTTGTTCACGAAGGCTTTTACCATACTTCACATTTCATAAATGTATTGAGGGAATTAGGATAAAAAAAAGACTTACGGCCCTTTTGGGTCTTCTGAATTAGAATATTTTTCTGGCATCTTTGAGCAGGGATGCTCGATAGTGCTTAGGTCAGACAACAAGCGAGTAAATAGTACAGTAAAATAATAGAACTAACTTTTCCAAAACAAATTAGGCCATGGATCTTACCTAGATGTTGTGGGTTTCAATAGAATTAATAGGAATTGTCGCTTCTAGTTCCAAACATACCAAAATTGTCTGCCCAAATAAATAGGATTCTAATTCAATTCTAGAGATCTAAACGGGCCATTAGAGATTTTGGGTTTCTCATATAAAGTATTTAATGTGGCAATATCAACACAAAGTATATGTTATACCATCTCCTTTTCCTCGCAGGGGTTTTAATTAGAAGATGGCATTAAGGACATATTTGGTTTTACATAGCCAATGACAATTTTCTTTAGACTATGACTAAGTTTATTACATTCCCTCAAGGGTCTAAATGGATCTATGATAGTTGATTATCATGATGTTTCTCCTTTACTTTTCCCATTGGACCTAGTATACCAACGAATTCCTTAGTTTCTCCCACATGGTTTTCAAGGAATAACAATGGTAGTGATCAACAGATGAACAGGGGAGTTTTTAGAAGTTACTTGATCGAACAGTAGTGTTGAAATTATTTTTATGTGATCAATTAAGGGGTTAATCATGTAATTAGCCGTTGCTAATGATAGTTTGTGTCGCCGCACGCATGCGTGTAAATACTCACTACTTCCTACTATTCATTTTCTACTCACTACTTTCTACTCGCATCACTAAATGAATAAGCTTTTGCCATGTGCTACACCATGACTCCATAAACCTGCACCCTTACACTTGTATGCCCTATATATTTACATACAATCGTTGCTTGATTGCCTCCCGCGTGAGCTACACTAATCTCTCAAATTGTTCATCTCACGTTACTTCTAGCCTCAGTGGTGCCGTTTCATGAGGGGAAGTTACATGTAGATGGATTAATGGTTCGTATGGTACCCTACTACTCAATGATATTTTGTATATATTTTTCACTCCATGCCGTTTCAGTCTATCCCTACTAATCCCC
Source organism: Miscanthus floridulus (assembly GCF_019320115.1). Taxonomy (NCBI): domain Eukaryota; kingdom Viridiplantae; phylum Streptophyta; class Magnoliopsida; order Poales; family Poaceae; genus Miscanthus; species Miscanthus floridulus. Next base: position 31,270,900 of record NC_089580.1, on the reverse strand, counting down.
CTCAACCCATATGGATTGGGATGTATTGAAGTGTTGGTGCATCCAAATAATTAAGCCCGCAATCTTTCATTATGCTTTCGAATGGTAGGCACTGCTGGGAAACCAAATATCACAATTCTGCAAAACCAAGGGGATTGTTTCACACCTTACGAAGGTGAAAGTTTTTCAGTGGTCATTCTATCATCAATTGTAGCTACGGCTGATCGATGGAAGCTTGCAAGTCGCAACGGCGGTGACTTGTGCTTTTGTGTGCTTATTTGGATATGCGGGAAGCAGAGGCATCTACGTTTTCCTATCATTTTTGCTTGTGTAAATAGAAACATACAAAACACATGTTACATATATCAATCTTATGTACAATTTAAATTAAATTCAATAAGATCCATTTTGATCATGATAAATTTTATAAATTACACTAGTCATGGCAGCGCATGAAAACTGTGCTATAAAAATAAAAACAAATTGTTTGGTCTCAAAATAACTAATATGCAAAATTTAATTTCATCATATTATATTGATAAATAAATATTTACAACTTATAGTTCAACATTATTCTATTTGTTATAGAAAAGGCCAGGAAGAAGTTACTACAATGAAACGATTAGAGCACTCCATATGTCGGAAATAGTAGCAAACAACATTATCCTTGGATACCTTTTGTTTAATTAATTTTTTAGACAAGCATATTGTTGTATTTCTGTGGTTTCATAGATCGTCTAATACAGAGTCATAATATAGTATTTTTTATGATGTGGAGGAAAGAGAGGGAGGTGAGAGAAATGCTATGTTTCATGAAATTAAACAACTATATATCTCATAAGGCAAAGATTCTACACTATTGCATGAGTTGATGCCATATATAAGACAACTTTTCATACATGTTGTCTATTATATCGGCTAAAGATTATGTGGCACAATATAATACCACCTTTAAGACAACATCAATATACTTGTCCTTAGTTGTACCTCATGTTCTGTTTGATTCAGACATGTAGAGTTCCTCGTTGTGGACTACTGTTTATATAGCTCTATCTCTTGTTAGACTTTATAGGCTTCCTCTATCTCATTTTTTTATCATTTCATTCCATCAGTATCTTTTGTAAGTACACATGCACACATGCCAAGAGGAAGGCACGCATAATGGGTAGCTAGAAGGATTAGCTGTAGTTGCTGCACATACTAGTTATCTAGACATGCTTTGCTTGCTTCTGCCGATGGTATTTTCGTTCTCCAGCACGTTTATTACATTATGTGCTTTACTGCCTTAATTAGAATGAGTGGCACCAGGAAGAGACACCTAAGGGTCTGTTTGGTACGTTGTTGAGCTCAGCCTGGCTCGTATCCCCCCGCCAGGCCCTGGCAGGCCTGGCCGAACGCATGCAACGGGCATTGTTTGGTTGCTCGGTTCAAAAGAGCCTGGCTGGTGTGAGCTCTTGTTTGATTATCTGTATGGATAGACAGATGGGACAGAGAGATGCATGTTAGGGTGTTTGGTTGGTTGCACAAACTCAAGGTTCGAATACCTCCTGCATCATGTGGTGAGTATACCTCCCAACCTTCATGTGCTTAGTTTACACATGATTGACTACATCAGCTTAACAATGACCATAACTAACAATAGAATTACAACAATATTAACATAACATCTTTTGACTTAAAGGACGGAACTTCTTTTTCGGCCGTCCCATGGTTCTTCATTCCCTTGTCTCCCAAATTGACATCTTCTTTGTCGGCCGTCCCAAAGAAGGCAGCAATAGCTTCTTCTTTGGTCTTGTACTTCTTGAAGAGTGCTCCAGGAAACACGTTCACATGTTCATGACACTCCTCCCAACTTGTAAAAATCCCAGTCTTTCATCCACAAGTAACAACATACCAGAACCAAAAAATATCAAAGAGGCATATGCTCAGATGTTCCAAACAGTAATTGTAAATAAGGCATGTGCTCAGCCTAAAAAGAAAACATCATTGGCATGAGGCATTAGGTGCCTGCAGCGAGATTGTGAGGGAACATTCAGTGAGGGTTCCATCACCAAGCATTAGGGTTTCAAAATGAAGAGGAAGAGGCAAAGGGACGGGGACAAATCACTTGCCTGTATAGCCTCAGATCCACAGCACCTGCAGAGAGAGAGAGAGGGGAAGGTTTAGGAAGCCATGAATCGATGAACTACTGAGCAGAGAAGAGGAGATCGAGGTGGAGCACATACCTCTCCGAAGGTGCTCCCACGACGAGGGAGTGGTCCCAGATCCGGCGAGGCAAAAGGCCAGATCAATCAAAAAACATCACAGGCAATGAACATGTGCTCAGATCAATCCAAAAACATCACAGGCAATGGACAAGTGCTTAGTTCAGTCATAAATCATCACAGGCAATGGACATGTGCTCAGATATAAGAAAACAAACATCACAGGCAATAAGGCAAGTGCTCAGAATGAAATTGTGCAAATCACAGGCACAGGCTGGTGCCCATATAAAGTTTAGAACCACAAGGTTCACATCATTGGCAATGGACTCATGGTCAGATTGCCACCACTAGGTTGATCTAGGTTGTAGGTGCAAGGTTATCTAAGACACTAACTATATGTTAGTGTTAGTAAGCTATACAGGATCAGATCAACTGCACAAAAGAGAAGGTCAACCCACTACACATCCACCAGCTGTAGTTAGGTATGCACAGGGACAGGCACCACTGCACAGGGACAGGCACTGCATCAGAAGACCACCATGATAATGTAGGCACTGCACAAAAGGATCAACCCCAAGCTGTGAAGCCTTCACATGTAGTAGTGCTTGGCCAAGTAGGTCCTTAGCCACAGCTCACGGTGGGAATCAGACATCTTGACAAAAGCTAAACCCAAGGCCTTGTTGTCCAGCAGATGGCCATAAGCACACATCAGTGCTTCTTCAGTGAAGCCTGGCACAAACATAACAGCACCATACAGCTCAGGGTGGGAATCCTCAACCTTGGTCGACCTAATAGCATCAGCAACATCCTTCACTGCCTCTGCCATGCCAGTGAACAGAACAACATCCTCTTCTGCCAGCATGGATCTCTTCCTCTTGTTACCAACTCCTCCCTCACTCTTGGTATCCTCAGGAGTCACAGTCTTGCCACTGTTCAGGATCTCAGTCTTCAGTGAGCTCTCAGCACAGTCAGATGGTGTGCCAAGTGGCTCATTGGAGCCCATAGCCCACTTGCTTGTTGCCTGACCATTGGCAAAGATGACCATCATCTGCTTGTAGTGTTGTATGGGCTTGTTGAGCAGCGGAGCATCATTGGGGTGGTCCTGCAAAAATGAACTATCCCTTGTTAGCCATAATGACAAAATGTTTCAAAGAGACATCTAACAAATCAAGTTGTAGTATCACAGGTTCTTGCTCACCTTGGTATGACCATTGTAGTGTTCCTCCTCAAGAACAATCATGCAGTTGTCCTCATCCCACTGAGCTCCACTAAGGTCCCTCAGCTTGGACAGTTTCACCCACCTCTGCCTCCACTTCCTCAGGTGGTTGTACACTTGGGTACCACTAACTTCATGACCACAGAACTCTTGCAGGGCCTTTGCCACCTTGTTCAGGTGCACTTCTTTGAAGCCCTTATCAGTCCTCACTCCAGTGGTAATGAGCTGGCACATCTGCTTCAGCACAAAGGCAGACATGGGCTCAGTCCACCTCAGAGAGGTCCTCTGCTGAGCAGGTTCCTGTGATGCTGGTATGAAACCAGTCACATCATCCCCAGCAACCACATTGTCACCAGCCAAAAGGCCACCATCCAGTCTAGGGAACACAAGGTCATCAGCAGGCATCATCTCCTCAGCCATAGCCTAATTCATCATTGCACATGCCCAGAGCCTCAGCATAGGTGTTTTGTATCACAGAAAAAAACATCATTGCACATGCCCAAAGCCTTAGATCAAGTGTAGTATCACAGAAAAAAAAACATCATTGCACATGCCCAAAGTCTCAGATCAAGTGTAGTATCACAGAAAAAAAACATCATTGCACATGCCCAAAGCCTCAGACCAAGTGTAGTATCACAGAAAAAAAACATCATTGCACATGCCCAAAGCCTCAGATCAAGTGTAGTATCACAGAAAAAAAACATCATTGCACATGCCCAAAGTCTCAGATCAAGTGTAGTATCACAGAAAAAAAACATCATTGCTATTGCTCAAAGTCTCAGATCAAGTGTAGTATCACAGAAAAAAAATATCATTGCTATTGCCCAAAGTCTCAGATCAAGTGTAGTATCACAGAAAAAAAAACATCATTGCTATTGCCCAAAGTCTCAGATCAAGTGCAGAATCACAGGAAAAAAAACAGCATTTGTCCATGAATAAAATGAATTACAGGCAACTTAATGATACATAATAGAACTCTAGATTCTAGAAAGACCCCTATTAGCCCACATGTGATTAGCCCATTCATCCCTCTGAAGTGCCCAGGCAGCATTGTCATCCATATGAGCAGGATGGGGCTGACTGTTTGTGTCATTTGGTACCCAAGAGAACTCTTCTGGAATAACCTCATCAACCCCAAAACTAAGGATCCAGTTATGCATTATACAACATGCAAGCACAAGCTTGATTTGTGTCCTCAAGCGATGGAATGGTTTGTTGGTGTTAATGATGCGAAAACGGTTCTTCAGAGCCCCAAATGCCCTTTCTACAGTTACTCTCAAACTAGAGTGCCTCAAATTATACAATTCTTTTGGGTTGGTTGGGTAGTTCCTATTCCCATATTCTTTAAGATGGTACCTACAACCTCGATAAGGAGGAAGAAATCTAGGCCGACAAGCATATCCAGCATCTACTAAGAAGAATTTGCCTAAAACAAATGTGGAGTTCAATTAGATTCATCATTTTGCAGTTACATTTGCTTCTTATTATCACAGTTGATTTAATTACCTGGTGGAACCCTCAACCCATCCTCTCTCTATAATGCATCAGCAAGAATTGTGGCATCATGAGCTGATCCCTCCCAACCAGCCAGCACATAGGTAAATTTCAAGTCAAAGCTAACTGCTGCTAGCACATTTTGTGTGGGGGCATTCTTTCTACCCCTAAATGCAGCTTGCATCTTGGCTGGAACTTTGGCAAATACATGAGTCCCATCAATGGCCCCAATGCAGTCCTACATGGCATCCAAAATTGCATAGTAAATTGACATGAGCTAATGCAACAATATCCTAGCAGCTATATGATAGGTTTTTTTTACCTTAAAGTAAGGATACCATCTATGGTTGTTGCTAATCTTTACTGGTGTCTCATTGCTTGGAGGTCTAATCATCTCTTGTCTAAGCTCACCAATAGCATACAACACGTCTTTAAAATGGCGGTGGACTGTCTCTATAGACCTTCTCCAATTTTGCTTTACAACTCTAAATCGTTGGTTATGACCAACAATATGGAGAAACATTGCAACTTGCTCTTCAACACAAGAATTTATGTTGTCATCAAGTATCTTCTTCTCCCTAAGCAAGTTGCACAAACTAAAAAAGGAAAGCAAGTAGCTTCTTCTCCCTAAGCAAGTTGCACAAACTAAAAAAGGGTGCCCTTCTCATTCTAAGCATGTTCACACACTCTATATCATTGTAGTTGTAAATTAAGTTCAAGTTCCTTTGGCGCTCCTCATCCCTAATGCTCATTGGACCATAACTGATCTGAGGCCGCTGACTCTGAAGCATTCTAAGTCTAGCAAAAAGCAGGGCATACATAGCAGTGATAAGAGCAGCAGCACGAGCAAAAAGAATGCGTCTCTTCTCTTCCAAGTCCATCTAGAAAAAATGAATGGAATTTAAGGACAAATGCTCAGAATGACAATGTCATCATCATGGACTTGGACAAAAGCTTAGAAAAAGGATTCATCATATACTAGAACATGCTAAAAATAAGACTTTCATCATCACAGACTAGGGCAATAGCTCAGAAAAAAGGCATCATCATAGACTAAGGCAATAGCTCAGGACAAAAGGAATCATCACAGACTTGGACAATAGCTCAGACAAAATGGCAACTTCATATACTTGCTCATAATATCACAAAGTAGGACATGCATCCGAATCCAAGAACGCAGGACTCACTATCGCACGGTACAGATTAGGGGGGAGGCGAGAGGAGGAGTAGATATACAAAATACCCACGTCAACAAGCAGCAGCACCAGCTAAAGCCCAACCCAGCAGGTGAGGGAGCTCAGATCTGCAAGCACACAAGCAAAGAAAAGAGGATTAGCATACACAAAATAGGATTTTTACTTGAAAAAAACAAGAAAACAATATGAGACCTAAGAACAAGGATCCATACCGCAATAACAGCCAAGAAATCAGATCTGGTGTGCCTACAGTGAGATCAACAAACAATGGTGACCTAGGGTTTCAAATTGCACAGAAAAATGGAGAAAGAGAAGGGGAAAAACTCACTTGCTTCGAGAGGACGCAAATCCATGGCACCTGCAATAAATCGAGATAGAGGGTAGGCATTAGGAGGCCACGAATCCATCAAGAACACCGGGGGGAGGAGGAAGAGGAGGTGGAGCTTACCGGCGGCGCAGACGGGGAGCGACAAGAAGAAGAAGAGAGGGAGGCGGCGGGAGGGAAGATATATAGGCGATGAATGGCGGGAATGGGGGAGGTAACCCTAGGATCTTCACGCCATCTCCCCGCACATGGAATCGCCAGGCGCGCGAGCTCGCGGGAGCACGGAGCAAGCCAGGCTGAAGAAAAACGGCCGATTTGGGCGTTCCTCGCGAGCCAGGCCAGGAGACAGCTTTTGCACAAGCGGAGCCTGGCTCGGGACGGTGGCCAGGGAACCAAACATAAGCAGGCTGCATCTGGAGAGCCTGGTTTGCCCTTATGCGGGCAACCAAACACGCCCGTAATCGCTCCCACCCATGCACATAGACGTATCGATGCCTTGTAGAGACCCTTAGGGCGTGTTTGGTTGCCCGCATAAGGGCAAACCAGGCTCTCTGGATGTAGCCTGCTTATGTTTGGTTCCCTGGCCACCGTCTCGAGCCAGGCTTCGCTCGTGCAAAAGCCGTCTCCTGGCCTGGCTCGCGAGGAACGCCCAAATCGGCCGTTTTTCTTCAGCTTGGCTCGCTCCGTGCTCCCGCGAGCTCGCGCGCCTGGCGATTCCGTGCGCGGGGAGATGGCGCGAAGATCCTAGGGTTACCTCCCCCGTTCCCGCCATTCACCGCCTATATATCTTCCCTCCCGCCGCCTTCCTCTCTTCTTCTTCTTGTCGCTCCCCATCTGCGCCGCCGGTAAGCTCCACCTCCTCTTCCTCCTCCCCCCGATGTTCTTGATGGATTCGTGGCCTCCTAATGCCTACCCTCTATCTCGATTTGTTGCAGGTGCCATGGATTTGCGTCCTCTCGAAGCAAGTGAGTTTTTCTCCTTCTCTTTCTCCATTTTTCTGTGCGATTTGAAACCCTAGGTCACCATTGTTTGTTGATCTCGCTGCAGGCACACCAGATCTAATTTCTTAGCTGTTATTGCGGTATGGATCCTTGTTCTTAGGTCTCATATTGTTTTCTTGTTTTTTTCAAGTAAAAATCCTATTTTGTGTATGCTAATCCTCTTTTCTTTGCTTGTGTGCTTGCAGATCTGAGCTCCCTCACCTGCTGGGTTGGGCTTTAGCTGGTGTTGCTGCTTGTTGACGTGGGTATTTTGTATATCTACTCCCCCTCTCGCCTCCCCCTAATCTGTACCGTGCGATAGTGAGTCCTGCGTTCTTGGATTTGGATGCATGTCCTACTTTGTGAGATTATGAGCAAGTATATGAAGTTGCCATTTTGTCTAAGCTATTGTCCAAGTCTGTGATGATTCCTTTTGTCCTGAGCTATTGCCTTAGTCTATGATGATGCCTTTTTCTGAGCTATTGCCCTAGTCTGTGATGATGAAAGTCTTATTTTTAGCATGTTCTAGTATATGATGAATCTTTTTCTAAGCTTTTGTCCAAGTCCATGATGATGACATTGTCATTCTGAGCATTTGTCCTTAAATTACATTCATTTTTTCTAGATGGACTTGGAAGAGAAGAGACGCATTCTTTTTGCTCGTGCTGCTGCTCTTATCACTACTATGTATGCCCTGCTGTTTGCTAGACTTAGAATGCTTCAGAGTCAGCGGCCTCAGATCAGTTATGGTCCAATGAGCATTAGGGATGAGGAGCGCCAAAGGAACTTGAACTTAATTTACAACTACAATGATATAGAGTGTGTGAACATGCTTAGAATGAGAAGGGCACCCTTTTTTAGTTTGTGCAACTTGCTTAGGGAGAAGAAGATACTTGATGACAACATAAATTCTTGTGTTGAAGAGCAAGTTGCAATGTTTCTCCATATTGTTGGTCATAACCAACGATTTAGAGTTGTAAAGCAAAATTGGAGAAGGTCTATAGAGACAGTCCACCGCCATTTTAAAGACGTGTTGTATGCTATTGGTGAGCTTAGACAAGAGATGATTAGACCTCCAAGCAATGAGACACCAGTAAAGATTAGCAACAACCATAGATGGTATCCTTACTTTAAGGTAAAAAAAACCTATCATATAGCTGCTAGGATATTGTTGCATTAGCTCATGTCAATTTACTATGCAATTTTGGATGCCATGTAGGACTGCATTGGGGCCATTGATGGGACTCATGTATTTGCCAAAGTTCCAGCCAAGATGCAAGCTGCATTTAGGGGTAGAAAGAATGCCCCCACACAAAATGTGCTAGCAGCAGTTAGCTTTGACTTGAAATTTACCTATGTGCTGGCTGGTTGGGAGGGATCAGCTCATGATGCCACAATTCTTGCTGATGCATTATAGAGAGAGGATGGGTTGAGGGTTCCACCAGGTAATTAAATCAACTGTGATAATAAGAAGCAAATGTAACTGCAAAATGATGAATCTAATTGAACTCCACATTTGTTTTAGGCAAATTCTTCTTAGTAGATGCTGGATATGCTTGTCGGCCTAGATTTCTTCCTCCTTATCGAGGTTGTAGGTACCATCTTAAAGAATATGGGAATAGGAACTACCCAACCAACCCAAAAGAATTGTATAATTTGAGGCACTCTAGTTTGAGAGTAACTGTAGAAAGGGCATTTGGGGCTCTGAAGAACCGTTTTCGCATCATTGACACCAACAAACCATTCCATCGCTTGAGGACACAAATCAAGCTTGTGCTTGCATGTTGTATAATGCATAACTGGATCCTTAGTTTTGGGGTTGATGAGATTATTCCAGAAGAGTTCTCTTGGGTACCAAATGACACAAACAGTCAGCCCCATCCTGCTCATATGGATGACAATGCTGCCTGGGCACTTCAGAGGGATGAATGGGCTAATCACATGTGGGCTAATAGGGGTCTTTCTAGAATCTAGAGTTCTATTATGTATCATTAAGTTGCCTGTAATTCATTTTATTCATGGACAAATGCTGTTTTTTTTCCTGTGATTCTGCACTTGATCTGAGACTTTGGGCAATAGCAATGATGTTTTTTTTTCTGTGATACTACACTTGATCTAAGACTTTGGGCAATAGCAATGATATTTTTTTTCTGTGATACTACACTTGATCTGAGACTTTGGGCATGTGCAATGATGTTTTTTTTCTGTGATACTACACTTGATCTGAGGCTTTGGGCATGTGCAATGATGTTTTTTTTCTGTGATACTACACTTGGTCTGAGGCTTTGGGCATGTGCAATGATGTTTTTTTTCTGTGATACTACACTTGATCTGAGACTTTGGGCATGTGCAATGATGTTTTTTTTCTGTGATACTACACTTGATCTGAGGCTTTGGGCATGTGCAATGATGTTTTTTTCTGTGATACAAAACACCTGTGCTGAGGCTCTGGGCATGTGCAATGATGAATTAGGCTATGGCTGAGGAGATGATGCCTGCTGATGACCTTGTGTTCCCTAGACTGGATGGTGGTCTTTTGGCTGGTGACAATGTGGTTGCTGGGGATGATGTGACTGGTTTCATACCAGCATCACAGGAACCTGCTCAGCAGAGGACCTCTCTGAGGTGGACTGAGCCCATGTCTACCTTTGTGCTGAAGCAGATGTGCTAGCTCATTACCACTGGAGTGAGGACTGATAAGGGCTTCAAAGAAGTGCACCTGAACAAGGTGGCAAAGGCCCTGCAAGAGTTCTGTGGTCATGAAGTTAGTGGTACCCAGGTGTACAACCACCTGAGGAAGTGGAGGCAGAGGTGGGTGAAACTGTCCAAGCTGAGGGACCTTAGTGGAGCTCAGTGGGATGAGGACAACTGCATGATTGTTCTTGAGAAGGAACACTACAATGGTCATACCAAGGTGAGCAAGAACCTGTGATACTACAACTTGATTTGTTAGATGTCTCTTTGAAACATTTTGTCATTATGGCTAACAAGGGACAGTTCATTTTGCAGGACCACCCCAATGATGCTCCGCTGCTCAACAAGCCCATACAACACTACAAGCAGATGATGGTCATCTTTGCCAATGGTCAGGCAACAGGCAAGTGGGCTATGGGCTCCAATGAGCCAGTTGGCACACCATCTGACTGTGCTGAGAGCTCACTGAAGACTGAGATCCTGAACAGTGGCAAGACTGTGACTCCTGAGGATACCAAGAGTGAGGGAGGAGTTGGTAACAAGAGGAAGAGATCCATGCTGGCAGAAGAGGATGTTGTTCTGTTCACTGGCATGGCAGAGGCAGTGAAGGATGTTGCTGATGCTATTAGGTCGACCAAGGTTGAGGATTCCCACCCTGAGCTGTATGGTGCTGTTATGTTTGTGCCAGGCTTCATTGAAGAAGCACTGATGTGTGCTTATGGCCATCTGCTGGACAACAAGGCCTTGGGTTCAGCTTTTGTCAAGATGTCTGACTCCCACCGTGAGCTGTGGCTAAGGACCTACTTGGCCAAGCACTACTACATGTGAAGGCTTCACAGCTTGGGGTTGATCCTTTTGTGCAGTGCCTGCATTATCATGGTGGTCTTCTCATGCAGTGCCTGTCCCTGTGCAGTGGTGGCCTCTTTTGTGCATACCTAACTATAGCTGGTGGATGTGTAGTGGGTTGACCTTCTCTTTTGTGCAGTTGATCTGATCCTGCATAGCTTACTAACACTAACATATAGTTAGTGTCTTAGATAACCTTGCACCTACAACCTAGATCAACCTAGTGGTGGCAATCTGACCATGAGTCCATTGCCAATGATGTGAACCTTGTGGTTCTGAACTTTATATGGGCACCAGCCTATGCCTGTGATTTGCACAATTTCATTCTGAGCACTTGCCTTATTGCCTGTGATGTTTGTTTTCTTATATCTGAGCACATGTCCATTGCCTATGATGATTTATGACTGAACTGAGCACTTGTCCATTGCCTGTGATGTTTTTGGATTGATCTGAGCACATGTTCATTGCCTGTGATGTTTTTTGATTGATCTGGCCTTTTGCCTCGCCGGATCTGGGACCACTCCCTCGCCGTGGGAGCACCTTCGGAGAGGTATGTGCTCCACCAAATCTCCTCTTCTCTGCTCAGTAGTTCATCGATTCATGGCTTCCTAAACCTTCCCCTCTCTCTCTCTGCAGGTGCTGTGGATCTGAGGCTATACAGGCAAGTGATTTGTCCCCCTCCCTTTGCCTCTTCCTCTTCATTTTGAAACCCTAATGCTTGGTGAAGGAACCCTCACTGAATGTTCCCTCACAATCTCGCTGCAGGCACCTAATGCCTCATGCCAATGATGTTTTCTTTTTAGGCTGAGCACATGCCTTATTTACAATTACTGTTTGGAACATCTGAGCATATGCCTCTTTGCTATTTTTTGGTTCTGGTATGTTGTTACTTGTGGACGAAAGACTGAGATTTTTACAAGTTGGGAGGAGTGTCATGAACATGTGAATGTGTTTCCTGGAGCACTCTTCAAGAAGTACAAGACCAAAGAAGAAGCTATTGCTGCCTTCTTTGGGACGGCCGACAAAGAAGATGTCAATTTGGGAGACAAGGGAATGAAGAACCATGGGACGGCCGAAAAAGAAGTTCCCTCCTTTAAGTCAAAAGATGTTATGTTAATAGTGTTGTAATTCTATTGTTAGTTATGGTCATTGTTAAGCTGATGTAGTCAATCATGTGTAAACTAAGCACATGAAGGTTGGGAGGTATACTCACCACATGATGCAGGAGGTATTCGAACCTTGAGTTTGTGCAACCAACCAAACACCCTAACATGCATCTCTCTGTCCCATCTGTCTATCCATATAGGTAACCAAACAAGAGCTCACACCAGCCAGGCTCTTTTGAACCGAGCAACCAAACAATGCCCGTTGCATGCGTTCGGCCAGGCCTGCCAGGGCCTGGCGGGGGATACGAGCCAGGCTGAGCTCAACAACGTACCAAACAGACCCTACGTGTTGAACAGCCACATGGAGGAACAATAGATCGTCCAACCCACGGTGCTTATTGCCAAATGGAAACAATGCGCGCTTGAGCAAGCCACGAAGAGGGATGGCTTTGACAACCTGGAATTGAGGATAAATGATTCATCATAGGAACTCTTTGACAAACCATGGAACCGATGCACATTTCAACAAAACATGGATAGAAGGAACACAAACATATACATGGCTAGAAGGACTAGCTGGTGCACACACGGTGTAGTGTTGTGCTCCAAGTTTTGCGCAAGCATTCATTCATGCCACCATGAGACCATAGGATTTTATTTTTCCACCCCTAGGCGCTAGCTGATGGATGTACAAATGTGTTGATAACAATAAGTTGAACACTGTCGGACGTTGGTTAAAAAAAAAGAAGTAAAACTGACAGACCATGTCGTCTAGAGTGGAGCTAGCAAGAACGGCCTGATCCGTCAAACCAAACACACGGTGGTAATAATGTCTGATCTGATTACAAGTCACTGACAAATGACAAGCCAATGAGGATTCGTCGTAGACTTTCTTTAACAAATGACAAGCCATGAAGGAGATGCACATTTTTTTACCAACAAATGGCATATGCTACTCTGGATCTGTAGATCAGCAATGGCTCATAGTTCTGTCAAGGTTTTGCAGCAAAACATGTAAATGGTGCGAAGAGGAGACAGAGGCGGAACGAAAAACATTCAGAATGGTGGTATTTTGTTTGTTTTATACACCCTTCAATCTATTCCAAACTGTAAAATGCTTTAGTTTGTTCAATTCAAACTTTACCAACTTTAACCATGTCTACAGACAATATATTAATATCTACGATACCAAATAAATACACTATAAAAACATATTTCACGATAGATTTAGTTATACCAACTTCATGTTATAGATATTGATGCAATTTTCTATAAATTTGATCAAAGTAGAGAAGTTTTGACTTGGGATAGAACTAAAACATTTTGCATTTTGGAATGAAGAGAAGTACTTTTATTTTAGTTAATCCGGTCTAGCATTAGAAGTACGGCACCACAAAATAGTCAAAGTTACTTTCACAAGATTTTTATCTGGTTTTGGTGGCCGGCAAAACATAGTTGGCAAACTGCTAAAGAAACAGTAATACTGCAAGCGAAAATCTTCTCGCCACAATATGTATGGAGTCAAGCAGCTATAACATGGTGTGTAGCATTGGCGGATTGGAAGCTGTTGGCCAGGTAGACCTGCTAATAAATGAACTTTTGTCATGTGCTACACCATAACTCCATAGACCTAACAAAAAATATTAGGCCATGCTACACTTCTTTGCACTATTTATATCTGGAGTTTTGCTCCGGTGGACCTCTAAAAAAATTGCACACATCTTAAAGTAACTTAATATTAATTAAATCCTTCTTATTTTTTTTAGGAAAAAAATCCTTCTTAATTGATTAACCCACGGTCTTGTAGGGCCCAAACCTATCCATCGAATCCGGCCTATGCCCACCCATTCCGATTATTGTGGCTCACAGGATCACTACTTTGATGTATCGCCTGTTTCTTCTTTCGTCCAATCGACAGCATGCCACGGCACGGCACGCGGAGGCGGCGGCAGTACCACCATGGCAGCAGGGTATGAGCGTTCTGCGTTCAACGTTCAGAGTTGGACGGACGGCGGCGACTACCTTTCGCGGGTTGGGACACAGCGCCATTTCGAACGCCCTCTCGACAGGCCGGCGTTGGCTGCTGCATTATTTGACGCTGATAGGCTATAGCAATCGCTCGTGCTGCCATTCTATGATCGAAGCAAGGCCACCTGCTTCTACCACCTTTTCCTGATTTGCATCTGAACTCTGAAGTACACAATCTTGGTGGGATCTTGAGGTTGCCGTGTAGGTCGATGCGGAGGCATGGACCTCTCCCTGGCTATCGCCGCCTATGTCGAGAGGGCGCTCCAAGCCTCCAAATGGTGCCGCCTAGGCAGTAGGAGCTAGCGGCGGCGCTGAGCTGACCGGTCACTGCCAGCGCGTAGCATGCTGTCACCCGCCGCAACCAACGCCAATGCGGCCGCTCTATCGCCGACTCGCCGCCTGTCTGTGTGCCGCACCTCTGCTCCGGGTTCCTGTTAGACGAAGAACAAACACGAAATAGCAACGGACCACGGTAATCTGAACTGGTGGACATGGCCGGGCTCAGATGGGTATGGATGGGCTAGGCCTATACGAGACCCGTGGGTTAATTAATTATTAAAAAGAATTTATTTAAAACTAGATTGCTTTAAGCTCCGTGCAAAATCTTTTGGGAGGTCTACTGGAGCATAACTCATATATCTGCCCGATTGACCCCTGCGAGCTCCACCAATCTCTCAAATCGCTCATCTCATGTTACTGTTGAGATAGACTTGCCGTTTCCTACAGCCTCAGAGGTGTTGTTTCATGAGGGAAGTACGTGTAGTCATGTAGATAGATGGATTAATGGTTAGTAGGGTACCCTACTACTCGATGGCATCTCTTGTATGTTTTTCATCCCTGCAATCTTTCATCATACTTTCGAATGGTAGACATCGGGGAACTAGACATCACAATAGTTCTGAAAAATTGAGGGACAATTGTTTAAGGGCGTGTCTGGGACTACTCCACGAACTCTAGTCCACTAACTCCATCGTGAAGCGACTCTACAAAAAAAAACCTGAAGTTTGTGAAGCACTCTTTTATGTGCTCAAACAACTCTATCTTTTTTCCTTGAACGGAGTGTTTGGAACTTACCTTTTTTTGCTCAAAAATATGGAGCAGAGCTGAAAATATATGGAGCAGAGCAGTCCTAAACACCTTCTAAAACCTTACTAGGATTAGGTGAAACGTTCAGTATGGGTCCAAGACTCCAAGAAGAGAGATAAAATAGCAAGTGTACTTCTGTCAATATTTGGATAACTTTCTACCTATATGAGTTAGATATTCAAACTCTCTTAGAACATATTTGGATCTATTAATGCTAATATACTCCCTCTAATCAAAATCATAAGACGTTTTGACTTTTCTAAATACAATAATTTTTGCTAGATATTTAGATATACACTATATCTAAAAATATAAATCAAACGTCTTATAACTTGAAATAGATGGAGTGGTTATTAGCAAGGATATTAGTTAACCTATTAGTTGAGCCGATCTTATCTAATACTCTCTTCATTCCAAATTTTAAGTCAATCCAACTTTCTTGGAGAGTCAAAACATCTCAAGTTTGATCAAAATTATATTTTGAATTACAAAAAATATGAAATCAAATATGCATACTACGAAAATATAATAAATGAAGAATATAATGATACTTATTTGATATCATTAATGTTATTATTTTATTATTTAAATTTGATCAAACTTGAGATGGTTTGATTCTTTAAGAAAGTTGAAATGATATAAATTGGGACGGATGGAGTAGTTATTAGTCGCACTTAGCTTAGGAAACATTTTTTATTAGTTATTTGGTAGTTCATTTTTGAGCTATTAATTGGACTATTGGCTAGGTTGTTTAGATGCACTCAGGTAACAATTAATTAACACTAGAGTCGACGGTAACGTCCTGTTCGTTTGGGTCTGTTTGGCTGATAAATCATGGCTGAAAATACTGTTGTCTGATTTAGTGTGAGAGAAAAATACTGTTCGTTGGCTGAAAAAATACGGCTTATAAGTCAAACAAGCTCAAACGAACAGGTCGATGGTCTAACTTGAAAATCAAGCTTTACTTTTCTTTAGCATCCATATAGCGGATGGAAAGCACACGACCCAACCCCGGAATCAAATCCCCGCCGCAGCCACAAGCCCAAAAGCAGGCGGCGACCCCACAAAATCCGAGCGCCCGCGCCGACGCGGCCACGCCGGATGCCCCGGCGCCAATCCGCGGCGCCCAGCTCACTCCCCCTTATCCCCGTCTCACCCACTCGCGCCGCGCCTCCTTATCCCGAGCGCGTTTCTTCCTGATCCCAAAGCTCCACCCCGCACATCCTGCCAATAAGCTCGTCTCTTTCTCCCCAGCTCCAACTCCACGCCGGACGCAGCAGCAGCAGCAGAAGCAGAAGCAGAGATGGCCGCCCTCGCCGCCTCTTCCACGGCCGCCTTCGCCGCCAAGCCGCGCCTCCCTCGCGCGCGCCTCTCCGTGGCCTGCTCCACCACCGGCGGCGACAGCAACGGCAGCTCCAACAGCCTGTCGCTCGCGTCCTCCGTGAAGACGTTCTCGGCCGCGCTGGCGCTGTCGTCGGTGCTGCTGTCCTCGGCCGCCACCTCCCCACCGCCCGCGGCCGCCGACATCGCGGGCCTGACCCCGTGCAAGGAGTCCAAGGCGTTCGCGAAGCGCGAGAAGAACTCGATCAAGAAGCTCACGGCGTCGCTGAAGAAGTACGCGCCCGACAGCGCCCCGGCGCTCGCCATCAACGCCACCATCGAGAAGACGAAGCGGCGGTTCGAGAACTACGGCAAGTTCGGGCTGCTCTGCGGCGCCGACGGACTGCCCCACCTCATCGTCAGCGGCGACCAGCGGCACTGGGGCGAGTTCATCACCCCCGGCCTGCTCTTCCTCTACATCGCCGGGTGGATCGGGTGGGTCGGCAGGAGCTATCTCATCGCCATCAGCGGCGAGAAGAAGCCCGCCATGAGGGAGATTATCATCGACGTCGAGCTCGCCATCCGCCTCCTCCCCAGGGGGTTCATCTGGCCCGTCGCGGCGTACCGCGAGCTCATCAACGGAGACCTCGTCGTCGATGACAAGGACGTCGGCTACTACTAACTGCTGCACCTGCTTCTGCTTGCACATCGCTGCTGGCGAGGCAAGGCCGGATCCGATCCATGGCTAGCTCTTGAGCAGCTTTGTTTTTTTTTTATTGTTGATTACTAACTTATAATGGAAGATTAATGTGCCTTGTGTTCTTGATTGTTCTGCAGTTGGGCACTTGGGCAGTACGTACGCGGGGAAAGATCGATGGCTTTTGGTGTAGGAGCTGGTAGGAGCAATGAAAGTGATCTGTTGTACTTAAAGAAACTGGATGAAGCCTTGTATAATTGAACAATACCTCTATCTCTCGTGTGTATTCGCCTTCTCGAAAATTCTTGACAATGATTACAGTTTGCATTGCGTTGCCGCAAGTGTTAAATTATTACCATCAGTGCAGAGGCATAAGTTCCGGTTAGTGCACAAGTTAAAGCACAGAATTAGCTCAAGTGCTCGACTAGAGGGAAGTACCGAACTGTTAGATTACTAGACAAAGCTGATTTCGGTGTTGGATACAATCTCAAAGTTACTGCCTTCACTCGCAAAGAAAAACAAAGAGTACTAAAAAACAAAACAACTCCATTACTGATTACTGCCTAATACTACATATAATTCAGCTACGTGTACTAGCAGCATTATTAATAACATATTAAGAAGACATTAGCTATTATACAAATGTCAAAAACCTTTGCAGCTAGGCACACGGGGAATCAGGCTCGTTTCGTATATTCCCCTGTAAATGTGTTAACTTCATATTCTCTCTAAAATTGTTTCTTTGGCAATCACTTATATAATTATTTGGCTAGCGCTGCCTCGTTTTGGAACAGAAGGACTAGAGTAAGCTGAAACACCTGAAAATGAGAATAACTGAAATCAGCTGGTAAAACATCTAAAATGTCGGTGTACTCTCTTGTATGTGAAAAAACTACAACATTTCTCTATGAATCTCATGAGAACATTTCGTAAATACGAGTAATAGTCTGATGTAGAATATCCCGTCGCAATGATGGTATCGAGGAATCAGTGCGCTAGCCATCCCATATCATATCGCTAATGCTCCACCACAGCCGTCCCTTCTGCGTCGGTCGGTCCGGACGTGTCTAGCTGGGCTGTGGATCAGTCCACAGGCTTGCACCTCTCATCGGCATACACGGTTTCTTTAAAAAATAAAAAATAGAAGAAAAGGAGAGTGACATCTTATCTTCTCCATTCGCATCAGCTCCACCGCACTGCCCGCCCTTTAGTCACGTACGCACGAGCTCTGCTAGCGCCCGCGTCCGCACGAGCGTCGAGTGTCGCTGCTAGCCACGTACACAAGCTCCACCGGTCGCGCTGCGCCGCCTGCCCATGGTGAGGGAGACCTCCGCTTGCCTAGCTCGCTGCGTCCGGGTGTGGAGCTCGCCCACATGCAGCTCACCAGGAGCCCGCCCACGCACATCTCGCGCCCGCCTAGTTCGCCGTGGCCGGGGCGGAACTCGCTCGCTGTAGCCCGCGACAACCGGGACAGAACTCCACACACCGATGAGGATCCATTCTCCCAAGCAGCAGGAAGATGTTTTGCGTTGAAACTACATGTTACAAGCGTCTATTTCAAGTGTTTCAAATGTTTCAGAGATAGGTTGCAAGTGTTTTATATCGATATTGCAAAAGTAGATTGTGATGTTGCACATGTTGCAATGGTGTTTTCAAGTGTATGTCACAGATGTTTCATCTGTTTTAGATGTATATTGCAAGTGTTTATTCTGGATGTTACGAAAGTAGATCTGGATGTTGCATATACATGCATGTTGCAAGCGTATGTTTTAAGTGTTTCAGGTTTTTTATACGTATGTTGCAAGTGTTTTATCTGGATGTTGCATATATTTTGTAATGGATACAAGCATGTTTTCCTGATGTTTCAGACGTATGTTGCTAGTGTTTCAATTGTTTCGGGCGTATATTGCAAGTGTTTCATCTAGATGTTGCTAAAGTAAGTTTTGGTGTTGCATATGTTATAGTAGGACCCTTCTGTAGCATCCAACTGCTGCAGCTGGTGGCCCTGCCCATATGTACGTGGGTGTAGAGGGGCGCCATGGTGCGGGCGCGGGACACGAAGCACACGGGCGACGGTGCGGACGCGAGACATGGAGCGTCGCGGGCCCCACGTGAAGACAGTCGCAGCAGGCCCGGGTGCTATATATCAAATTACCGGTACATGTACACCCTATTTTTTAGCACTACTTCAGCAGCGCTTTTCAGCAAATGAACAGTATTTTTATATCGCAACAAATCAGCATCAGCATCAATGAGCAGCCAAATTTTAGCAAAACAAACCGGACCATAACAAGCAAGAGCTCGCTATAAGCCTCCTACGTGGACCAAGCGAAGCGGTGAGTTGACCACTCTAACTGCGCTGTATAACCTTATCCACCGCCAGCTTGACACGTCACCAACCGCACATGTGAAAACAGACTCCCCACCTTCTTTTTCACTGAGACTGTCTCCAACAACCGCGATCCAAAATAAAGACTCATTTGTACTTTGGGTAGCGCTACAGGTAAAGAGTTCAATATCTAATTTTGGTCTTCTCCAATAACAAGACAAAAAAGGCAACCCTTTTTGTAAACGGATCTTTAGGAGAGAGGATACTCAAATTTAGGTTATGTCTTTTCTAACATTTAAAATGAGTTTTCCATATAGATACTTTGTTGGAGATTATACGTACTGTGTTAGTGTTAAGATTTATTTTAGGTTTGGGTGTCGGAGTGGCTCTCACGTCGGGGACAGCCTGACACTCCATCCCCGCTTGCTCGCACCGTCGCGCTACGGGCCTACGGCACACGCGTCGCGCACTCACTGGCACCGCACTGTTTCCCTCATCCAATGGCCGCCACGACCCCCATCGGTGCCCTTCTACGCCAACGACACTGCTCACCATGACATGCGGGCCATAACGCTCGTAGGCCCACATCACAGTGAGAGACCTCCGGTGCGCGGAGCTCTGGCGCGCGCCCATCGGATCCCCACAGGCCACTCCCCCACTCCCGGCCCTCCCCCGCATCCCACGCTCGCCGGCCGCCGCAGCCAAGGCAAGACGCCTCCTCCCCACACCCGATCTCCCCTCCCACCTCCGATCGCAACGTAAACCCCGCGCCCACCTCCTCCCTCCCCTCCCCTCCGCACGCCTCGCTTGCCGCGCAAACACCCGCCATTTCAAATCCCGCCCAAACCCTACCCCGCATGGTCGATCGGGCCGCCGCGCGGGCACAGGCGGCGAGCTCCGACCCGCCGCTCCGCCAGCCCGCCGCCGCTGATGGGCAGGAGGCCGCTTCGGCGGGGGCGGCCACGGGCCCGCCTCCCCCGCCCCGGGCCGGCGACGCTGACGAGGAGGACGCTCTGGCCTCTCCGGTGGGGCAGCCGGGCGAGCGGTGCAGGGCGATGATGGAGGTGGTGGCCAAGGACGGGGCGGGCGGGAAGTGGAAGGTGACCAAGCTGGTGGTGGAGCACTGCCACGAGCTGCAGGTCGCCCCCGGGGATGTCGCGGCGACCGTGCCGGCGGTGGGGATGGAATTCGACTCCGTCGACGACGCCAAGGGGTTCTATTATGTCTACGGCGAGCGGCTAGGGTTCAAGGCGCGCATGGGCTCCAACCGCCGCTCGGTGGGCAACGGCGAGAAGATCCTGCAACGGTTCCTCTGCTGGAAAGGCAATTATGCGAATAGGAGTAAAGGGAAGGATTCGGATGCAGGGAAGGAGGCAGAGGAGGTGGTGGAGGAGGGAACTTCTGCTGCTGCTGCTCCGGGGAAGAGGAAGAGGGAGCCTTATAAGACAAGGAGCCGCAATCCTGTGATTGAAGTGGAGAAAGGTGTTGGGTTGGGTGGTGCTGGGAATGGGCTAGAGCTGCAGAATGGGAAGCGTTCCAGGAGGGGTAGGAATAAGAAGGCTGCGGTGGAGCATGGTGAAGAGTCTGTTGTTGGGTTTGAGGCAGAGAAGGAGGTAGCTGAAGAGGCTTCTGCTGCTTCTGATGGTGACGGCGAAGAGGGTGAAGGGGGGGAGGATCAGGAAGGAGTGGAAGAGGAGATCGAGGTGGAAGTGAAGGAAAAGAGAGGGAGAGGGAGGCCAAGGAAGGCCGTTATGGAGGACGATGCGCTGCAGGCACGCGTCTTGAGGGAGCTTGGTGTAAGGGCATCGCAGTACAGTAACGAGGAGAGAAAGAAGATACTCAATAAGTACCGCTCTAAACGGCAGAGCAGACCTGCCTCCAGCAGGCCTACCAAGGTAAACAGCTTAGATTTGCTATCAGTTGTGATGAGCATACTATAAATTGTGATAACATATACTGTAGAGTAAAATGTATGCAGCCATTGTGGAAACTGATGAAATTGTAATACTTGGCTCATTGGTATTTGTGAATCTTTTGAATCGAAAAGAAAGAAGTTAAATAACAAAACATCTTATTCCAGTGTTAAGAGCAGAGGTTTATATGCTTATATGCAAAACAATATGCCATATTATGATATATAACTTTACAATATTTAAGACGATATGTAACTGTCTGATAGCATGGAGCCCCCAAGATGATCTCAGATGTAGATTTTTCTTTTCTTCTTTCCTTTCTGTGGGTTGGTGTTTTTTTTTGTGGTGGTGGTGGTGGGGTGGGGGTGGGGGGTGTCAGGTGTCTCTTCACAGTTATCTATTTGTAAGCTTGCCAACGGCATGCCACCATGGAAATGCATGGGTTTTTCTTCCTTTCACTGCTTAAGGCTAGTGTGTGGAAGTCAGGAATGCCACATGTCTAGGGACTGGGATGAAACGACTCTGAAGTTTTCTTGTATCTCTTGAATTGTTTTAGACAATAATCAGCATTTACATGTAAAGATGTATCAGAAACTTCAAAGTGTTCAAGAGTCATACTAAAGTAGTTGGCACACTCTTTTCCCTACAAGCACTTACTCCCATGTGGTGTCACGTACTCCTGTCCTTCTAGATTGCTTCAAGACAAGCTTTGGCTGAAAGGCGTAAGCGTGGTGATGGAGGTATATTTCTGTCAAGTGAAGAACAGCTGGTAACTTTCTGACCATGTTGCCTATTTTGAATGCTTAGCATTGTTGCTACAACACTGGTTACATGCTTTATTGATCCATTAAACAAAGTGAATATCACAAACTCTATGCCTAATGATATTCACTCAAGGAAATAATGATAACCGAACGTGTTGTATATTGTTATACAACAACAACAACAACAAAGCCTGTCAGTCCCAAACAAGTTGGGGTAGGCTAGAGTTGAAACCCACCAAGAGCCCCTAGTCACGGTTCAGGCACTTCAATAGCTGCTTTCCAAGCACTCCTATTCAAACATAGATCTCTAGGTATATCCCAAGCTTTCAAACCTTTTTTTATTGCCTCCCCCCATATCAATTCCGGTCTATCTCTACCTCTCCTCACATTATTAGCTTGGCTTAGGACTCCACAATGCAGTGGTGCCTCTGGAGGTCGCCTTTGGATATGGCCAAACCACCTCAACCAATGTTGGACAAGCTTTTCTTCAATTGGTGCCACCCCTAAGCGGTCACGTATATCATCGTTCCTAACTCGGTCCATTCTTGTGTGACCACAAATCCATCACAACATACGCATTTTTACAACACTCAATTGTTGAACATGTCGAATCTTTGTAGGCCAACATTCTGCTCCATAAAACATAGCCGGTCTAATCGCCGTTCTATAAAACTTGCCTTTTAGCTTTTGTGGTACCCTCTTGTTACAAAGAATGCCAGAAGCTTGTCGCCACTTGATCCACCCTGCTTTGATTCTATGGCTAACGTCTGCATCAATATCTCCATCCCTCTGTAGCATCGATCCTAGATAACGAAAGATATCCTTCTTAGGCACTACGTGACCTTCCAAACTCACATCTCCCTCCTCCTGTGTAGCTCCACCAAAGTCACATCTCATGTATTCGGTTTTAGTTCTGCTTAATATAAAACCTTTAGACTCAAGGGTCTGCCACCATAACTCTAGTTTCCTATTTACTCCCTCCTCCTGTGTTGTATATTGTTATGTGGCAAGAAAATATGTACCGTTACCTGATTACCTCATTTGCATACCAGTTCATTTCTACAGAAAGTGGTGTTATCTTCATGGCCCTTTGCATGCTTCTACCAGTCTCGGGTTTTTTTTGGTTGTGCTTTTACTCTTGTGTGTAAAAAGTATGTATCTTGTAACTCTTCTTGTTGGGCCTTTGCTTAATTTACTAAATCTGAATTCTGGAGGGTTACTTCTAACTGGTTATGCTACTGTGGCTGTAGGCTCACATATTTCTAATCTATTAACTTAACCTGCCAGGTCTTTGTTATTGTTTTATCTGATGAATTGGTCGAAATTCTCTTAATTGGTAGGCACTAGCTTGATTCCCTTTTATTTGTTATGGTTTCCACTTTCACTGCAAATGAACAGTTTTCATATGACAATTATCTTGTTATTCTTATGTTCTCGTACTCTTGTGCTCTGCAGCCTTCACAGCTGCCTTCAGAAAGGCGTTCCAAACGTCTTGAGAAGCAAAATCTCAAAATGGAGAAGGTAAGATCCGGTAGAGATGTATAGACTTATTTTGTTTGAGGAAGAAGTGGCGATGTATCCTAACTCCAACCTACCCACTTGGTTGCTTTAAGGAATCACATGCATTGATCTATCACCACTTGGTTCCTATGGTGGACCATCCCATCAAGGATGGGTTAATTCCTTGAACCAAGCATCCCATTAGTTGTGTACTCCCTCCATACTAAAAAATGAAGTCGTTTTGGACAAGGCTTGGGTCAAACATTGGGAATATAAATCATGAATAACTTTTAAGTTGTTGAGTTTGGAAATGTGAAAACCATATGTATAGATTTGTCTTGAAAAATACTTTCACAAAAATTTACATATATCACTTTTTGATAAATATCTTTATAAAAATAAGTAGTCAAAGTTATGCTTTGGAGACCGTGTCGCTGTCCAAAACGACTTTATTTTTTAGTATGGAGGGAGTAACTTTCTTTTTAGAGAGAATCTACAGGTGCTGCATAGGAGATGCCTCTTAAGTTTGCAGTGTCTAAATTTTGTTTAGTAACAGAAAAGTCTAGAATAATATTTTTTTAAGTAATACAACCTATGAACAGCTTCAATTGCATATGTTATATTCAATTAAACACTCAGGATTTCCCCTTGTCCAGGCGGAGAGCAAAGAAGACAAAACAATGGAAGCAGAACCAGATCCAGAAATTGAAGTAGTCCCTGGACCTGGGGGAGAACCAAAGGTTGGGATGGTTTTTTTGAATGAGGATAAGGCTTATGAATTCTATGTCAACTATGCTGGAACTGCAGGGTTCAGTGTCCGAAAAGGCTGGTTGGACAAAACAGCAAAGAATGTTACAAAATCTCGAGCATATGTTTGTTCCAAGGAGGGATTTCGTCCAAAAAGTGCTTCTATCGAATCAAAGAAACCAAGACCAGAAACAAGAACTGGTTGCCAGGCACACATGACTATTAAGATCACAGCAAGTGCAAAATATGTAGTGACTGAGTTTGTGGCTGATCATAATCATGATCTTGAAACTCCCTTGATTGACATTCAGATTTTGAAGTCACAAAAGTTATTAGCAAAGGTACAACAGCCTCCTGATCCACCAAAAGTTGTTTTGATACCAAATGAGTATAAAAATTACACAAGGACAAAACATACAAAAGATATGCAATTAGGTGATACCCAGGCCATCTGTGAATATTTACATAGGATGAAAGGCGAGAATCCTTCTTTCTTTTACGCCATTCAAGTAGATGAAGATGATCAGTTTGCAAACGTGTTCTGGGCTGATGCTAAATCAATAATGGATTATAACTACTTTGGTGATGTAGTGTGTGTTGACACAAGATATTGCACAAGTGACTATGGGAGACCTCTGCTGTTATTTACTGGTGTTAATCATCATAAGCAGCTGATAATATTTGGTTCAGCGCTGATTTATGATGACTCAGTCCAATCCTTTAGATGGTTGTTTGAGACCTTCAAATCTGCTATGAGTGGAAAGCAACCAAAAACAGTTTTGACTGATCAGTCTGCTGCACTTAGTGATGCAGTTTCTTCTTCTTGGCCTGGGACCACCCACCGCTTCTCACTACTGCATCTGTATCTGAATGCTACTGAGTTATTGAGGGATACCTTCCAAAGCTCGGAGACTTTTGCATCAGATTTTAGTAGGTGGCTGTATGAATGTGAGGAGGATGACTTCTATTCGAGCTGGGAAATCCTTTCAGAGAAATACAATATAAAGGATAATGAATGGCTCTGTAAATTGTATGAGGATAGAGAAAGATGGGCTTTGCCATATGGATGTGATACATTCTGTGCTGATATTGCAACCACACTAAGGAGTGATAACACGGATACCATCCTGACAGATCTTAAACCACAAATAGATCTTCAAAACTTCTTCAACAATTATGATAAGTTTTTGGAGGAGAAACGCCTAGCTGAACAACAAGCCGACTACCTTGGGGCTCAAATAGCACAAAGAGTAGCACCACTTCATCTGCTTTGGCAAGCTGCCAATTCATATACTCCAACACTTTTTGAAATGTTCAGGATGGAATATGAACAGATCTCAAAGTGCATGGTCTATAGCTGTGGCGAGATTGGACCAATATCTGAGTACCAGGTAACTGTCAAAGACAGGCCTCGGGGTCAATTTGTTAGATTTGATTCAACAGAATGTATGGTTGTTTGTAGTTGTAAGAAGTTTGAATTCATGGGTCTTCTTTGTTGCCATGTATTGAAAATTCTTGATCTCAGAAATATTAAAGAACTTCCACCACACTATATCCTGAAAAGATGGAGAAAAGACGCTCAGAGTGAATCTCCAGAGAACTATGGTTTTGCCGCCATAGATGAAGGTCCCAAGTTTTCATTGTCAAAACGGTACAACACATTATACCGGAATTTGTATAAAATTGCAGCAAAAGCTTCAGAAAGCGTTGAAGCTTATGCATTCCTGGAGAGCCAATATGAACAGCTTGTTGAACAAGTGGAGGTACTTTTGCAAGCAAAGTTGCATGATAAATCTTCCTTAAGTGCTGTCCTGAAAGGCAATCAGCCAAATCTGCTTAATAGTGAGGTCAGCAGCAGTGAACATCGCAGAGCAACTGGTAAGAAAATTAAAAATACAGAGGTGCGCCGTCAGCAACAAAGTCCTCTTGATCCAAACAAAAAGAAAAAGGGTAGACAAGGTTTGTTCATCACCTGCACTGCTCCGGTATTTGATTTTATATGATCAGTACTTTATCGGATTAACCTGTTGCAGGTCTGCTGGAACCTGAGGAGATTGAAATTCCACTCAGGGTTGATCCTCCTGCAGTGTCAAATGATATCCAAAATCATTTAAGAACTCCAACAAATCAGTTTCTTGCACCAAGCCATATGATGCAGGTAAATTTGGTATCCTTTCTGCTTTTTTTTCCCCATATGTATCGAGGAACAGACGTGATGTATATTATACCTGTGCAAATATAGGCCCCTTATGTTGCACAGCAGTTTGGTCTTGGTTCTCTACAAGGATTCCCAGGCATGTCACCATTTGGGCAGGTAACTTGGAAAATCATGACTTGTTGAAGTAAAATAGAATTATATACTTTTTTCCCTCACGGGCTGCAATTTAACATGTCGTTAGATTCAAGAATCAACACATCTTCAGCAGCCTCATTTACAACCACCACCCTTTCATAGTGGTCCTCCAATTACACAGGTAATTCCTGTTGGATGCTACTCCATGTCTCTGAGAGCCCTATAATTCTGCTAGTTAACATATTTCTCGGCATTGATAATGCCGCCGCACATTCCCCTTCAGAACAAGTTTGTATATAGGGAAACTTGCATTTCGATGTCACTTAAATCGCTGAGATCAGTAAAATGTCGCATGAACTTATTAAATACCAGTTGTAACTTGTAACAAGTGGATTGCGCTACTGGATTTTCTGACAAGTCAAATCTTTCTTACTGCAGGCTCCACCTCCAGACATTCAATCACTCCAGTTTCTTAGCAGCAATCCTCAACTGGGCCACCAGACCACGGATCAAGGCCAGTACACCATTCCTGTCTGGGATTTCCTGTGACGTACAATGTGTGATGTATGGGGGAAGTTGCAATGTAGTCATGTAGATGTAAATAAATTATGTAATGATCAATGATGTAGAAACATTGGAATGGATTTTTTTTTAGCTGTACGCAATTCAAACGCACTTGTCAAAGCCAACCAGGAATGGGGACTGTTGGATCCAGTGGGCGTTGGCAAGATGGCATGGTTCGGCACAATTATCATACAATATCTGCCCATATGGGCGTTGTAATTAAGCCACCTGTAGGGAAAAAAAAACTAAACTGAACTGGAATAAGGGAAAGTTTCCGGTGTCAGCTGCACACCCAAAATTCTCACAAAAACAAGCTGTATTTTCGGTTGGGAAACCTCTTCAGTCCCGGTTTTCTAACCGGGAGCACAAATTCAGGACTAAAGGGCTTCTTCTTTAGTCCCGGTTTTTCATCCGGGATTAAAGGTCCACCTTTAGTCCCGGTTGGTATTATCAACCGAGACTAAAGGTTTTCTTTGTTGTTAGTTTTTTTTTTGTTATAAATGTTATAATATGGTAGCTGTTTTTTTGTTTTTTTGTTATAATATGGTTGTTGTTTGGTTTATTGTTATAAATGTTAGATAAAAAGTTGTGGTAGTTATTTGGATTGCAGCCGCATATTAGTCAAAATGTCCCGTATACATTCTCACTAGGAAATATTTGAATAATCATCACAAGCACACGAGAAGCTTAATAATGTTTACTAAAACAGTAACACTAGAGCAATATACTATCAGTTTTTAGCTTTTACAAAATGAATAGCCAGTCACTACAAAATCAACAGCCGGCCTTCCATTCTTCATGACGAGACAGTCCTTGCCTTCCATTCTTCATGATCAGATAGTCAAAATAACACATGCAAATGTTCAAAAGAAAGATGAAATTAGTAATATAATAAACTAAAATAGCTTGGAATACAAATGTACCGTATGAGTTAATTTTGTCAACAACAAAAAAATTCTAACACCACATGCCAAATCTAAAGATTTCCTATATATTAGTTAACAAAAAAATTGTCTATTCGATAGCAATCTTGTCTAGATTAAAGAAACGAAGCACCTGCAATGATTTATTCATATATACTAAAGAAAGGAAGCACTAACTAGCAAGAACCAGATGGATTCACCGCATCTCTGCATGAATTTATTCTTACAAAAATCAATGGAAAGGGAAAAATGGAAATGTCTTCTCTGGCGGCTGCAGGGGTTGCTGTGCCTGAACCTTCTTCCGCACAGACTAGATCTGCATGAATCACCACCACAAGATGGATGAATCTTCACCTGGCTGATTGATTTGCCTCGGTTGTGGCTTCCGATTCCACATCCACAAGATCACAGCTTCTACAAGACCAAAAGTATATTTTAGATATATACAGATGGGAAAAACTAGAGATTAGCAGATGATAACGGGAGAGAAGATGAAAAGCTGCACAAGTTCATCACCTATGTAGACGGAGAAGACACCCGTGCTCAGCGGACAGGACGGTTCTTTATATAGGAGGGGACCTTTAGTCCCGATTGGAAACAGCAACCAGGACTAAATGTCACTTTCTAGTCCCGGACGGAGCCTCCAGCCGGGAGTAGACTTACTCCCGATTGGAGGGACCAACCGGGAGTAAAAATTAACTTTTAGTCCCGATTAGTAGCTCCAACCGGGACTAAAGATCCCCTGCAGCAAACGCCTGCCGCAGTAGCCGTTGGACAGGAACCTTTAGTTCCGATTGGAGCTACCAACCGAAACTAAAGGTTTCTCTAGTCCCGGACGCGAAAAATACCGAGACTAAAAGCCAAATTTCGAAGTGGATCAAAAATCGTTTCTCTGCTACTGCTAGTATCCTCAATGTTATGCGGAAGTGAAAGCATGCTTCCGCTACGCGGAAATACAGTATTTGGAGTAAATATGCATTCTATGTAGGGTTTACAGGTTAATATCAATGTCTCAAGTCAGCTTCCACTCGATGACAACGGAAAATTTGTGTAAGGTGAACTGCCGTTATTTAGGTGTTCAGTACAACAACAACAACAACAAAGTCTTTAAGTCTCAAACAAGTTGGGGTAGGCTATTATTTAGGTGTTCAGTATGGCTTCAAATTTCTGGTTTAGGTATTGCTGCCAGTTTGCACCGTAGCCTGATTGCTCATGCTGACGTCCATCTTCAGAACAAACATTCTTGGGTCCATCAAAGTTGAGGATATCAGTGTCACCATCTGTGCGCTTCCAGTTTGAAGGGAGCTTCATGTACTTATCATTGAAGGCCAGAGTTATGGCCAACAAAATCTGGTCCCTGTAAATAGAATAGAATTTTAACATGACCAAGACAGTTGTGAGTATATAGTGGCTAAACTTTGACATGATTCAAATATGTGCATTTGTGTTGGATATTAGCGTATTACACCTGAAATAGAAATCATGAGTTTAACTTACCTTTTATTGGCTAAATTAATGGCATGAACCCACCACGTGATGGAAGCAACCAGGTTTTTCTCCAGCTTGCGAGGCTCTATCAAGAGCACGTCAAAATCAAGTAGGCATGCATCCTTGTTATAAGGTTCTTTAGGCACCCAACTTTGTGCAGCTCCTGCTCTTTGTATGGCACTAAGAACATCCATGCTGATATAATCATTGAGACGCTTGCTGCAATCTACGCCAGCGCCGATGGCATAACTGCCTAAATCCATGCGACCAAGATCTTCTACTTTACCCTGTGCACGGGGAAAAATCGACATTTCACAGCAGGTAATCCAAAACTGTTGATAAAATGCTTAGTTTTGCACACTTTTTCACTTCCAAGTTCTAACATGTCGTTGGAGTTTTGCTTTTGAGTGCATCAATTGAAGGTTTTCAACAGCTTCGCTTATTGTTTTAAAGCTATGATTGAAAATGTTTGATCATCTGACAGTACCACTAATGCCAGTGAGAACCATTATTTGCCAGAAACTCTTGATTATGCATCTCAGTAGTTTCTTTTAAAATCTGGAGTTACTGTTCATATCCATGGGTGCTTTGTTTGAAAGAGAGGGGGCAGACCCAGTGCCGGAGGCTCCCACATGAGTGGGGTCTGGGGAAAGGAAAAACCGAGGCAAGCCTTCCCCCCGCAAAATCTACGGAGAGGCTGCTTCGAACCCGCGACCTGGTGACTCAGTGAGACAGCTCTCACCACTGCACCAGGCCTGCCCTTCTTTGTTTGAAAGAGAGGTGGAGACCAAAAGATTTCAGTGATAGGTTTGAGTAAATAGATAGAGTGGATGCCTGGTACCTTTATGATGGAGTCTGCAGCGATATAAACATATCTCTTTTTGGACAACTGAGATTTTGCAATAAGAAAGGGTGACAATTCCATGTGGAATAACCAAAGAAAGTTTCCTTCTGGAGTGGCAACATTTAGCTTGTCCTTGATTTGCTTCTGACTGCAAGGGGCACAAATATGAGAATGGCCACAATGACAAGATACAAAGGTCATGCTAATTTGTGTGCTCACCTAGTAACAGTGAGATCTGAATCAGGTAGCAAGACTTTTAGCTTGTGGTAGGATGATTTATCGTTGCCTCCTTCAGGTATTAAGAAATGGAAAGATATATTTTGTGGATCACTGCCAAACAAAGAGGAAAAAAAGTTATGCTGGTGACATAATTTATTCATCGAATTTTAGTTCTATATCATTACTGGCACAACATAGATGAAAAACTATCCAACATGACATGGAAAGTTGAAATAGGCATGCAGAAAAAAAAAATTATTATCTCTGTCATGAGCATACTTCAGATGTCCATGAATTCAAGCAGCGCAACCATGCCGAAGCCCGACAGCCACACCACAATGGCATAGGACGGAGATAGGAATTAGGAACTCTTGATCTAGTTCTTTTTTAACCAAAAGAGATATAATCCTATCCTTATGTCTGGGGTGATTTGACTCTTGACAGACCAATCTCTAGAATCAAGGAACCAACTCAATCTAATCTTATTTATGAATATCATATCTAATCCTAGGGCAACCATGAACACCAGAAGCGCATGAACAGACCGTGGCATTGCTAGTAGTTTGCAAATAACTATGCTGCTGTGCATGGCCCATGGCTGCTCCATCTCATTGGCCCTAGTGGCCTGCACATGATAACCTATAAGCTGATTGTACATTAACTGATAAGATTTTCTATAATCAAATCTTATTGTCCTAAGATCACATTTCTTACTGAAATACACAAGATACAGAACCTTGAGCTGGACAGAGTGGAATTTGTCAGCACAGCGAGAGTGCGAAGATCCAGACAGCTTATCCAAGAGAAGACATCTACACTTCCAACATAATTTAAAGAATCCTGCAGGAGAATCAGTAGTTCGTTAAGAAATTTTTTTTTCTAATGTCAATTCAGCTCTTTTTCAAAAGCCCATATCAACCCAGACTAACATGCATGCCAAACACCAAGTGAAATTACAGTCACCGCAAAGCCATGCCATGTAGAAAAGAGAACCCAATACAGAATTGCAACCTAACACCAAAACATTCATGATTGTAGACCCTCAATGATCCAATACTAACAACGAAGTTGCTATTTTGTTTCCAGATGTCATCTTCAGTGTCCAAACTTTGAGAACATGCAAGTAAATTTCACTTACAACTATTTTCACATAAGCACCACAGAGAGCTACAGATTTTGGAAACATGGGCAGACCCAGCGCCGGAGGCTCCCACATGAGTGGGGTCTGGGGAAGGGATAAACCGAGACAAGCCTTTCCCCCGCAAAATCTGCGGAGAGACTGCTTCGAACCCACGACCTGGTGACTCGGTGAGACAGCTCTCACCACTGCACCAGGCCTGCCCTTCTAATACGGAGTACTTTCCTGACATTGTGCGCTGTAGAACTAAACTTTTCACTTTTGACTGAAAAAAAGCTCTAGTTTTGCAACAGATAGTTCTAGTTTTGCGGCAAACAATGTTATATGTGTCCAAAAGGTCGTAATTCTACAGCAATTGTGCTAAATTTTTGTTTGCAGGTTTTCCAAATTTACATAGACCAAAAGGCATATTGTGGAATGGAAGCCTAGCATTCTGGTGAACAAATATCTAATTAATATACACTGCACATAGCTTCGGCGATTCCTAGTTCAAGAAAACAAAGCACTCGCACAGAGAGTGAGACAGCGTGGCGCGCAGTACCGTACCGTTGGATTCCGCGAGCCGTCAATGCGAATCCAGTTGCGCTGGCGGTCGTTGGGGTCCCGGAAGTGCGTGGCCGGGAGGAACTGGAGGCACCCGAGCATGACGATGGCGACGATGGCCAGCTTCTGCATCCAAGGCCACGGCCGCGGCGGCGGGTCGACGTCGGCGTGGATGGCGCGCTGCCCGGGCGGAAGGGGGTCCTGTGGCCCCCCTCCGCTCCTCGCGGCGGCCGCGGCGCGGCGCTGGAGGCCACCGCCTCCGGCGAGCGGCTCCCGTGCGGGGTCCATTGGGGGGGGGGGGGATCCGGCGCCTGGCGGGAGGCGGGGGGAAGGAGGGGGATAGCGCGGAATGGGTCGAAGAAGTCGTCGCCGTCGACGTGGGTTTCTAGGCGATGCGGGGTTTTGTTTGGGCTTGGGAGTTCCGTGGCACGGCCGGCGCGGCATTTTTTTTTCATTTTATGGACTTTGGGATTGGGCCGTGAGGGCCCACCGGGCATAAGGATTAACGAGTGCTGATATGGCAAAAGAGAACAAGCAACAATCTAGACTCATATACAAACTTGCTAAATTCTGATCTTCGTATAAAAAAAACCCCTTACGCCTTGACGCCTTGTTCGGAACCGCCGGCTGCAGGTGCACAAGAAACAATATGGTGCAGGTATTCATTTGCAGCAGCTGCAGCCGTAGCAGCCTACAGAGCAGCAAACGGACCCTAATTTGTCCCGTGCATAAGATTGCGCTATCTTGAACCATAATTGCTATTAGGTTCATTCGACTCCTCAACATAAGCGATTACAGTTGGGAACGAAAGTGATCAATTTGTCACTCAATCGATCCAGTTTCTTACATTGATGAAACTTACCCATCCAAAATTTGAGGTTTGACACATCATAGCTGCATACCGTTGACTTGGTATACTCTTCAAAATTACAATTTAATTACTAACTTCTCTAACAACATACATTTGTGACAGCAAAAGTTTAAACATTAGAGAGTACTTCTAAATACAAATACAATGCAACTACATTTGTTGCACAAACTTTTCATACTATTAGTCTAGTTGTTGATCAAAGATAACGAAGCTAAAAATTTTAAAATACACGCATGCCTTATATTTTGAGATGATGGTATTACAATTTGAGTTCGTACGACAAACCTTAAGGATGAAAGGTTTTGACCCCATATGGTGTGAATGTATAAAAGCATTTGTCCAATGAGGTAAAGTAGGAATAAAAGTCAATGATCAACTCGGTTCTTATTTTCAGACCAAGAAAGATCTATGACAGGGTGACCCACTATCATCAATTTTATTCAACATTGTGGTGGATATGTTGGCTATCATTGTTGCTAGGGCCAAAGAGGATAGTCAAGCGAAAGGGGTAGTGTCTCATCTAGTATTAGACGACGTGTCTATCTTACACTACGCTCATGATACTGTATATTTTTATGGACCATGATTTTGATCGAGCAAGGAATATGAAATTACTTCTTTGCACCTTTGAACAATTATCTAGTCTTAAAATTAACTTTAAAGTGAAATCTTTTGCTTCGGTCAAGCCAAAGAACGTAAGGCACAGTACTCACAATTGTTTGGCTACAAGGTTGGCTCATTCCCTTTTTGCTATTTATTAGGAATCCTTATGCACTTCAGAAAGTTAAACATAAAGACTAGAAAGGGATTGAAAATAGAATCGAAAAAAGGGCTTCCACTCGATGACAACGGAAAATTTGTGTACGGTGAATTTAGGCGTTCAGTATGGCTCCAGATTTCTGATTAAGGTATCGCTGCCAGGTTGAACCATAGCCTGATTGCTCATGCTGAAGTCCATCCTCAGAACAAACATTCTTGCATCCATCAAAGTTGATGATATCAGCGTTATCATCTGTGCGCTTCCAGTTTGATGGGAGCTTCATGTACTTATCATTGAAGGCCAGAGTTACGGCCAACCTAATCTGGTCCCTATAAATAGAATTTTAACATGACCAAGACAGTAGTGAGTATATAGTGGCTAAACTTTGAAACGATTTCAAAGATGTGCATCTGTGTTGGATATTAACGTATTACACGTGAAATACAAATCATGAGTTTAACTTACCTTTGGCTAAATTAATGACACTATTCCACCACATGATGGGAACAACCAGGTTTTTCTCCAGCTTGCGAGGCTCTATCAAGAGCACATCAAAATCAAGTAGGCATGCATCCTTGTTATAAGGTTCTTTAGACACCCAACTTTGTGCAGCTCCCGCTCTTTGTATGGCACTAAGATAATCCATACTGATATAATCATTGAGACGCTTACTGTAATCTTCAACAGCGCCAATTGCATAGCTGCCTAAATCCATGCAACCAAGATCTTCGACTTTACCCTGTGGGCGGGGAAAACCAACGTCTCACAACAGATGATAAAATGCTTAGTTTTGCACACTTTTTCTACACTTCCAAGTCCCAACATATCGTTGGAGTTTTGCTGTCGAGTGCATGAATTGAATATCAATACCTTGATTCTCTAAAACTTATGCCAAGTTATGTCTAACTTCTGTCGCAATGAAGATTTTCAACTGCTTCACATATCGTTTTAAAGCTATGATTGAAAATGTTTGATCATCTGACAGTGTCACTCATGCCAGTGAACCATTTTTTTGGCACAAACTCTTAATTATGCATCTCAGTAATTTCCTTTAAATTACCTGGAGTTAGTGTTCACATGCAGGGGTGCTTTGTTTGAAAGAGAAAGGTGGAGACCAAAAGAGTTCAGTGAGGTTTGAGTAAATAGATCGAGTGGATGTCTGGTACCATTATGATGGAGTCTGCAGCGATATAAACATATCTCTTTTTGGACAACTGAAATTTTGCGATAAGAAAGGGTGACAATTCCACGTGGAGTGACCAAAGAAAGTTTCCTTCTGGAGTGGTAACATTTAGCTTGTCCTTGATTTGCTTCTGACCGCAAGGGGTACAAATATGAGAATGACCACAGTGACAAGATACAAGGGTCATGCTAATTTCTGTGTGTTGGCGCAAAAATATGGCGATGCGTCTGACACACTGCAAGCCGGAACGATCTGGGCGGAGTCAACCCAAAAATCTGATTGGCTTGATCCTAAAAATCTCGAAGGCGTGCCAGTCAATTTGACCTGCAATTGACAAGGAGAGAAAGCTTATCAGTAATTTAGGATGGAACATGCTGGTTTTGCCCAGGCAGTTCCAAGTATGCTGCTTCGGGAGCAAGCAAACAAGGGAATCGACTAAATAACCGATACGAGAAGAAATCAACTGTTTAGGGACTGTGATGCTCGTGGGTCATGATTGGTTTACGATAACAAGTACAATACACCCAGATATAAGTAATATATAGAAACATCATCAGCTAGATGGATATAACCAGTGTAAAGCATTGAGCCGATAAGTTTAACGAGAAGATATATAACATGCGAATAAATTGACTGTCTAGTACAAATAAATCTATAAACGCTCTGGATCTAATCTGTTACCATCAACAATGAGGTTCGACCGGATCGATACAGCTATGATGATGATAACAAGCTAAAACCAAAGAATCTATAAAACCATCTATATATCGACAGGTTCATGAAAAACATGCTATATGTGTGAAAGTACGGGTGAATCGGCTAAAATAGCCGATGCATACATAACAAACAAATAGAGTACATATCTCGATCATGAACAAAACCACTAATCAATAATCTCTAATCCAAAGTCTTACCAGTGAGGTTCGACCGGATCGATGAAGCTATGGTAGTGCCATTAGATTAAATCTCATTAACTAGTGAGTTTATCCAAGATTGAAACATGTCTTTGGATGCATACTATGTTTGATTGCAATAGAAATAAAACAGCCGATCTAGCAGAATTAAGCCATCAATTATGAGATTTAAAGCGTGATCAGACTAGAAGACGACCAATTGTGATGATATGATGTCGATCTATCTCTATCTCAATCAGGTGATTTGTTATAATTAATGGAACATTAATTATAACAAGATCAATAACTGGTGTATCAGCCAAAAACTGCAAAGAAAATCTTACTAATCTTAGTAGATTCGATAACCAGTGATATTGTATTAAACAACAAGTTGTTTAACACAAGACCGATAACTTTGATCTATATTATGATTTGTAAGAGATCAATCAGTTGATGCAGCCTTACAAACAATGATACAGATCGATAACTAACTTATATTATACCTGTAAAAGATCAATCGGCTGATGCAGCTTTACAAGTATGATACAAGTCATGACGGTACTCAGACAAGTCGGAGGTCGATAGGTCGATGCAGCCCTGCTTGTTGAAGAACTCGTCGAGATATACAGTACTCCTACTCCAAAGGGTTGACGTGAAGTCAGAAAAGTAATTGTATTGATTGATTGTGTTTTTCTTTACAATAGCCGAGATCTAATATTTATACCCAGAACCTAAACATGAATCCTACTCAAATACGACTTATTATGATTCTTGAAACAAAAGAAAACATTCCTAACTTAAGATAACTTAGACCATAATCTTTTCCTTTTTTAGAGTCTGACATATTTTTTCCTGACGCTATCCATACGTAGTTCATTGACGTTGTCTATAAAATAGTCGATTCCGACACTGCATCAAAACCAGCCAATATCGATTCTCATCTGATCGATTCCTTGATGATACAATCTTAGAAGCTTTTCCGCGTTCTCTCTACTAAATTTTGGTGTAAACACATGCCCCCCCAATTTTAGGATAAAACTAATTTTATTCTAAAATTACCACGTCTGTACCTTCGATGGGTCCGTAGTCACGGGTAGAGAACCTTGATCTGGGGCCTATTATCTATCACCTCCACCAACATCCTCGCCTGCTTATGAGCCCACACTTTAAAGCTTCACAAGAGCACTATTGCTTCACGGGCACTTGGATTCATTCTTCCAGACCGACTATAAATGCCTATCTGACTCTGGCGAGAATAACCCAACACCTCAGTTATGTTTTTCTTCTGCTTGCCTCCTCAAGTGCCCTTGGATTTGCTAGACCCTCCATGGTCTAATCCCTTACTATGAGGGTCTTGAGTGGTTAGAAAAATTCTTGTGCATAGGGCGATTGTGTCTTTCATTTCAATGCCTTGTCGAGCAAGAGGATGAGCTGCTGTGGTTAGAAGAATTCTTATGATATCACCTGAGTCTTCTCACCATCAGCGTAGAGCTGTTCTAGTGTTTGCAAGGGTTCAAATGTGTAGACACATTCCGCTTGTTGGCTCTATCAAATGCACATGCTGAGAAATCGGTGGGATATATGGGCATCCTCTTAGCAGGCTGGTCTCCTTTCTCCCCTGATGCTACTTCCATCATTGGGCTAATATGACTTGGTCCATGATGCTCTTTGGTCTTGTGGGGATCCGGACCCCCTTCAATCCAACGAAGTCCTAGTGGGTCGAACGTCGATTAATGTAAACATTTTGTACTAATCCCATGGTATCTGTAATTATGGGAAGCAATAAGTCTGAATCCGTTGAGCTTCCATGAACCGTTCCCTAAATTTTCGGAGTGTCGATCCTTTTCCATAACTGACTTCAATTCCATAACCCCGACGAAGTCTATCTTTTCATCTCCCAGGCTATATACGTGGGCCATGGTTGTGGATTGAAAACAACCTGCTTCGTCCCAAACCTTCTGTGTCTTTGGTGCGATTTGCTTTCTAATAGGCTCGAAGACATGGAGAACGGCAAGAGGTCTGCTGAAGAGGCCCTTGATGAGTCTGTGCCACCACGCCAGCATCTTCGTCACTAGGAGAATGCAACCCGTGATTTTGGGTGGATGGACTTTCATCTGAATGCGCTGCAGGATGCTCTCACCATCTCGGAACATATGGCCAACTCCACTCAAGTGAGGCTGGCTGAGGCCAAGGCCAGAATCATGGGTGAGATATCCACCATAATTCTCTGTTCTTTTAGTTTTGTCTTCAAGATCTTGATTATTCCTTCTTTGAATCCTTTCAGACCTATTGGCCCAGTTGGAAAGCCTTCGATCAGCTGTAGAGTATGCGGTAGGATTTGCCAATGCCAGGAGCGCTGTGCCGGTGGTTCACCTATACAATGTCCCAAACTGCATCAGAGAAGTTGCCCTTCACGGTGTTCGTCATGGCGCTACCATGGCATTGGCCATTAGCCGTTGCGTAAACCCGCTCTGGTCATAAGCTTCGACTTCTTCCCTATGGTTTTCTAGCCACTGACCATCCTAAGGACCATGAGCATCTGGTCAAAGACTTCTTCAACACTGCCAACTCCATAGCCCTTGCTTCCCAGGCTAAAGATATTGTGAATGAAGTGTTCCCTGGCTCTTAGTTTATAATAGGAGAAGCTAGCAAATAATCTTTTCGTTTGAAGTGACTTCCCTTTTTGCCTTGGCCTCATGTTTTGCAAAAGCGTGAAGCCGATCATAATCAAAACCTTGCAATCATCGGCTGTTAAGCTCTTTCAACTTCTAATATGCCGTAATTCAGCTCTGATTTTTCCAAGGAAGAATAGTTACATGCCCACACACTAGTTTGTAAGGAGAGCAATTATTCAGCCTATTGTGTGTCTCCTCAAGGCTCAGTAGAATAGCCGTTTCAAATTAGCCAATTTCGATTCTTGATTCGATTTGACTCGATTAAATTTGAATACGGCTCTCATGGTAAAACCTTTCAAATTCCTTCTCGGTCATCAGTCGCCGCATTTTCCCTCGGTACTGGTAGAACGGCGCTCCCTCTTCCATTAATTGGGCTTGCCTTTACATATTCCGAGATATTGACCATCCCATCTCCGTGGCCATAAATACCAGCCAAGGGCTCTAGCTTTAAACACATGTACACTTGCAACCACCTCTATTCTCTATGCTTCTCTACCTTCACAAACCCTGTAGCAGTTCCCTTCCCCTTCCACGATCTAGGCCAGCACCCATGGCGGGAGAAGATCACTGCGGCAAGCATGCAGCGGAAGATCTCCCGGAGGAGGAGGTCCTGATCGACTAGTGGCTCCACCGCATGAGGTAAGACTGAACGCTCCCATCCATAGCAAGAATCATCTACTAATGCATCTGTAGGATTGTCCTCAATGATAGCCTCCGGCCACTTCCTCTCAGGGCCGGTGAGCCTTCTACCGCCGCATCTACTGCTGCCACACTGGATTCATCGTTGGACTCCTCTGGCTCCTACAACAGCGACGATGCCCGACATTTCTTCTAAGAGTGGAGGGCGGCCTAGAACCGTTACTCTGAGGCAACTCGGGAGAATGGTCAGCTTGAGATCTACCTCGGGGCCTCTCAAGCAGCCCTCCTCGCCATCGAGGAAGAGGCCAGCGCTGCTCGGGTGTGGCTGGCCGAGTCTAACATCATGGTGGCGGGTAAGATGAACCCCAAGAAAACCCTTATTTTAATTTCCACTATCTTTGTCTTGATAACCCCTTTGTTTCTGTAATTACCTTCCCTGACAGTATAGTTGGAGAACCTCCAACTGGCGGCAAACGCAGCTACGACGACCGTCAACGCATAGGGCCCTCTCCACAACAATCGCCTACACGACGTCCCGGTGCACGTCTAGGAGATCGCTCTTCATGGCGTTCGTCGCGGCGCGACGATGGCCTTGGATGCGACGTAAGTCCAGACCGAGCATGACCTTCGCACCATGGAGCCGGGCTTCCCGATGACCCCGACATGCACGAGGACCTGATTGAGGACTTTGATGATGCCGCAACGATCATCGTGGACATCATCTCAGCCCAGGACATTATAAACAAAGTTTTTGAGTAGTTTGTACTTGGAACAAACTATGAATAAAGTCCTGCCTTGTTCATGAACTCATCTTTGAGACTACCATAATGAGGATTGTCTTTGTCCTTATTTTTGCTCTATAGGCGATACATATCATATCGGCTTTTACCACTTTGGGTCTATTTTTTGAAATAGAGGCGATACCCTTCTAGTATCGGCTATTAGAGTCGATGACTGAATAAATCGTCTGTCAAGTATTAACCCAAAAGCTAGGATAATATTTCTTTAGATTTTTTCATTGATTGCTCTATCAAATTCCTCTTCTCCTTCTAGCATTTCTAAAATATAAGCATTGCCAGGCGCACAACGTTTAATCTGATAAGGACCTTCCTAATTAGGTGAACATTTGCCAAACTTGCTGTCCTTAGACCCAATCGGTAATTTTACTTTCCAAACTAATTCTCCTTCACTAAACTGCTTGTTCTTGACCTTTTTGTTATAATGCCTTGCAACCCTTAACTTATTGGCTTTAATATTCTCAAGAGCACGCAACCCATGATAACTTAAGTCCTCTAAATCATCCATCATTAGATTCTTGTAGACTTTGGCTATCAAATCATTCTGTAATGTAACACGTCTTGATCCAGTCTAGATTTTTCAAGGAAGAACTACATTATGCCCAGATACTAACTCATAAGGTGATGATTTAATTGATCCATGGCAAGCCATCATATATGCCCATAATGCCTCATTGAGTGTTAAGTACCACTTCCTTAGTTGCTCCGTAATTTTCTTCTTAATCAATTTAATCATAATTTGATTGGACGCCTCTGTCTGGCCATTAGCCTAAGCATAGTAAGGAGAAGAATTTAATAACTTAATTCTCATACTGGCAGCAAAATCTCTAAACTCTTCTGATGTGAACATTGTTCCCTGATCAGTAGTAATAGTTTGAGGAATTCTAAAATGATACACAATATGTTCCTTGACAAAATCAACCATATTCTTTGAGGTTACCGTCTTCAAAGGAATTGTCTCAACTCACTTGGTAAAGTAATCTGTTGCTACCAATATAAACTTATGTCCTTTACTTCAAGGTGGAAAAATCTGGCCAACTAAATCAATTCCCCAACCTCGAAATGGCCATAGTTTAATTATTGGATTCATAGCCGATGTAGGTGATTTCTAAATATTACCAAAACGTTGATAATCCTGACATCCCTTGTAATATTCAAAATAATCTTCTAGTATTGTTGGCTAGAAATATCCAGACCTACGAATAATCCATTTCATCTTATAAGCCGATTGATAAGCTCCACATATCCCTTCATGTACTTCACCTATCAACACTTTAGCTTCTTGATTTAAGCATTTAAGCAACACCCCATCGACTGTCTTGTAATATAGCTGATCATCTGTAGGGTCGAGATGACGACTAGAGGGGGGGTGAATTGTCATTTCTAAAACTTAATCACGTCAGCTAACCGAAACAAGTGCGGAATTAAAACTATCGGTCTAGCTAAGACTACACCCCTCT
This sequence comes from Miscanthus floridulus, assembly GCF_019320115.1. Lineage (NCBI taxonomy): Eukaryota > Viridiplantae > Streptophyta > Magnoliopsida > Poales > Poaceae > Miscanthus > Miscanthus floridulus. The sequence continues at coordinate 31,229,186 of NC_089580.1, read as the reverse complement.
ATCTATGTTCACCAGCACCTTGCAAAGATCCTAATTAAGCAACAAAGGTGCCGGATTAGCTAGAGCTCACCTAACTAATTCTAGGAGCAAGGTCACACAAACCTATGCCACTAGTACTTCGAGCAATGAGGGAGCTCCTACACATGCTAGTAAGCAAAAGCACAAAACCAACTAAGCTCACTAGCAATGCTCAATAACAAGGCAACCAATGCCAAATTAGAGAGCGCAAATACTTAGCTACACAAACTAAGCAATATGACTAATAAGGTTATACAAACCAAATTAGTCACGCAAGGAAGCTACTTCTATACTACACAAGCAAGAAGGTAACTCATGAGCTACACAAGCTAACTAATTACAAGAGCAACTACACAAGCATAATGTATATAAAAGTAATCATAAGCTTATGTAAAGGGATTGCAAACTAACGGAAAGAACAAGGTTGACACGGTAATTTTCTTCCGATGTCCCCGTTGTGTCGACCGCTCACTTGGTGGTCCGACGGCTAATTGGCATCACCCACTAAGCAAGGGGCTCGAGAACTAGGATGGAAACTCGAGAATGCCAAGGCACACCTATAGTAAATCAAATACCCTTGTGGATGGGGTAGGATACTATGTGTATCATTGTTTACACCAAAATTTAGAAAGAAGAACGCAGGAACTCGAAGCTTTCATAATTGTGTCATCAAGGAATCGATTAGATATGAATCGATATCAGCTGATTTAGATGTGATATCAGAATCAGCTATTTTATGGATGACATCAGCAGACGGCGTTAATGGGCTATACTTGAGTGGCGCCAGAAAGATGTGTCGGACTATACAAATAAGGAAAATTGGGGTCTAGGTTATTATTAAGTTAGAAAGTTTTCTTTTATTTCAAAAATTGTAATGAGTCATATTTGAGTAGGATTTATGTTTAAGTTTTAGGTATAAATATAAGACCCTGATTATTGTAAAAGAAAAAACAAACACTCAATCAATACAATCATTTTGGCTTTCGCCATCGCATTAGGAGTAGGAGTACTATAGATTTCAACGAGTTCTTTAGCAAACAGGGTTGTATCGACTGATCGACCTCTAATTTGCTTGTGAGTACCGTCACGACTTGTATTGTGCTTGTAAAGCTGCATTAGTTGATTGCTCTTTTATGAGCCATAATATAAGTTAGTTATTGATCTGTATCATAATTTGTAAGGTTGCATTAGCATTAATCTCTTATGAATCATAATATAGATCAAGTTATCGATCTTGTGTTACATAACTTATTGTTTAATACAATATCATCAGTTATCGAATCTGCTAAGATTAGTAAGATTTTTCTTGCTATTTTTGGTTGATTCACTAGTTATCGATCTTGTTATAATTAATATTTTATTAATTATAACAAAGTCACCCGATTGAGATAGAGATAGATCGATATCATATCATTTTAATTTGTCGTCCTTTGATCTGGTCATGTTTCAAATCTTATAATGGATGACTTAATTATGCTAGATCGGTTGTTTTATCTCTATTCTAGTCAAACATAGTATGCATCAAAGACATGTTTTAACATTGAATAAACCACTAGTTAATGAGATCTAATCTAACGACACTACCATAGTTGTATCTGTAACACCCCGGTGTTATGCCAGCATTTAGGCACTGCAAATCATGCATATCATGCATCATCAAGCATCCTAATCATGCATGCCTAATCATGTAAATAATAACTGAAACACTGCTTCGAAACATACGAAACATGCTTGTGAAACGTAAATGATGCATACACTTGTTAGACTTGTGTTGCCCTGATTATGCTTGCTAGGTTAGTAGAACTTGTTTGGTTATGATTGTAAATCATCTAGAATTATTTAGTATAATTTTTGGAGCAAAGTTTGTATTCAAATTATTACCAAATTTTGTTTTAAAAATAATTCTCCAAAATTAGGGTTTTGATTTAAAATTGACTTTAATTTTATAAATCAAAATCTATCAAGAATTGGACTTTGGTTATAAAATCAAAGTTGTAGATATTGAAAAATGGAACAAATTTCATTTTTACACCAATTTGTGAAAATGCTTTTAAATGGCTCAAAAATGGGAATTTAATTCTGTTTATTTGAGAAATAAAAAGAAAATTTTTTCATTTTCGCTTAACAGGCCGCCGCTCTGCTTCTCGGCCCATGGCCGAAGCCGGCCTAGCGAGCCTCCCACAGCACCACGCGCCTCGCCTCGGCCCAGCCCAACCCCGCACGCGTCTGGCCTGCTGACCGCGCTGCGCCACGTCGTTCGCCCGCGTCGCGTCCCGACCACGGCAGAACACGCCCGCCGCGTGGCGGCCATGCGCCATCGACGCCGCCGCGCGTCGCAGCCGGCCTACAGCCACTCCCACATGCCCACCTACACCTGCCGACCGTGCTGCACTCCTCTCCACTCCATCCCGCCCGCTCTCTTGCTCTCCCGTGCTCGCTTCTCCTCCCGCGCGCAGCCAGCTCGCCACCGAGCGCCACCGTAGCCACCGGGCGAATTCGTCGCCTCTCCTCCACCTTGGCCAGCAATCAAGCGCCAACAGCTCCGCCTCGCTCTCCGGCACTTGGTGCTCGTGATTGTGCTATCTGTTGAGCCCAGGTAGCGCATTCTCGCGCCTCGCCGCCATCGGCCATGGCGCCACCGTGCTCGGCCGCCGTGGAACTCCCCCTTCCTCCCCTTCTCCTCCCTACCTAGCTGCCTGCCCGCATTCGCCAGCTCCTCGTGAACCTCAAGCGCTCGCTCGCTTGCCCTGACCCAGTCGGCAATGGCCGCCGGCCCGCTGGCCGAGCCGCGCCGCCGTGACGTCTCGGCGCCGGCGTGAACGCCCTTCGCCTCGGCTGAGCTGGGCCAAGAGGCCGTGGGCCGAAGCCCCTGCCAGGCCGCCGCTCTTTCCCTTCGCTCGAGCCACACAGGCCGAGTGTGGCCGTGGGCCAGCTAATTCCCGTGGGCCGGCCCAGTAGCAATAGGATGTTTTATTTTCAGTTTTTCTTTATTATTTGAAAAGAGAAATGATTTGGAAATTGTTTGGATACTCAAAATTTCTCCAAATCTATTGAAATAAATTTTTCTAGGTTCCTTATCACTAGATCTACTTGGGAAAATTATTACATGTCATTTTTGAGATACTTTTCTGTAGAACTTTATTTAATCATGTATATTGCTGATAACTTGAAAAATGTGTAGAAAAACCTATAAGCTTCAAAAGAATATGATTCTAAGTTTGTTAATCTTTTTATGTAATGTACTTCCTAGGAAAAATATGTGTCATGCATGTACTGTAGAAAAATTATGAGGTGTAGTTCAAGTGCCTTTAATGGCTGATTTTTGTTATTTTAGCTAGAGAGCAAACTTTGTATAAAACATGCATGTGATAATTTTTGTACAGTGATTGTATGCTATGAAGATCATAGGAAAAATACTAACTCTGTTGTTTGACACTTTCCACAGTACAGAGTATTTTCATGTTCATAATCATGCCATAGCTTGTTATTTTTGTGTAGGCTAATCCACTCATTCAAATACCATGAAAATCTGATAGTAGACTACTTAGGGTAGTAATGTGCTATGGTAATTTTCTAAGATTTTTCTAAGCAATAAAAATAGAGGTTGCTATTCAAACCTATTATTAATTAGGGTTTAATCAAGTGTTGCTTTATGTGTGATTAAGAAATTAGTGAAGCTTTGGTGTATCTTTGAAGCATTTAATAAGATGTGTTGATTTAGCATATTAGTAGTAGAAGAGAATGCAGTAGATGACATGTGCTTGTAGTATATGTTATTAGATGATGTTGACTACCTTGCATTCAAACATATCCATTATATTCATCTCATTCGATGCACCGATTGCATAAGCGCTTATGCATATTGCATCATACAGGATCGCAAACTAAGAACCCAGTCGTCATACCCGAGGAGCCCAAGGAGCAGCTCGAGGTGCAGCCGCAGGAAGTGCCTGAAGCCGACGAGGAGGACATTGAGGAACTTCCGGAGTGCCCCGATCACCGCCCGAGCTCCTTCGAGAGAGGCAAGCCCCGGAGCATTTTCTCCCGGTTTGCAATTATTAATTAAATGCTTTACTTTAATTGATGCATTACATTCAGGAGTTGTTTGCAACTGTTGCTACATTATACCATGTCTACCTTTGTTATACTATGTCCTTGTTACCCTAGTATCCGCAGTCGAGTCAATGCTTAGCTGGCTTAGACCGGTAGAAGTCGGGTGATTTCCTGTCACCTACGAGCTATAGGTGGTTACCTGGATCTGCTTGGATGACTATGAAGTCATGGTATAACTAAGTGTTAAATGAAGTTGAGACCGGACGGAGACTTGCAGAGTTTTGGACTGTAGTGCTTTCCGTCTGTGTCGATTAAGGACCGACCGTTGTTGGGCCTCGAGTCATGTTGAACGCATGCCTTACATTTAGCTAGCCGAATAAAGTACCTTCTGACCGTGAAGCTGGGAGATTATTCGGGCCGAGTAGATTGCCCGCAGCGCACTGTGCTGGAGCAGGTGTGGTAGGACACGGGGGCGGATGATAAGACCAAAGTGCAGTCGGTCGGCCCCGGGTACATGTGGTTCCTGGCAAACTCAAGATTCCTGGATAGTTGACTCGGTGATCAAAATCTCACTTTAGCGGGTGAGTGAGGTTTGTGTAAGGAATAAATCATCAGCTGGTTAGGAATCGATTCGAATCGCCATCGCTCCTAGATAGTGAGCACTTGACTTGAGTGACTTCATCATAGTAATGTTGATGGAACACTTGGATAGTTATAATGAATATGACATTATGGAAGTTGTTTAATGATCATTGGTTATCATTATCTGCTTAATCACATGTTTGCTCTAGTATAGGTGCAAATCTAGTCGACAGGTTATAATTAATTAACTTGGCAATAATGTTTTTAGAAAGGTTCTTGAAATGCTAAAAATGCTTTCTTTGCAAATGAGTCAGCTACCCTACTATAAAGCCTTCATAATCCTTAGTGTCACTTATTTTCGGTTATGTCGGGTAAGTCTAGCTGAGTACCTTCTCGTACTTAGGGTTTTATTCCCACTTGTTGCAGATGGGCAGATGTATTACGGCTACTATATCAACTGCCTTTATCCTACGATGGGTGATGCTTAGGACCATGGGCATGGTCATTCCTTACGTCTTGTCTGATGCTTTTGTTGGAGATGACCATTCGCTGGCACTATATTTGAACTCCGTGTGAGTGTGTGTGGTTTGAATAAATGGCTTCCGCTACTTTTATTCGAACTTGTTTTGTAATAACTATGTTTAAACTCTGATGTATCTGAGATGCAAACTTTTATGTAATATGTGATGGTGACCGCTAAACTTATTATGATCTTGGCTGGAATGGAAGTTGGTTTGAAATCCTTCGTGATTTCACAGACTACCGGGTTATACGGGCTTAAGTTCGCTAAATCGTCTGCTCTGGCGGATGATTTTCTTACTTAATTTCGTATAATTGGTCGGTTCTATTACAGCTGGCATCAGAGCATGGTTTAGCGTGTTACTGTTCAGAAGTGTATTTAAAACAAAAAGGCATTTGAAAAACGTGATTTCCAAACTATAAAGTGTGCCAGTGGTCATATCCTTTATGCCTAGTTAAGGACTTTAGGTGGCTTAATTAAGTACTGACTTAGGGTTCTTACATCATATTTCTCTTTCATCGCTCATACGGTGTGCTATTGTATGAGTGCCACTTGTTTGAGTGGTAATGTATGGATCAATTGCTTCTACGCCTCGGTAAGTGTGAGTTGTGAGAGCATGATCGGATACATCGTCGATCTAGGGTGAATGCTTATATGATGCTGGAGTAATTATAAGTTCTACGCATGTTTTACAAAGGTATCTCATGTGTGGGTATTCCATCTGTTGAGGCGATGCCGTCAATAGGACAATGGTTCAGGTAGTTACTACCTTTGTACACGTATCTAGGGATTCGTGTAGAGCGTGTAGATAAAATTTACTGCTTTTATGCATTCATTAGGAATTGGGCTGAAATAAATCTTCTACAGGTACATAACAATGCTATCGTGTAGAACGTATTAGCTACGTATTTGAGAGATCGTTTGTATGCCACCGAATTCGTCGTTAGAAATTATTCATTTCATAAGTTTGTGAGAACATACGGCACGTACATACATCATATTACTTGTGCATTTCATTCATGTCATGCATTTCTCCCCTTATAAATTGATTATCTCATTATGATAAAAGTTGTATCACCTAAAATATGTTTTCCCCAGGGTAATAAAAGAACTTTTGCTACAGATGGCCCGCACAAAACAGACCGCCCGTAAGTCCACCGGAGGAAGAGCACCTCGACGTCCGTTGGCCCTGAGGGAGCACCGCACCACGGACACCTTCTTGAGTGAGTTTGGCATGCCGACCTTGCTTTGGAGAGTGCTCCATGATGTGAGGTACCTAGAGGGTCAAGAGCCGGTGTACTCCTGGAATGAGAGCCAGTTAGCAGAGGATGGACTTGCAGTGGTAGAGATCACGGTTCCTGCTCTTGGTGATGCTCCAGATTGGGATGGCTAGCACTTGGAGTTTGAGGGTCGCACTTCTGCTGAGGGTGTAGAGGGAGCAGCTTTTTGTGTCATCAGGGATATCATGAGCAGATTTCCCAGTGAGCTTGCAGCAGCTCTAGCTGGCACTTTTCCTAGGGATGATCCTCATGATGCCATTTGGGTTCAGCCTTAGGGAAGTGCCTTGGTTAGAGGTCTAGCTGAGGGACAGGCTAGCGACAACCATTCTATGAGTGCTATGTTCGCCGCCATCAGAGCATATGAGGGTCTCGAGAGTACCTACTGGACTTTGACTGGCTTGCGTGGTCAGGATAAGCTCAAGGGGAGAAAGCAGAAGAAGAGACAGGCACATGCTATAGCTAGCTTGCAGGAGCAGTTAGCTGATATGAACTTACAGTGAGACCAAGCGGTTGAGAGAGGTGATAGAGCTATGCAGCGGGTGTATACGTTGACTCGAGCCAACAACAATGCAGACCACATGATTGGACAGTTGGTTCAGGAAAGTAATGAAGCCTGGGACGAGAGGGACCTTCTGCTGTAGAGGGTCGATGAGCTAGAGGAATACAACGGCAACCTACACGAGGAGTTTCACATGCTCTACAATGGGGTTGGCCCATATGCTCCACCAGACGCCGCTGGCATGGACATCGACGACGACAATGAGGACAAGCATGTAGTTTCACCTGGGGGCGATGGTGACGTCTCCGATCCCGATGATGGCCCCAAGGAGTAGGCTAGTTGCCTTGCGCTAGTATCTAGGTCCTGTCGTGATGACCTTTCTTTTGTTGGCATGTAACGTAATGTGTTTTGCTTCGAACTTATGAGACTTGGCATGTGGTTGGAACTTGATTAGGAATGCGATATCTGAACGCATAAAAGTCTAGTGTATGTATGCTGGCAATTTGGTTGTATGGACGTGATGTTTGCTGTTGAAGTAATTTGATTTAGTGATGTTGTTTTAATTGGGATGCGATTGTTGTGCCTCTGTTTTATTGTATGAATTTATTCTCTCCAGTAAATTCAGTATGGCATATTTTTTCCTTCACTCGCAATTATTACAGCTTCACTCAATCATTACTTGTTGCTAAAATATGCAGATGACAAACACTCGCCGAACCACGTATGAGGCCGCTGAGACCGGTGCTAACGGTGCGGGGACCGGTGGTGGTGGTGGAAACCACGGTAACAACAATGAGCCTCCCCATGAACCGCATTTGCCACCTCCTCCCCCGTTTACCCCCGAGATGTTCCTCGCATAGTTGCTCGGGAGTCAGCGCAACGTGGAACAATCCCAGAAGAACATGGAGGATTTTCTGCGTACCATCGCCAACAACGTTCAACGCGGTAATAATCAGGGTGGTGGCCTTGGGGTGAACCAATATAGCAGCTTCAAAGATTTTATGGACACCAGGCCGCTAGTATTCAAGGAAGCAACAGAGCCACTCGATGCTGTGGAATGGATCAACACTATGGAAGATAAATTCTGTGTGTTGAGGATGACTGAGGTGTTGAAAACAGAGTATGCTGCACTTTAGTTGCAAGGACTAGCGGGAATGTGGTGGAAGCACCATCACACCACCTTCCCTCCAAATGCTCAGATTTCGTGGAGAGAGTTTGCTAAGGCCTTCCGTGGAGTTTATATTCCACCCGGGCTGACCGAGATGAAGTTGGGAGAGTTCTTGGTGTTAAATCAGGGCACCAAGACCGTGACGCAATATTTGCATGCCTTCAACAACTTATGTCGCTATGCTCCCGACATGGTTGACACCGATGCTAAGAGAATAGCCAGTTTCAAGAGGGGACTCAATCCAAAAATGATGAAGCATGTTGGTACCAACAACCGCATCAGATTTAATGACTTCATCAGCGACTGTCTGAAGCAGAAGAAGAATAACAACACTAGCACCGCAGCCAAGACACACAAGAGAGCCCTTAAAGGTGGTCCGTCCCAAGCTAGAGCACTTATAGGAAGTCGTCCTCCATATCGCCCATCGGCACCTAGCACGAGGTTTAGGCCACCTCAGCAGACAAGTCAGAATTTTCGTGGACCCCAGAAGCCTTACAAGATGGTAGTACAACCCAACAAGGCAGCCGTAACTGCGGTACAAGGCAGTTCCAAGGGAGCTGTGGGATCTGCTGGGACAGTGAGGGGACCTTGCTATAACTGTGATCAACCCGGCCACTTCTCGAGGTTTTGTCCGTATCCGCCTAAGAAGAAGAAGCAGACTTATAATGCTAGGGTGCATAGTACGACTGTGGATGAAATTCCTGAGGGAGAGCCCGTCACTGCTGGTAAGTTTCCTATCAACGAAAACCCTACAGTTGTTCTATTTGATTCTGGATCATCGCATTCTATTATGAGTCAAGCATTTGCACGGAAACATGAACAACTATGCATAGAATTGGGTTATGGTTACCGTATAAGTTCAGCAGGGGCTGATGTTTTGACCAACCGGATGGTTCGAGGGGCAACCCTTGAATTAGGTAGCAGGAAGTTCCGAGTGAACTTGATAGTTATGCCTGGACTAGTTTTGGATGTCATTATAGGGATGAATTGGATGAAGGATTGGGGAGCAGTCATAGATACTGGAAGTCGAGTACTTACCCTGAAGGATCCCCTGGGTGAGGGTACTTTCCAAGTACCATTGCCTCGGAGAACATACCTTATAAGTGTGACATGTGCTACGGCAGTCATTCCTATTCATCAGATTCCGGTAGTGTGTGAATTTTTAGATGTATTCCCGGATGAGCTACCTGGTCTTCCGCCGGATAGGGAGATTGAGTTTGGAATTGAGTTAATCCCCGGAACAGCTCCGATTTCAAGGAGACCCTATCGGATGCCTCCAGATGAGTTAGCTGAGCTGAAGAAGCAACTAGAAGATTTATTAAAAAAGGGGTTTATTCGGCCAAGCAAGTCTGAATGGGGATGTCCCGCCTTGTTTGTGAAGAAGAAGAAAGAGGGCACGTTGAGAATGTGCGTAGATTACAGGCCACTCAATGCTGTAACCATAAAGAATAAGTATCCCTTGCCGCATATTGATGTTCTATTTGACCAGTTAGCCAAGGTCAAGGTGTTCTCAAAAATAGATTTGAGATCCGGTTATCATCAGATCAAGATTAGGCCACAAGATATACCGAAAACTGCATTTTCCACCAGATACGGGTTGTATGAGTATCTTGTCATGTCCTTTGGCTTGACAAATGCCCCTGCATACTTTATGTTTTTGATGAATACAGTTTTTATGCTAGAATTGGATAAGTTTGTGGTGGTGTTCATCGATGACATTCTGGTGTACTCTGAGAACGAGAAGGATCATGAAGAGCATCTGAGAATTGTCTTGACCAGACTTAGAGATCATCAACTGTATGCTAAGTTTAGAAAATGCAAATTCTGGTTGAAGAAAGTTCATTTCCTTGGTCACATTCTGTCAAAAAAGGGAGTTTCAGTCGATCCAAGTAAGGTGCAAGAGGTTATGAATTGGAAAGCACCGACCACAGTTCCTGAGATTAGAAGTTTCTTAGGACTAGCGGGTTACTACCGTTGCTTTATACCAGACTTCTCAAAGATTGCCAAACCAATGACAAGTCTGCTACAGAAGGATCACAAGTTTGTGTGGACAAAGGAGTGTGAAGCAGCTTTCCACACTTTGCGGAAACTATTGACCACTGCTCCTGTTCTAGCACAACCAGACATTGAAAAACCATTTGATGTGTTTTGCGACGCATCAAAAACTGGATTAGGCTATGTTCTTATGCAAGAAAGGAGAGTCATTGCTTATGCTTCATGTCAATTGAGAAAGCACGAGGTCAACTATCCAACATATGATCTTGAACTTGCTGCAGTTGTGCATGCCCTAAAAATTTGGAGACATTATCTACTTGGTAATGTGTGCAACATTTTCACAGATCACAAGAGTCTTAAGTACATCTTTACCCAACCAGAGCTGAACATGAGACAGCGTAGATGGTTGGAATTGATCAAGGATTACAACTTGAATGTGCAATATCATCCTGGAAAAGCCAATGTAGTGGCAGATGCTTCGAGCAGAAAGTTACATTACTTGAATGTGCAGCCATTACTTGAAGATGGGTTTGATCTGATGCATCCTGCTATGTTACATAGTATTCAGATTAGTTGCTCTTTGGAGAGTAAGATAATAGAAGGCTAGAAAACCGACAAGAGAATATTCCACATCAAAGAGAAAATAAAAGAAAAGTCGTCTCAGCACTTTAAAGTGGATGAACAGGGCGTGTTGTGGTTTGACGACCGTCTTGTGGTTCCCAAGGATCGAGAGCTTAGGAATAAACTCATGGATGAAGCTCACCTTTCTAAGCTATCTATCCATCCTGAAAGTAGTAAGATGTATCAAGAACTAAGGTCTCGTTATTGGTGGACCAAAATGAAGAAAGAAATTATAGCATATATTGCCAGATGTGACACATGTTGTAGAGTGAAAGCTATTCATATGAAACCTGCCGGCATGTTGCAACCTTTATCAGTCCCTAGTTGGAAGTGGGACGATATCAGTATGGATTTTATCTTGGGTTTGCCCACTACTCAAAAAGGATATGATTCGATTTGGGTGATTGTGGATCGTCTTACTAAGATCGCTCATTTTCTACCTGTCAAGACAACTTATCGACCACCTCAATATGTCAAGAAGTATATCGTAGAAATTGTGAGGCTGCATGGTATACCAAAGACCATAGTATCTGATAGAGGGCCCCAGTTCACGACTCACTTTTGGGAATATTTACACAAAGGCTTAGGAACTAGTTTGATTCGTAGTACCGCTTATCATCCTCAGACAGATGGTCAGACTGAATGAGTGAATGCTGTTTTGGAGGATATGTTAAGAGCCTGTGTATTGTCTTCTAAGGGATCATGGGAGTCATGGTTATCATTAGCTGAGTTTTCTTATAATAATAGTTATCAAGAAAGCATCAAGATGGCTCCCTTCGAAGCTTTATATGGTAGAAAATGCAGAACACCATTGAATTGGGTCGAGCCTGGAGATAGAAGGTATTATGGCATTGACTTTGTAGAAGAAGCCGAGAAGAAAGTTCATATTATTCAGCAGAATATGAAGGCGGCCCAATCACGTCAGAAAAGTTATGCAGACAGAAGAAGGAGACCCCTTGTGTTTGAAGTTGGTGACTATGTTTATCTGAAGGTCACGCCAATGAAGAAGAAAAGGTTCGGAGTCTGAAGAAACCTTGCCACGAGATTCGTAGAACCATACAAGATCCTAGAACAAAGAGGTCCGGTAGCCTACAAGTTAGAGTTACCTGAGACAATGAGTACCGTTTTCCCAGTTTTCCATGTATCACATCTCAAGAAATGTTTGCGTGTTCTGGAGAAAAGAATAGAACCTCGAGGCATCCAACTCAAATCAGATTTGGTGTATCATGAGCAACCAGTCCGTGTGTTAGACACTAAAGAACGTGCTACTCGGAATAGTGTGGTAAAAACCTACAAGATACAGTGGGATCATCATGATGAGGGAGATGCAACTTGGGAAACGGGAGAGTATCTACAAAAAGCTTATGAAGATTTTTATAACAAATGGTTCGTAACCCAAATCTCGGGACGAGATTTTTATAAGGGGGGAGGGTTGTAACACCCCGGTGTTATGCCAGCATTTAGGCACTACAAATCATGCATATCATGCATCATCAAGCATCCTAATCATACATGCCTAATCATGTAAATAATAACTGAAGCACTGCTTCGAAACATACGAAACATGCTTGTGAAACGTAAATGATGCATACACTTGTTAGAGTTGTTTTGCCCTGATTATGCTTGCTAGGTTAGTAGAACTTGTTTGGTTATGATTGTAAATCATCTATAATTATTTAGTATAATTTTTGGAGCAAAGTTTGTATTCAAATTATTGCCAAATTTTATTTTAAAAATAATTCTCCAAAATTAGGGTTTTGAGTTAAAATTGACTTTAATTTTATAATTCAAAATCTATCAAGAATTGGACTTTGGTTATAAAATCAAAGTTGTAGATATTGAAAAATGGAACAAATTTCATTTTTACACCAATTTGTGAAAATGCTTTTAAATGGCTCAAAAATGGGAATTTAATTCTATTTATTTGAGAAATAAAAAGAAAAAAATTTCATTTTCGCTTAACAGGCCGCCGCTCCGCTTCTCGGCCCATGGCCAAAGCCGGCCTAGCGAGCCTCCCGCAGCACCGCGCGCCTCGCCTTGGCCTAGCCCAACCCCGCGCGCGTCTGGCCTGCTGACCGCGCTGCGCCGCGCCGTTCGCCCGCGCCGCGTCCCGACCACGGCAGAACACGCCCGCCGCGTGGCGGCCATGCGCCGTCGATGCCGCCGCACGTCGCAGCCGGCCTACGGCCACTCCCACGTGCCCGCCTACACCTACCGACCACGCTGCGCTCCTCTCCACTCCATCCCGCCCGCTCTCTTGCTCTCCCGTGCTCGCTTCTCCTCCCGCGCGTAGCCAGCTCGCCACCGAGCGCCACCGTAGCCGCCGGGTGAATTCACCGCCCCTCCTTCACCTCGGCCAGCAATCAAGCGCCAGCAGCTCTGCCTCGCTCTTCGGCACTTGGTGCTCGCGATTGTGCCGTCTGTTGAGCCCAGGTAGCGCATTCTCACGCCTCGCCGCCGTTGGCCATGGCGCCACCGTGCTCGGCCGCCGTGGAACTCCCCCTTCCTCCCCTTCTCCTTCCTACCTAGCTGCCTGCCCGCATTCGCCAGCTCCTCACGAACCTTAGGTGCTAGCCCGCTTGCCCTGACCCGGTCGGCAATGGCCGCCGGCCCGCTGGCCGAGCTGCGCCGCTGTGACGTCTCAGCGCCGGCGTGAACGCCCTTCGCCTCGGCTGAGCTGGGCCAAGAGGCCATGGGCCGAAGCCCCTGCCAGGCCGCCGCTCTTTCCCTTCGCTCGGGCCGCGTAGGCCGAGTGTGGCCGTGGGCCAGCTGATTCCCGCGGGCCGGCCCAGTAGCAATAGGATGTTTTATTTTCAGTTTTTCTTTATTATTTGAAAAGAGAAATGATTTGGAAATTGTTTGGATACTCAAAATTTCTCCAAATCTATTGAAATAATTTTTTCTAGGTTCCTTATCACCAGATCTACTTGGGAAAATTATTGCATGTCATTTTTGAGATACTTTTCTGTAGAACTTTATTTAATCATGTATATTGCTGATAACTTGAAAAATGTGTAGAAAAACCTATAAGCTTCAAAAAAATATGATTCCAAGTTTGTTAATCTTCTTATGTAATGTACTTCCTAGGGAAAATATGTGTCATGCATGTACTATAGAAAAATTATGAGGTGTAGTTCAAGTGCCTTTAATGGCTGATTTTTGTTATTTTAGCTAGAGAGCAAACTTTGTATAAAACATGCATGTGATAATTTTTGTACAGTGATTGTATGCTATGAAGATCATAGGAAAAATGCTAACTCTATTGTTTGACACTTTCCACAGTACAGAGTATTTTCATGTTCATAATCATGCCATAGCTTGTTATTTTTGTGTAGGCTAATCCACTCATTCAAATACCATGAAAATCTGATAGTAGACTACTTAGGGTAGTAATGTGCTATGGTAATTTTCTAAGATTTTTCTAAGCAATAAAAATAGAGGTTGCTATTCAAACCTATTATTAATTAGGGTTTAATCAAGTGTTGCTTTATGTGTGATTAAGAAATTAGTGAAGCTTTGGTGTATCTTTGAAGCATTTAATAAGATGTGTTGATTTAGCATATTAGTAGTAGAAGAGAATGCAGTAGATGACATGTGCTTGTAGTATATGTTATTAGATGATGTTGACTACCTTGCATTTAAACATATCCATTATATTCATCTCATTCGATGCACCGATTGCATAAGCGCTTATGCACATTGCATCATACAGGATCGCAAACTAAGAACCCAGTCGTCATACCCGAGGAGCCCAAGGAGCAGCTCAAGGTGTAGCCGCAGGAAGTGCCCGAAGCCGACGAGGAGGACGTTGAGGAACTTCCGGAGTGCCCCGATCACCGCCCGAGCTCCTTCGAGAGAGGCAAGCCCCGGAGCATTTTCTCCTAGTTTGCAATTATTAATTAAATGCTTTACTTTAATTGATGCATTACGTTCAGGAGTTGTTTGCAACCGTTGCTATATTATACCTTGTCTACCTTTGTTATACTATGTCCTTGTTACCCTAGTATCCGTAGTCGAGTCAATGCTTAGCTGGCTTAGACCAGCAGAAGTCGGGTGATTTCCTATCACCTATGAGCTATAGGTGGTTACCTGGATCTGCTTGGATGACTATGAAGTCATGGTATAACTAAGTGTTAAATGAAGTTGAGACCGGACGGAGACTTGCAGAGTTTTGGACTGTAGTGCTTTCCGTCTGTGTCGATTAAGGACCGACCGTTGTTGGGCCTCGAGTCATGTTGAATGCATGCCTTACATTTAGCTAGCCGGATAAAGTACCTTTCGACTGCGAAGCTAGAAGATTATTCGGGCCGAGTAGATTGCCCGCAGCGCACTATGCCGGAGCAGGTGTGGTAGGCACGGGGGCGAGATGATAAGATCAAAGTGCAGTCGGTCGGCCCCTGGGTACATGTGGTTCCTAGCAAACTCGAGATTCCTGGATAGTTGACTCGGTGATCAATATCTCACTTTAGCGGGTGAGTGAGGTTTATGTAAGGAATAAATCACCAGCTGGTTAGGAATCGATTCGAATTGCCATCGCTCCTGGATAGTGAGCACTTGACTTGAGTGACTTTATCGTAGTAATGTTGATGGAACACTTGGATAGTTATAATGAATATGACATTATGGAAGTTGTTTAATGATTATTGGTTATCATTATCTGCTTAATCACATGTTTGCTCTAGTATAGGTGCAAATCTAGTCGACAAGTTATAATTAATTAACTTGGCAATAATGTTTTTAGAAAAGTTCTTGAAATGCTAAAAATGCTTTCTTTGCAAATGAGTCATCTACCCTACTATAAAGCCTTCATAATCCTTGGTGTCACTTATTTTCGGTTATGACGGGTAAGTCTAGCTGAGTACCTTCTCGTACTCAGGGTTTTATTCCCACTTGTTGTAGATGGGCAGATGTATTACGGCTACTGTATCAACTGCCTTTATCCTGCGATGGGTGATGCTTAGGACCATGGGCATAGTCATTCCTTACATCTCGTCTGATGCTTTTGTTGGAGATGATCATTCACTGGCACTATATTTGAACTCCGTGTGAGTGTGTGTGGTTTGAACAAATAGCTTCTGCTACTTTTATTTGAACTTGTTTTGTAATAACTATGTTTAAACTCTGATGTATCTGAGATGCAAATTTTTATGTAATATATGATGGTGACCGCTAAACTTATTATGATCTTGGCTGGAATGAAAGTTGGTTTGAAATCCTTCGTAATTTCATGGACTACCGGGTTATACGGGCTTAAGTTCGCTAAATCGTTTGCTCTGGCGGATGATTTTCTTACTTAATTTCATATAATTGGTCGGTTCTGTTACAGTATCGATCCGGTCGAACCTCACTGGTAAGACTTTAGATCAGAAATTATCGATTAGTGGTTTTGTTAATGATTAAGATATGTACCTTGTTTGTTTGCTATGACTGCATCGACTATTTTAGTCGTTTTGTCTATACTCTCACGCATATAGCATGTTTTCATGAATCTGTCAATATATAGATGGTTTTATAAATTCTTTGGCTTTAGTTTATTATCATTATCATAGCTGCATCGATCCGATCGAACCTCACTGTTCATGATAATAGATTAGACTCAAAATTGTTTGTAGATTCATTTATATTAGACAGTCGATTTGTTCGCATGTTATACTTTTTTTTATCAAACTTATCGGCTCAATGATTTATATCGACCATGTTCCACTTAGCCGATGATGCTTTCTGATGTTCCAAGAGCGTCGGTTATTTTGATTTGTATCATTATCGTTTAATATTAGTCGATAATCCCTGATTTAAATATCTCCATTTCATGGATACACTAGATATTGACTATTTAGTCGATAGCCTCATTGAATCGGCTATCTAGCCATATATTTGGAACTGTTTGGTACAACACCGACATGTTTCACCTTAAATTACTGATAAGATTTTCTCTCCTTATCAATTGCAGGTTAAATTGACTGGCACGTCGTTAGATTTTTAGAATCGGCTGGTTCTGTGTTGAAGCCAAGCAGATCTCTGGTCTCGTTCCACTTAGATCTTCTAGCTTGCTGTGTGTTGATCACATCGCCACATTTTCATGTCAACACATTTTTTGGCACGCCCGGTGGAACAACAATCGTCATGGCGGTTCACAACAACAAGGACATTCTTATGGTACCTTATGAAGACTTACTTGATGAGAATAAAGATGTCATTGGTAAGGCTATAGAGAAATTTCAGAACAAGTGTTTGTTGTCATACATCAAAACACGTGACAATAAAGTTATTCAGAAATATACACTGCCGAGAGTTTTGATGCATGGACAGTCAGATACAGACGAAGTTGATGATAGACGTTTCTTTGTAGAAGTTGTCAATAAATCTGTTCATGATGCAATGCTGAATCATAATACAACTTTCTTGAATGCATGCCACAATACCATGAAAGAGGTGTTTTATGGATTTTCACTTGATCAGGTTGGACTGGCTTATTACAATATTTCACGTCCATCGACTCAAGGGACTAATCAAGCCAGTACTAGCCATCAAGAAGTAGCACTAGCTAAGAATAATAATACCCAGACAATTCAGAATTCATCTGAGCAAATTCAGGGTGCTACTACTAATCAAATGCAATATAATCCTGGATTATCAGTGCAGCATGCGCAACAGCCGATAGGGCAAGTTCAGAATCAGATGGTTAATTTTGGTACATCAGGCCAAGTACCACCTTCGGCTCAAAAAGTAGCACCATCTGTTCAAAGGTTTCGTAGAAATACAGATCCTAATATTTTTAATCAGAGATTTCAATCATTAAATCATCAAGGAGCTCGATAGATAGATATTCCACAAGGATATCATTATGGTTCAGATTATAATACTCCCAATATAATTCAAAATCCAGGATATCAAGGCACTCAGAATTTTAATTTGCGATGGGTCAGCAATTGTCAAGAAATTCAAACTCAAGTGCGGATGAATTGTTGCTCAGAATAACCGAAATGATGAAAAATTGGTTTGGTTTAAAACCAAAAGGGCAGACATTTTCGTACAAACGTCCATATTCAGAGTGGTATGATTTAGTGTAACACTCTAAAATTTGTATGATTTTAAAATAGGAGAAAATAATTTAATTATGCATTTTGTGAGCATGCAAATTTAGAAAAATAAAAACTTTGTTAAAATTAAAATCAAATATAAGGTCTACATACATGTATGTGCATTCAGGCTGCTGCATGGTATTTTTTTTTTGTATTGTGTGATTTGAAATCAAACTTCAAATTGAGTTAAACTTATATTTGAAAACTGGTTTGAAAAATTAAAAAGAAAGAAAGAAAGAAAGCTCTCTCTCTCTCCCCTTTTGGCCTGTTGGCCCAGCCGCTCGGCCTCATCACTCCCGCAGCCCGAAATGATGACCTTATATATCACATTTTTGTGTCAACAACCATATATCACATTGCAAATACAACCCACTAAGAGCTCGAAATGACGAGGAAACAAATGGGTTTCTGGTTGAGCGGACTCTAACACTCGACTCTCTTTACACGCCAAGGGCCTCCTTTTCCATAGTAAATTTATATTCAGTTTGTAGTATACTTCCATTACTGTTTGTGAACACTGATGTGTGTTGGGATGGTCATAGGATGACACTGTTCATCATTGTCTACATGTTCTAAAAGGAAAAAAGTTATTGTCTGGGGGTGGTGGCAATAATGAAGAAATTGTCTGATGTTCTTAGTTCTTTCATCTTGCTGGCATTAGCCCTTCCGTAGATAATTGCCTTTTCTGTTCATATGGTTTCACCGTCCTCCGATTGATAATGCCATTTGTGAGGACTGAGTGTGATATGGTCTGATACTCTGATATCAGGGCCCATTTTATGCTAGGCTGTGCAATGCAAATACTGAAGCTCAACATGCAGAAAAGGCCTGCTTGGCTGAGTGACTGGTAGCTTTGCGGCCAGTAGCTCCTAGGCCATCGATTTTGACGGGAAAAATTTCTATACGACGGTGTCGTACAGAAACACCCGTGCGACATCCACTGCGTGCTCCACACTGGTCCCACCTGCAGCAAGGCGAGCCGAGCAGTTTCAGACGAACAAGGCGGCGTATCACGCGATAGGCGGTGTCGCACAGACGTTTGTATGCGACGGTGTCACGTACTCTTTCCATACTAAAAAAATAAAATCATTTTGGATAAAGCTTAGATCAAACATTGAAAATATAAATCATGAATAATTTTTAAGTTGTTTAGTTTGAAAATATGAAAACCATATGTATAGATTTGTCTTGAAAAATAGTTTTATAAAAAATTACATATATCATTTTTTGATAAATATCTTTATAAAAATAAGTAGTCAAAGTTATGTTTTGGAGATCGTGTCGCTGTCCAAAACGACTTTATTTTTTAGTATGGAGGGAGTACAATTTTTTTTTCTGATTTTGACTGCGTCTGTCCGAGCGTCCTCAGGCCATGTACCGAACTAAACAGGCCCAAAGCATGAAAAAAACGCCCATCACCATGGTTCTGTCTCGTCCATATTGGATTACCTGGCAGCTTAGAGCATCCAAGTCGCTACTCACTCTTTAAGAGACCTATTTTTTAATAAAAAATAATCTCTATATCTTTTTATTCTTCAACAACATCTCTATATCTCATACGTAATCTAGGGAGTCAACTCCGCTCTTTATCTTTAGCTAGGATGGCTATATTTGGAGGTATAATTAAAGAAAATTGTTAAAGGGTATTTTATTATAAAAATATATATATTCCTACCAAGTAGAAAGGTTATAAAGAGACTTTTGGAGATGCTGTTAGCTAGAAAAATTCTGTGAATCAATGCGATTTAACACTTCCCTGTGAAATTCCATCCCGAGCAGAAGATATCTTGCCAAAAATGAAGATTTGAAGAAAAATATTCGATCAGCATTTCCACCAGCATTAACACACTGCTACATTACTCCATTTCCAGCAGCACCATTTTATGGCCTCCTAAAATTTTTCCCTTCCAATGGACGGAAATGAAAGTCAAAATAGCCAATAGACCCCAGGGGCCCCACCCAGGCGTCCAGGCCCCAGCCTTCCCACTGAATTAATAAAAATGAATTTTCAAATTTCCATTTTTTTAAAAAAGTCACGCGTGCGGCGCAGGCAGAGAGCGCAGCGACATGGGCCCGGTGTACAGTGTACTCGGGTCGGGCCGTCCTACCACCCCGACTCCGCTGACTACGTCCTGCCTGGCTGCCTTTTCTCTTCACTCTCCTTCCCTCGGCCTCCGCCTCCGCCCCCGTTTCTCCCCTCCATTTTAAATTTCAAACCCCTCCCACCTGCTTCCTCCTCCCCCTAAAACCTCCTCTCTCCTGCTGCCACGAGGCGCGGCTCAGCTCCTCCTCCTCGAAGCGGGCGCAATCCAGGCCGCGCGGCGCCGGCGGCGGAGGAGGAGGAGCGGGGGATGATGGGGTGCCTCTTCGGCTGCTTCCGAGCGTCCGGCGGCGACGGCGAGGCGAAGGGCGCCGGCGGCCAGCTCGCGCATCCGTCCCTGGGCCCCGCGACGACGACGAGCCACCAGGTTGGTCTACTTGCGCCGTGCTCGCGGAATCTACCGCGCCTTCGTCGCCGTGGACGAGGTCCGGATTTGTGTGTCAGTGGGGTGGAATGTGAGCCGCGGTTGGTTAACGCTGCCGGATTGTGTGGCTGTTCGTCAGGATGGCGCGGGCAGGAGGACTAGGCCGCCGTCGAGGAACGCGCTCTCCGCCGTGTTCCAGCGAGAAGGTGGCCGATATATTTTTTTTCAATCTGTTATCTGTCGTTCCGTACTGTCCTTTGCTCATCGTTGAGTTCAAATGGCGGCGATTGTTTGTGTTTTTATTATTTATTTGTTTATTTATTGGTGTTGCTGGCTTGTATTGTTTTGGTTCAGATGAGGGATCGAGGGTGACGCAGACGGCGAGCTCGTGGGCGGAGCAGAGTGGTGAGAGGAAGGGGATGGATCAGGAGCTTGAGCCCCAGG
Organism: Miscanthus floridulus; assembly: GCF_019320115.1. Lineage (NCBI taxonomy): Eukaryota > Viridiplantae > Streptophyta > Magnoliopsida > Poales > Poaceae > Miscanthus > Miscanthus floridulus. Next base: position 31,208,459 of record NC_089580.1, on the reverse strand, counting down.
TACGGCCATTCTGAAAATCTGGATCGACGCTGATTTACCCCCTTTATCGTTTGTCATTGTCGTTCATTTCTCAATGCGCTTAGTTATCGATGCTGCTATCTCATGGTTTCAGTTCAGCTGAGTTTACTTGACTAAGACCAGCATGTGCAGTAGAGAATCCTTGGTTAACTATGGGTCCTGTTAACTTCCGTTTGTTGCTTCAATTCCTCATTATATGTGACATGTTCCTTCAAAGTGTTTACACACATGGAATGCTTGTGGTGTTACACGGACTGCTAATTTATATTCTGCCATGCTGATGAAGAGACAATGCAGCAGCCAGTTGGTGTTATATACACAATGCGTTTCTGTTTTTTTTTTAATCTAGCTGTTTCTCGAAGTCAACGATAACCATGTCATTTTCTCATATATATTGTTATGTGCAGTCTAGTTAAGCAATAGTAGCAGCATAACAGTGAGTTCTATTTGTTAGCTCATAGCATACACCACATGGTCTTGGGTGCTGCAGACTGATTTATCTCCATGATAACAGGCAAATATCCAAAAAAGCTGTGGTGCATTGCTGCAAACTACAAATGACATCCAAAGAGCGGTCAAAGATGCAGATTCAGTTCATCAGAAGGAAACACATTCAGGATGTCTTCCTGTTATGTCTGATGATCTACATATCATGGAAGTGACGAAGGTTGAGAACTGTGAAACTCCTTCAAGGTCTCATCAGAGCTCCACTGTACCAGATGCAATGAGGTATGCAAATTTTGTTCCTTTTCCTACTACTAGTAGGATGGCTGAAGTAAACTTACCATTCCTGCTTCTGAAGATGCTACGCTACTCTCCAACTCAGTTTCTCTATTGTAGTAAGTAGTACCTAAACTAGTTTAACATTTTGGGTGTCTGTGCGTCATCATTGCAGTTCTTCAAAAACAAATGTTGAGTTGCAGACTTCCGCTACTTCCCTTGCAAATAATGTGGAAGAGTCGACAAATGAGAACAATACTGAGGCTTGTGTGCAGGGTGAAAAACAACAACAAGCTCTGGATCTTGCTGAGAATTTTGAAGAATGTGGGGTTTCAAAAGAAGATTTCATTCACCCTGAAAAATTAGAGGATCCAAAGTGTGCAAAGAGTGACCATGTGGTCTCTATGGAAATTTCAATGTCTGATGAATGTTCTCTTTTCCAGAGCTCCGAGGGTTCTGTATCATCTTCTAATAAGATAACTGAGAGCATGAAGACAACATCTATGGAGAAGTCCCCAAAAACTGAGGCAACTATTCATGCCAACAGAAAGAAGCTATTGAAGAGCAACACTTCAGAAGTGGAGCTGCCAAGCTTAGCCCAATGGTTGAAGCCTCCAAATCGTAAGAAAGTATTCAGAGATGAGGTTGTGACAGGAGATGGATCTCATTCAGCTAAGAGTTCAGATGATGATAGGCCTATTATTGGAATGGTTGCAGCACACTGGAAAGATAAAGATCCAGAAAATTTTACCTCTAAATGGTGGGACGGAAATGGCATTCCCAATTCAACAAACAAGTATAAAGAAGTAAAGTCTGCCTCTATTTCTCTTGCTTTCTATTTACATTCAAGCAAATTGGACTTACCTAAAATAATTTATCATATGGGCAGGATCAGAAGGTGAGTTGGCATGTAACATCATTTGAGGAGAGGCTTGAGAAGGCTTTATCTGAAGAGAAGTTGCTCTCTGAAAGGTCTGTAGGTTTTTTTTGAACTTTACATTATATTTTATTATCACCAAATTATGTATAGCTCTAATGTCATAACTTTTTTCGCCAACTGCTGTAACAGGAACTGTTCAAGTGGAAAGACATCTCAGTTTTTGGGAGTGGAAGGCGAGGAGAGTGATACGGCTGAATCTAATCGTCTATATGCTACTGCTTATGCATGACAATTTTTCTTGCCATGAGTCACAGAAGCTTTCAGTATAATGGTTTTCTGCTATCACCCTCCTGATTGATGGCATTTGCACAGCCCTATTTCCCTCTGTCCTTTAGTAGGTAGCATCCGGATGTGATGTTTCAGTTTGTGCGTAACTCAATTGTTTAAGATATAATAACATTAATATTGTTGCTGCTGCGGTTCACAAATATTGTTGGTAGCTTCTATTGTTCAGTTTTGCTTGCACTGGTATCTGTTATTTATTGGGTTCCTGACTGAAAGGCACGCTTCATTCTACAATTCTAGTTGTCCCCCACAGCACCTTAGCCCACATACTGGAAATGAGCACATATTTCCAGTTTACCTTGACAAGTTGCAAACAAATTCTTGTGAACTCTGTCTGGCGGAAAATATTGTTTCTTGATTGTCACCTTTACACTTGAAAATATACCTTTTTGCCTAGTCTTGGGATTGATTATGTAGTTCTAGTCTAACACCTCTACCTTGGTCATTTTATTATCTTTGTATTCTGAACACTAAACCAAAAATATCTGGCTTCTTTGGTCAGAGAGGCCGTAAAATCAGGTTGTATGATTTACTAAAAAGAAATCAGGTTGTATGTCTTCTCGATTATCCAAACACATTGATAAGAACACATTAATACTATAGTCTCTCCTGATGGTTATTTGCCATGGGCAAAATGCTTCAATTGGCTCAATGTCTCCTGCTTGCGTTATTGCTGGTACTGTCTGTTGAATTCAAAGACGGTTGTTTTGTTGCCTAGGATACCACTTCAGCCTCCAGAATGGTGTCTACACCCATTCATGCTAGTGACGTAAGCTAGGTATTCACTTGTTCAGATGAGATGGATGAAAAAAAAGTAAATTTGTGTCCGCTTTCATGCTTCAAGTGGTTAAGAAATATTTGAATCAGCTTGGACCAATTCATTGGCTTGGGTGCAAGAGTCAAAGTAGGTGGTCAGCACAAGAAATGGTGAAACTGATTCCTCCTTTGTTTATGCCATCCAAATCACAGGTGTTTTATTTGTCCGCAAATGACAAACCTGTATCTCATCAGAATATCTAAACTGTGGACGCAAGCATGAATGGTCGATTGCTGATGCATCACGTGCGCAGCTTTGAGTAACTTGTGGGCATGAGATCAATCTAGGAGTGACAACATGGATGTCTAGGTTGTCTGTATCTTCAGCTCACTTATATCTGAAAGTGACTAGGAGTATATGAAAATAATAATACAGGTGTGCTACTTTTACGAGCAAAATGGTTGAGCTGTAGCCTTTCAATTGCTTGCCCAAAATCGTAGCCAAGTCACAAACTGTCACTTATTGCTTGCTTTGCTGCGTTAGTGACAAAGAAGGTTTCACAGAGAGCTCAATATGTGTCAAAGTCATGATTCGTGGCTGAAACATATGTTTATTTTGGTACTAATCTGTAGCCAGTGCACACACAAATCATACATTGGTCACAACACGTCCTGAATACACCCGATCAGGAAAATGAACACAAAAGGGTGGGGAGTTTTGGGCACATTGCCGGGCAAAATCTAACTGACTAGTGGCCTCATGGAGGAGCAGGCCCTGCATGCCAGTCTCTCATGCACCCTTGGTACCTGGGTCTCTCTACTCTGAAATTCTGAACTCTGAGCTCTGAACTTCCTATTGATCAAGCGTATCTACAGTCGTGAAGTACTGTTGGATCATTGACCTCCATGAACCTTGCAATCTCGTCCCAATACCCGTCCTTGTAGCACTGATCATTCGTCACGGCGGTGGCGGCGACGCTCTGATCGCTCTGATGGAACGCAATGGTCATCGCCGACGAATCGAGGAGCTGCGGTTTCTGCTCTATTGCTGCTGGCGCAGGGAAGCGGTTCAGCCACTGCCCCTGGAATTGCTGGGTGTGCACGCCCTCCCTGAAGAAGCTGCTGCTGCCAGTGACACTGACACCTCCTCCGTTCAGCATGCTGCCAATCCGATGCTGCCGGTGCAGGCCCGGAGCGGTGTCTGGCACCGGCAGGCAGTTCATGTACTCGTCCCCGCCGCCGTCGGACTCGAAGCTCCCCGTGTTGGAGCTGGACTCCGCCAGTATCGGCGGCGGAGCGTTGCTACCCGCCTGCTGCCTCCACGCCGGCTGCTGCTGCGGCTGCCTCTTGTAGGCGATGTTCCTCTTGAAGATCCTGCAGATGGTCCACACCTCCTGCGTTTTCAGACACCAGATCATGTCAGAATTGACAGTGCTGCGTTTTTTCACGTACGTGCTTCGGAATAATAATCTGTTTGTGGGAGTGCACCGTGACTTATATATGATTTCACACACGCGTGACGCATGGAAATCAACACAGTCTCGGTGGAATTGCAATTGATGCATTCATATTGGAAATGCCGTGTGAATTGAATTGGTGGAAATGGAGTATACATGACATGAGAGTGGAGCCGTGGAATGGATTTCACTTACAGCTTCTTGCATGCTCGGGGAGGCGTCGGTGGCGGCGGCGGCCGGCGGGAGGCGGAACTCGTGCATCATCCAGTCGGTCTTGGTGCCCTTGCCGGCGCTGCCGCGGTAGTACACGAGGGATTTCTTGAGCCCGATGGACTCGCCGGGGTTTGCGGTGGCGGCACTACCAGCGGCGGCGGCAGGGTAGATCGGCCGGTCGATGCCGGTGGCCTTCCAGAAGCCGGAGCCGGTGACCCTGTTGGGCCTGATGCTGTTCCGGTACTTCCTTCCTCTCAGGCAGAAGAAGTACCATTCCTTCTCTCCACCAACCGTGCTCGCCTCTGCATAATACTCCGTATTAATGATCAGTTCATTTACAAAGCACTCTCAGTTTAATTTCTACATACACATGCATCAATACTCCGTACAATTTACTCTCCGGTTCCTTAATCATTTAATTTACGGTATGAGATATATGATGGATCGCGTGCTAAGAATCTAAATTGGACTTCACATAAAAAAATAAAAAGATGAAATTTTGCATGTATATATGCATGAGCAATCAAGAACACTTACTAGGGAGGTCCCATGGATCATGCTTGTAGATGTCCATCTCCTTGATGATCTCCATGCTGAGCGGCTTCCTCGCCACCTTCCGGCGGAGGTAGAACGTGACGAGCTCCTCGTCGGTCGGGTGGAACCGGAACCCCGGGAGCACCACGTCATGTTCCTCTTCGTCTCCGGCTCCGGCGGCGATGAGCGCCTCTCCGTCTCTCTTCACCTTGTCCATGCTTATTACTTCTCTTCCAAACTCCTTGGCAACCATGATCAATCTTTCTACGTATAATATATTTTCCACCAGGAGTATCTATGTCCGATATATATGCTTGTATATATGTATGTTTCTTGATGCAGCTAGCGGTTTTCTAGATGGCCACTCAAGGAGATAAGGAGGAGTCACTGAGTCAGTAGTTGCTCTTGCTCATGCTCCTCCCATGTCTTATACTCCGTATTTATATAAAGGGTGTTGACATGGTCTTAAAAGGAGCGAGCGTCATTTATTTGGTCCAAGTCACTATGTTTGAATTGTACTACTTACCATCTTGACGAATATATCTTCAGAGGCTCTGACACTTTGTTACTATAGTCTCTGTTACTTTGCACAGGTTGGTTGTGGTTTGTTTCTTCCCCTTCTGAGCAGATGGAATGCTGGTTCTGGTTTTGTGTCATTGTGTGCGAAAGCTACGTGCAACTTGGCGCCTGGGAAGGGCAGCCATGCAATGCAAGCACTGGGTGTAAGGTTTGCTGAGAAATCAAATGGGCTGATCTCATACTTTGACTCGGTCCCCTCTTGAAAGCAAAACGAATTAATGAATGTTTTACAGATTACAACGCAAAGGGACTTTGTGTTTTAGTCCTGTACAAAGTTAGGCTGAACATGAGAGATTAGTGTACCGATATAATGTTAAGGATGGTCCGTACCGTTTTTATTCAGTTTAACGAGTTAAAACTGAACTGAATCTGATCACAAGCTGCAAGACTGACATGTGGACAAAGAAACATCAGGACAACATTGCTGCAAGTCATTGTGACACGATTAGAGAATCATTTTGGTGCGGAAAGTCATGGTTGAAGTTAGTTAGAGCACAATAACACGTACGGGTAGCACGCACGCATCTTCTAGAAGGTGCATAACGGAAGGGGGGATTACACTAGGGTTCTGTTTGATCTCCTAAAGATTAATTGTGAGAATTAAGATCCAAATAAACATACTATAATGTTAGATTCTTATAATTCGATCACTATTACTTCTGCTGTTTCAAATTGTAAGTTATTCTAGCATTTTTTACGTACATATCTTTTACTATGTATTTAGATATAATATATACTTCTAGGTGTGTAGTAAAAACTATATACCTAAAAATGGTAGGACAACTTACAATTTAGAACGGGGGATATTACGAGAATCCATCTATTCACGTTCACTCAACTATTAGGAGGTAATGGGGGGTGGAACTTCTTTAACCACCTACAATCTCCAGCTATATTCCATAGATCCAAACAACCTAGACTTCTTTTTATAAAAATCCAGATTCTACAATCATTACTATTTATAATCTAGATTTTTATTATAATCCTTAGAGCATTTTCAGCAATGGCTCTCAAGTCAGGCCCCTACTTTTTATTTGAGGGGTTCCTGTTTTTTGAGATGTACTCCAGTAATGACATAAAAAAAGAACCATCAAATTCATTTAACGGAGAATGACATCTAAGGCACGGTGATAGAGATAAATCATGGATATCTATTATATGGCTAGCTGTTTTTAATTTCAGAGCAAGTATTATAGGAGACTGTTAGCAGGCTGTATACTGAGGTGTAGGAGGAAAAGGAGAAGAGATGAGAAATATGGGCTGTAAGTTTGCAGCCAGCTAAAGCACAGGAACCAAGAAACCCTGTGAGAGGAAGGGATGGGCTATAATAAACTAACTACTATACAAGTTGGCTAATAAGTGGATTGTAAGGATCCATACAGTGAGTTGAATGCTGTATTATTAGCCTTGCTTTTATGAAGATATCTGCAACACATCTAATCCATCCGATAAAAAACCTATTTAAATTTGCACGGTCTTTAATGTATATCTTTGCCGCTATTTTTCTTTTAAAAAATCGTTCTTTTTGTTTTGTTTTGCGAATAAACAAACAGCACTGACCAATTTGAAAAGAGAATGTTAGAAAAGAATAGTTATTCGAAAAGAGAATCAGGAGCACGACAAGCAAGGTTATTGGAAAATAATGTTAGAACTTCGAAAAAGGTTGAAGTGTCCAAACAACGAGAGCTTCACCTTCTATGACCCACACTGGAAAAGGTCAGCCGCCGCTCTGTCCTGTGTCTACTCCCAGCAGTGGGCCCCACTGCCACGTAGCGATTCTCCATGGTCCAGCTGTCAATGCACGTGCAGAAGACTGCCACGCAGCTGCAGAAACCCTGCTAGCTAGTCTTCTACTCTTTTCTTGGAAGCTAAACTGCTGGATTATGAAAGTTAACACAACCTACCAGCATTTTATCAGTTTTTTTTTTCCTTACAGTTGAGGATTCAGAGCTCTGATCCACACATGAGGATTCATTGTACTGTACTGTAGTAGTGAGTTTCATCTCTCTCTCATGGCTGTTGAGAATAAAGTACACAAGTCAAGTAAGAAAAATCTTACTAGATTTATTTTCGTTCAAAACAAAATCTTAATAGTATTCTCATAAATTTCATTTACATCTTATATAAATTAAACTTTAAAGGTGTATGTCGCGTGTCCTATTATATTCTGTGTACATTTCTTCTTCTTATTAATACAAAATATTGATGTCTCCTGATCATTTGAGAAAAATAGGCCATGTTCAGCTTATCTCATATTCGGCTTGTTCGACTTCTTTTTTCAGCCGGATCAGTGTTTTTCTCTCACAACAATTTAGCCGGAACAATGTTTTTCAGCCAGGTTTCAGACCAGCGAACGGGGCCATAAACTTCAATCACCGCATCTCGTCATTGACTTTTGAACATCCAGCATAGTAAATATCTAGAAGTTTTGCATTGCTACTTAGCCTAAAGTGTAAACAGAAGCTGTATCAGCCCCAAGCTTGTTCACATTTTCATCATATATTTCCATGGAATGTCTATTGACTGCGATATGTTTCACGTTCTTGCTACAGTCATTGTACGTGAGCAAACAAATTCTCAAATGTGGCAATAGCCTTGCGCGTCTCTTCTTAGTATTATGTTACTATCAGCTTTTTATGGCTGTATACTATTCTCAATGATCAACAAACATATGGCCTTCAAAGTACAGGATTGTAAAGTACTGCCTTCAGTCATAAACAGTGGCGGAGCCAGGATTTCAAACTTGGGTATTCCTACTTTCACGTCAATAAAAAAATCAGTTGTTTTTAACTGCGATGAGTGAAAATACTACAAAATATGAGCCAATTTGAGAGGCTGTTTTTTACTGTTTTGGGCTTCAATGAGTGAAAATACTACAAAATATGGCATTATACATATACATATACAAGTATATACACATATATACATAGAAGTGTGCTAAAATAGTTGGGTATTCCTGGGAATATGGGGAATACCCTCTGTATCCGCCCATGGTCATAAACCAAATGTAATTCTAAATGTGGGTCAAACTTCCAAAGCTTTGATCTTTCAAAGAAAAAAAACTATCATATCTACTATTATTGTATACATCAATTTTTTTGGTCTGTCACATTAGGTGGCATGTCAATATATTATTAGATTCACCTTCAAAAGTACTACTTCTATAAAGGAAAAGTAATGTACAGTAAAACAGTCTTTGTTAAGAAGTAAACCAGCGAAAAGTATAGAAAGTGAGACATGAAATTGAGCTGTTAAAAACAAACAAAGGAAGGTAAGTCTAATTGACTTATATGCTAGCTAGCTAGCCGACAGCTACATGATAATATCCATTTGCTTCTTGGAATGGGCAACCCTTTTCTTTAAGACAATTGGGCAGCCAAGCAGGGACTTGGAATCTCTACCGTTCCCATGAACACTACTAGTACTAGCTCTGCGCTTCTGCTATATGGCTCCACGGTTTCATGTCCCTCCCCTGTTCGTCCCCTGTTCGTTCGTTGGTTTAGGTGAGACTTATTCAACTAGTTAACAGTATTTTTCTCTCACAGTAAATCAGCATCAGCCAGTCCAAACCAGCCCAGCCAGTGAACACGCCGCCTATCTGCAAAATGCTACTATCTGCAAAATGCTACTAGTAGCAGCACTGACCGAAGCCTTTCTTCAGATCGGATCTTTCAGCTTTCTGTTTTCAGGAGCCTCATCCGGCTACTTTGAAACTTTCGACAAAAAATGGTACCTGCCTGAGACTTTGAACGGCTCACTAGTCAAGAGGAGGACATTGGAGCCTCTTCATCTGAACTCTGAAGAGAAAGTTGGCACGCTGGACAAAAGAAACTACTGATTTAAACACATTGTTTCAACCCTGTGATTTAATTTTTCGATGACAGAAGCCTATTGTTTTAACCCTGTGATTTATGTTGTGCTGTACTTGATTCTAACAATTGTCAAACGATCACAGTATTACTGATTTTATTTCTGTATATGTTGTAACTGTGAATCATATATACAACGAAGGGTTGTCGCACCGCCTCATTCCTTCACTACGAAGAATAGGTGAAGAATGAAATCCTGCAGTAATTAAAAAAGAAGAGTTCATTAGTGCGTACTTGACTAACGATAAACAAAGTGTAAACTCTTGTTGGCGCATTCCCATTTCTAGTTCTTTTTAAGATATAAGCAAAAGAGTATGATAGTATTTAGGAAGTTGCAATTCCGGCCAACTTGGCTGCTAAAAAACGCATTCTTAGGACTCAAGTTAACTTAAATGCTTCATACTCTTCAGCTGTCTTGTCTATCCAGGAAGATCTACAATTACACCTACTTCCACACGAGCAATTCCGACAAACGTATTAGAGATGGATTCCAATTTCTAAGTGGAAAAAAGATTGTCATGTTTGAAGCAATTTTATTTCCTTTTACCAAGTAGCAGGCACTTCTGGACTATTCAGAGGTTTTGGATCATGGTGGATCACGAACTTACTCGGACTACAATTCAAGTGCTCCAAAATAGTTGAAAGAATTTATTTTGGGTGTGTCGATTTTCATCCACCATTGTACCTTCATGTGTCTAGTAATATTTGAAATTTATATTTGAGTGATTTGATGAGCATCCCTATATTTATAGTCCCTATAGGACTTGTGTTCCAAGCAACTAAGAAAGATATCCTTATAGATTGGATTCCCCTTTCCTAAACAAACCAAACTCTAGTCTCCTAATTTACTTTTTATTCCTATTTTATTTTTCTAATTCCTTCTAGGGGGAAGGGAGATGTGGAGGCGCCGCCGCCGTTCCTAGGCCCCCCCTCCTGGGCCGTGGTATGGGACCTCTCATCCGACGTGTTACATCACTCCCCCCTCTCCGATCAGCACGTCCTCGCCACTACTACAGAAACTTTACTGGAGGCGGGCCTTTTTTTATTTTCCGCGGCGGGCAAAGCCGTCCGCCGCGGCCTAGAGGCCACGGTAAATCGTGGCTTAACCGCGGCGGGCGGCTTTGCCCGCCGCGGTTAACCGATTTACCGCGGCGGGCGGTGTAACGTGCCCGCCGCGGTAAATATACTTTTACCACGGCGGTCACGTTGAACCGTCCGCCGCGGTAAATTATTTTACCGCGGCGGACACCTTTCGTGGCCCGTCGCGGTTATGTTCGTTAGCCGTGGCGGGCATTATTATTTGCCCGCCTCGGTAAATTATTTCCTGAATTAAAAAAAATACAGCAGGCATATAATTAAATTCAAATTCAAATTCAAATCACATCCAGATTTCACAGATTAAACTTAAAAAGTATGCAGGCATTACACATGAGATAATATACATATATATACATTCACTTAGTCGTTCTTGTCATCGTTAATTCATTACATTTACATATTAAAGTCGTTATACATGCCCTAAGGAGTAATCTTGCGGACGTATCATCGTGGGCCATTTCCTCAGCCTCTCGTACTCCGGTAAAATCGCTAGCTGGCTGTTCTCATTGAAGAACGTGCTCTCTTCAAGCACGCATTTGTCTAAGACAAACTTACATATGTCCGCCTTTGTCTGCTTGAAGGAGTGTTGGGTGCTCTGCACATCTCTCCACCAGTTGAATCCATTCTTGAGCACCCTCCAACTGCTGCTGTACTGCTTGCACTCCCTCAGGTACTCACAGACATAGAAGCCACAGGTTTGTGATCCTACCGGTTGTTTGGCACACTGCATGATCGATACACAAGCATTAGAATACAGGTATTAGAACGCTTATGAACAGAAAGCACAATTAAATCTTTCAAATACTTACCGGAAAGTTGCGTCTGATTTTGATACGGTTCTTATGCTTAGCCTTAAAATTCTCTGTTCTTCGATCATAGCATTCAGGATCCTTCACGTACTCCTTATAAGTGTTATACGAAATGTACTAGTATTAGGCAGGACATTAGAACGCATATGAGAAGACAGTTCAGTCACTTACACTCTGAGGCAATCTTCAAAGGCCTTGTACCCTTTTAAGTTTGGCATTCTCAACGAATCAAATACGCAGGCCCTGCCATCCTGAGGGTAGATGATAAATGCAACCCAGTGACCCTCGAGGCCTTGGCTGCGCCATTGAAACAAAATACAGGTTACGATGAGAAATAATAATACTAGCTAGCTACCCATTTATCTCTACAGGCATGTCTTCGACTTACCCAAAGTGGTAGGCAGCTACGATACACCCATTTCTCCTGATCTTCTTCATTGCTCCTAGTATGTACCTTGAAATGTTCAACTTCTCATTGTCCATCAGTTTCTTCCTGTGCGCCTCTCTCTGTCGCTTGGTCAAGTCTTTCATGGTTGGATGATTGTCATCTAGGTGGTAACCAATGATGACTCTTTGAGCAATATGCATTGGAGATAGATAGATAACATCAAGTTTTAGTTCCTTGGATATATAGGCCATGAACCTGCAAGGACAAGCCATCGTGGCATATATAAGTAGTCTTGACCGATTCAAAGGCAGGTGATATGTGAAACTCGTAATTCATCACTTAAATAGAGAACAAGGTGACTTGGGCGATGTCAAGGTCTTGTTCCCGTAGTAGTCTGTACATGTCGTGGAAGCCCACGGGGAGTTCTACATCGTTGCCAGGCAAGTGGAAGTACTCCGCCACAACCTTGACTAGAAAACCACGTAGGCTAGCTTTTGCCGCTTCCATGTACCAGAGATGAAACCTCCTTGTCTCCCACCTTTCCTCATCGACGAGCTGGGCCTTGGTTATCATGAACTTCCCATGCTTGTAATGGCCGGGGCAGTCATCCGATTCAAGAAATAGATGGAAAGGTGATCTCGGCCTGGGATAGAAATATTAGTACCATATTATGGCAAAGAAAAGTTATTAGCAAATTATGCTCGCCGCTACCATACCTTTCGAACTCAAGTGAGTATGTGAGATGCCCTTGGTCGCCTTTAGTCTTTGCCAGCGGTGGAGGACAGTGGCTTGTGCTCGCAATGGCAGCAGGCGGTGTCTTTGCCCCCGGTTCCTCTGTGCCTCCCGGTCCTTTGCTTGTGCCCTTAGACGGACTGTCGGGAGGTGGAGGTGGACTTGTTGTTGGAGGAGGAGAACGAGGGTGAGGGCTTGTGCCTCGGGGTGACTTCCTTCCCTTGTCATCCCCGCCATTGCCTTCGTCATCGCCGTCGCCGTGATCCGGATCATCGGGGGACAAGATCCAGCAACGGATGGTTGTGATGCTGGTGTCGCCATCGGCATAGAAGTCGGCGTCGAGAGAATGATCTCTATGTCGTCCTTGTTCCACAGGACTTTGGAACCAATGGCAGCTCCAAGGATCGTTACCCCTTATGCAGTTGGATATTCCATTTCAAATTCTTCGTATTGGGTCGCATACCATGTAAGTATCACGGCAGCATAGTTGGCAGGGATCTGGTCTTGGTTGAAATCTTTGATATCTTCTTTGGGGTGCATGTAACCCTCACCCATGGTCAACTTTTTCGCCCTACCGAACGGGATGTTGAGGTGGACATGCATGGGTTGCCGGATGTCGTCGACGGGGTGCCTTGGGCGATCCTCGATCATCGGCAGTGGCTGCCCTTGTGTCTGCCCTTGTGGAACTTGAGGCACTGCCACGCTAGCCTGGCGAAGCATCTGTGACCTCATCGACACCATATCTGGGTCATTGCTCGTGAAGGCTTCTTTTATGGACCGACTGATCATTTCAGCCACGCCTTGATCATAGCCCTTCTGAAAGATGCCCTCCTTGTACCTCTGCCTTGACCAGTATGTGGCAGCGTCGGATTGCCATGACTCCACTGAGTTCTAGCTCATCTTCGACGACATGCCACGGACGCGGCCACGGTGCTCGGGGGTTCCCAGCGCTAGGGTCAGCAAGTCCTGGCCCCTGCGAACCTCGAAGCTGTCCTTGGATTTAGCGGCCTCGATGAGAGCCCTCTCTACCTCCTGGAACTTGGGCTCATTGAACTTGCTCGCGCCCTCCTTGAGCTTCTTCGGCTTGCGGGCATAAATGAAGTCCTTAGCCCTCAAGTCTACACCGTCGTACGGATCGGGAAGCCCGGCGGCAGCTCTAGCCCTTTCTTCCTCCTGCCACTGGGGCCTCTTACCAGCAAACCCAGTCATGCCCAAGTGGTGGGGGTGCAGGTTCTTCTTCGCGAGTGCGCTGAACTTGGTGCTCTTTGCCTTTGCTTCTTCTGTTGTTCTTTGTTTGCAGAACTCTTCCCAGTGATGTTCCTTCACCATAGTGTATTTGACATAGGGTGACTTGCCTAGCTTCAGGTAGTACCTGGTTAGCATGGACTTGAAGTTTCTAAAGGCTCTTCCTGCCACATGCATGACCCACTTCCTGCACTTGTCCAGATCGGCGTCCTCGGGATAATGGAAGCTCCTCGTCACCTCACCCCAGATATGTGTCTTGTAGTCGACCGGGACATTGTTCCACTCCTCCCAAGTGATCTCCACCTTTTCCTTGACTATACATGCCACCTGGTTGCTGAACTTGGCAAGGACCGTGGGTGGCGACAATGGGTTTCCCTCTAGTCCCACCTCATGGATCACATGGACTTCGCCGTGGATTTCCCTCCGGTGCCTCCCGTGTTCCCCCCTTCTCAGCTTTGTCCTCTGACCACTAGACTTGCCTGAAGTGGTTGGAGATGGAGCGGGGGGTTCTTTGTCACTGACTTGTTCCTCCTTGAAATTCAATTCTCGAGGCACCATCGGCATCTGTTCAGGGTTTGGAGACCGCGCACTTTCAACTTCGTCGTCCCTCGGTTGGTAGGTCGGATCATCTTCGTCCTCTGTACGATGTTTCTTTGTTGGCCTCGGGGTCACGGACACTTGGCTCTCGAGGCTAGTTGATGATGATGCACTAGGGGTAGGGTCGCGCCATTCGCTTATTAGTTCCTCCGCCATTGGAAAGCTACAATGAATACATATTTCAGTTGTATAGACACAGTTATAGAGTAGTAAAGTAGAGTAGTACTAGAGTAGTAAAGTAGTAGTAGTTGGCTCAGATTTGCCCCATTGTCATCACATCGCTTTTAAACTGGTTGCTTGTATCTGGTATACAATCCATCCTAGTTTAGCGGGGGCACTCGATCATCATCGCCGCTGCCTTAGCATAAAAGGGTTCACATCATTGCATATGCCACTGCCTCAGCAATAAGTTTAAAAGTTCATCATTGCATATGCCAAAAAAGGAACCAGCCCCATTAAACAAAAACCTTTCACAAATCAAAAACAGGAGCAGCAGTAGTAGAATAGTAGTATAGGAGGGAGTAGTAGTAGGCAGTAGTAGTAGTATACTAGTAGTAGTATACTACTAGAAAGTAGTAGGCAGTAGTAGTAGTATACTAGTAGTAGTACAGGAGGGAGTAGAGGTAGGCAGTAGTAGTAGTATACTAGTAGTAAAGGAGGGAGTGACCAATTCATCTCAAAATTCTCACAAATTATATCAAATTTGGCAAATTTGCAGCAGAGTGACCAATTCATCTCAAAATTCTCACAAATTTAGCTCAGAATTAGTTTAAAGGCAAGGTGCATCATAGGTAGTGGCATATGCTCAGAATTTTGTCATAAATTTCTTTGGCATCATAGGCAGCAAAAAGAATTGAATTCAAATGCTACGGTTCACCAAAAGCATCATAGATCAGTAGTATATCAGTTCAAAATTCACCAAGTGTAGTATAGCAGTTCAGTTGAATTCAGAGTAGCAGCAGCAGTAGTAAGACAACAGTGGTAGAGAGAAATAGGTAATACAAGTACCATTTTGCATCAAGTAGTAGAGTACCAGTAAGGGGATAAGTAGTAGCTAGCCATCTCAAAAAACTTTCACAAATCAAAAAATTTGCATCAAGCTATAGAGTGTAGGCAGTAGACAGTAGAGTGTAGGTAGTAGAGTGTAGGCAGTGGATTAATGGGCATCATGGCAATTGGCAATGCCAAACTGCCAATGACAAGCAAGAGAGGCAAATGCCAAAAAAGTTCATCATTGCATATGCCAAAAAAGGAACCAGCCCCATTAAACAAAAACCTTTCACAAATCAAAAACAGGAGCAGCAGTAGTAGAATAGTAGTATAGGAGGGAGTAGAGGAGTAGAGGAGGAGGGAGTAGTAGTAGGCAGTAGTAGTAGTATACTAGTAGTATAGGAGGGAGTAGAGGAGTAGAGGAGGAGGGAGTAGTAGTAGGCAGTACTAGTAGTATACTACTAGTAGTATACTAGTAGTATTATAGGAGGGAGTAGAGGTAGGCAGTAGTAGTAGTATACTAGTAGTATAGGAGGGAGTAGAGGAGTAGAGGAGGAGGGAGTAGTAGTAGGCAGTATACTAGTAGTGTTCATAGGCAAAAGCTATAGCGTCAACTGCATATAAGCCTTCATGTATCTCCTAAGCATGCAGATTGACAACAATGAAAACTTTCTCAGGTAACAGCTACAACATACATCTTCGACTATCAAAGCACATATCCAAGGAACTATCAAAGCACATATCAAAGCATGCAGTTCAGGTGATTATTCGACTGATCTAGAGGGGGCAAAGCAAAGAGACCAAAAGCAACAAAACTGACCCTAGACATACAGATCCAAATTCAATAAGCCCAGTTTAGGTGATTATTCATCTGAAAAGATTCTAGAGGGGCAACGCAACAAAACTGATTTTTACTTGATACGATTCATATCTAGTACTGTAGTCGCCTAGAAGATGGCCGTAGTTCCTAGATCATCATGTCATCAAGCAATTAACCCCCCACCCCAATATAATTCGCACAAAAGTGATAAAAGTCAGTGGAACCTAGATCATCATGAGCCATCCACGAACAGAAGCGATGAGGATCCCCACCACGGCACCGCCTAGGTCTTAACCATAGATCACGCCTAGGGAGGAGAATCGATCTACAAATCAGCAAAGGAGAGAGAGGATCACCGTGCGTAACTTGGGGCGGATCAGATTTTGCTGTGCGTGCTCCGAGCAACACGAAACGAGACTCCGAGAGGGGATTGAGCCCAGCGCGGAGGAGCTCGACGGCTGGAGCAACGGTTCCGGGGACGGGGCCCAGCGTGGAGGAGCTCGGCGGCCGGAGCAACGGTTCCGGGGACGGGGCCCAGCGTGGAGGAGCTCGGCGGCGGCGCGAGACTTCTCAGTGGCCGGCGCTAGGGTTCCGGTGACGGGGCGCCGGAGGAGCACGAGGGCAGGGCGCGGGCAAGGTAGAGGAGGACGGGGGCGGGGGTCGGTGCGCGGAGGAGCTCAATCGGCGGTGGAGATGGCGGCGGCGGCGTGAGATTTTGGCAGCCCTTCGGGGTAAAACTGAACCGCGCGAAAGACTTAGAATGTTGAGGATGGGGACGGCTTATATAGGTTGCGATTAACCGCGGCGGGCAACGTAACAGCCCGCCGCGGGAAATGTTTACCGTGGCGGGCGGTTACGTTGCCCGCCGCGGTTAATCTATTAACCGCGGCGGGCTCTATTATATGCCCGCCGTGGTAAAGATCATCAGTTCAGAATTCATTAGCTATTTTAAGTCTCATGAAGATGAAACTAGTCTATACTAACATAATGCATTAGAATTCAAAATCGAATACAAATATAAAAATAAATATAATATCAATGATATCCCTCCATATCCGATATATTTGCATCCCTAACAAGTAATAGGGACATTCGCACCAACACTCAACAACCACCTATCTATAAGCGCTGAGTGATAAAAAGAACCCTTGGCTTTTTATTACTTGACTTTTGTAGCACACTTAAGAATCTTATCCTCTTTTATAGAGTATGCATATAGAGTATCTGGGATTGTTACATATAGAGTCTCTAGGATACATTATTATATATATGTCTCTGGGATACATATAGAGTCCACTACATTATTACATATATATATATATGTCTCTGGGATACATAAATCATTTTGGTGCAGGTAGTTTCACCGTCCTCTTCTCACCATCGGGGCGGGCCCACGGCATCATCCTGGACTTGTTAAATCAGTCCTCGACGGCCTTGATCTTCTTTGGATGATCGGTAAAAAGCTCGAGCTCTGCGTAGTTGTTGTATTGTTCGGGACTCTGCACCCCATCAGCTCCCACAATCCGCTGCTTTCCGGACACAACCACATGCCTTTTTGGGTCCTCTGCATATATATAGTAGGCCACTTGTGCGACATTGGTTGCTAGTACCCACGGGTCATCTTTGTAGCCGATACTTTTGAGGTCCACGGTGGTTAGCCCATAACTGTCCACTGCAACCGCATTCGGTTTGACCCACTGGCAACGGAAGACGGTTATGCGTAGGTTCTGGCCGTAGTCAAGTTCCCATATTTCTTCGACTTGCCCATAGTATTGCCTCCTCTAGCCCGTGTACTCTTCTTCGCCATCGTATCGAACACCGCAGTTCTGTGCCGAGCTCTTCTTGTCCTTGTCTTTCATGTGGAACCTGTAGCCCTGGATGTCATACCCTTGCCACGTGGTGATTTGGCTGGATGAGCCTAACACAAGCCTCTTAACGGTCTCCGTATCTTCATCAGGGCATCCTTCAAGGGGTATGTGTTGCTCTTTGAGCCACTCTATGAAATTGCTCTTGTGATGGTTCTGGACCCATGCCTCCGTGCGTTGTCCATCATTAGCGGCACGGATCTCTTCCAGGTTCTTTTCAATATATTTCTCCATGCTCACTAACTGATGAAGGATGCTGTTATGAGCTTCTTGCACCATTCGGTTTGCCACATCGGTGCGCACTTTTTGGCCTGTGCACCCTATCCCTGAGGTTTTGCCTTCGTGGTGATGGACAGGCAGCCCAATCACCCTCCCATCTCTTATGTACCTCATACACTAGTTCACGGCCTCCTCCGTTGTGTATGCCTCGATCATAGAGCCCTCTGGGTAAGCGTGGTTATGGACGTATCTGTTGAGGGTGGACATGAACCGCTCGTATGTCCACATCTGGTGTCGGTACATGGGGCCTAGTTGATGGATCTGATCGACCATATGCATCATTAGGTGAAGTAAGATGGTGGAAAGCACATCTCGAGCTGGCAAAGGGTCTCCGCGATGAACTCCTTCAGGGCAGGCAGCTCAGCCTTATCAATGACCTTCTGGGTGATGCGATTAAAGAAGTATGACATCCATGTGATGACCATCTTCACGTACTCTGGACGGATAGCCCTAATCGCAATTGGTAGGAACACCGTTAGCATGACGTGGCAGTCGTGTGAGTTGTAGCCGGTCATTATGAGGTCTTTCATGGAGACCAGGCTCTTGATGTTGGAAGAGAAACCAGTCGGCACCTTGATACCCCTAAGAAACTTAAGAAAAGCCGTCCTCTCGTCTTGCATTAGGTTGCAGGCCGCACCCGGGATATCGACTTTACCGTTCTGAGGCGGTCCCAGGTGAAGGTCCGGCCTGATGCCCAGATTGACAAGATCCGTCCATGACTTGATACCATCCTTTGTCTTGCCCTTGATGTCCAGCAGGACACCGATCGTGCTTTCGAAGACATTTTTCTCCAGGTGCATGCAGTCAATGGCATGGGGTGTATTCAGTGTTTTCCAATACGACAGGTACTTGAAGAAAATTGACTTCTTCTTGAAAGGAACGGCGGCGGGGACTTCCTCTGTCTGGTCCCGCTTTCGCTTCCTTGTCTGCTTGCTCCCCTCTTCACACGACTTCTTTTTCTTTCCAAACTCCACCTGATCCATGTCCTTGACCATCTCATACACCTTTGTCCCCCAACTAGTCTGCGTCGGTTGATCACGCTGCGGCTCGTCCTGATTGTCAAAGTATTTGTTCATAATACTTCTTCTATACCTATGATTTTTTGCGAGGAACCGTCTGTGCCTCATGTACACCATCTTATTGGATCCCTTAAGGTAAGTGTAGCAGGTCCCGTCGATGCAAATTACGCAGCCGGTCTTCCCTTTGATCTGCCCCGACAGTGAGAAGAGACCGGGGTAATCGGTGATGGTGACAAAGATGATTGCTTTTAGTGTGAACTTCTCCTTGCGGGATGCATCCACCATCTGGACCCCAACATCAAATAGTATCTTCATTTCCTCCATGAACGGCTCCAGGAACACATCTATATCGTTGCCGGGCTGCTTCGGTCCGGAGATAAGCATGGTCAGCATAAGGTACCTACGCTTCTGACATAGATGGGGAGGTAGGTTTTACATGGTGAGCACGACGGGCCAAGTGCTGTGCGAGCTGCTAAGCTCACCGAACGGGTTCATCCCGTTGGTACTTAGCGCGAACCTAACATGCCTGGGCTCCTTGCCAAACTCCGGGTAGGCCTCATCGAAATCCTTCCACTGCTTGCCATCGGATGGGTGCCGTAGCTTGCCATCGTCGTTTAGGCGGTCAGCTGATGCATGCCAGGACATGAGCTTGGCATCGTCCGGGTTCCCAAATATTGCACGCAGGCGATCGGTCACGGGCAGGTACCACACCGACAGTGCTAGACTTTTCCTATGCGTGTAACCCTCTTCTTCATCGTCCTGCTGAGCCGAGATCTGTTTGGCCACACTGCTCTTCTTTGCCCCCTTCTTGTTCTTCTTCCGACCACCCTGCAAGCCTCCCTCGTCTTCTGCATCCATGCGACAACCAGCATTTTTCTTGTACCGACTAAAGCCGCAGTGCGGACAACTTGTCAAATTCTCATACTCATTGCCCCGATACAGGATGCAGTGGTTAGGGCATGCATCAAACTTTCTAAGCTTCATCGCCACTGGCCGGATCAGCTTCTTGGCCCGATAAGTATTGGCGGGCACCTTGTTAGCCGTTGGGTACGTGGTGGCAAGGTAGCTTAACAACTCATTGAAGCTAGTGTCAGACCAACCATGATGAGCCTTCAACATCAACATATGGAGGTTAAAACAGAGCGCCTTGCACTCCTTTGGACAATCGCCGCCGTCCTTATAGAGAGGATCAACTGCCGCCTGTTTCAACTCTCTGAAATTCTCCAACCACTTTGGGCAACCCAACACAACATCATCTTCATCGAAGTGTTTGACTAGATCTTCAACAAGCTGCACATCCTCAGGTTGGCTCACAGTATCCTGACCATCACCACCGTCGCCGGCTTCGTCGGCCATGTCTTGCATTAGATCATCCACCGTGATGTAATCACGACAACTGTTGTCACTGTCGGCTGGCGCAGCTGCTACGAAAGGATCTTTATTCACCGGTGGTGCTGTCGTCGTCGGCGTCGAAGAGCTCACTCTAGATGCACCGCCACTCGCACCAACTCTTTCGCCGTGAAATGTCCAAACTGTGTAGCCCTCGACGAAACCATACATGATCAAATGAGTTTGCACCTCACTGTCTCGGTGGGCTTTCAGGTTCTTGCAACAAGAACATGGACATATGGTTGTCATCCGCTTCAGTCTCTCACGGTGAGCTTTACCAGCCGTAATAAACTTCCTTAATTCAAAGAGGTACCGCGGATCATTCACTCTATCAATCCGGTACATCCATTCCGATCTATCCATCATATCTGCAAACATTATCCATCACAATCAACATTAAATAAAGAAGAATTAGGAGAAATGGATGATTTTTATGTCCAAAATCATGAAAAAGAGAGGAAATGACGATGTGAAAGATGAAGCATGCATCTATGATGAATCTAAAGTTAAAGAAATACATGACATTATTTTTTCCATTAAAATTGATCTAGATCTAGATCTAGATCTAAAGAGAACTCTAGGTGATGGAAATAGAGAGAGAGGATGGAAGGAGAGAGGGAGAGCCTTTATGAACCTCTTATGATGTCCTCCTCCCTCAAATCCAAGCCCTTCAACTCAAGTCAAAAGTTTCCTCAAATTTTAGGGCAAAGCCTCCCCCATGAGTTTTGAGAGAGGAAGACCCGTGGAGAAGATGGAGGGTCTGTGCTCTTTATTTGTACAGGCTTTACCGCGGCGGGCAACATAAAACGCCCACCTCGGTAAATCAACTCTTTACCGCGGCGGGCAGTTTAAAGAGCCCGCCATGGTAAACCGTATTAACCGTGGCGGGCGATTCATACCGCCTGCCGCGGTAAATAACTATTTCCTGCGGCGGGCAGGTAAGGTTGCCCGCCGCGGTAAACCAATTTCTCGCAGCGGGCGCCCCGATGGCCGGCCTCTCTGGCCGGCCACCGGTTAACCGTGGTGGGCAAAAGAGGTGCCCGCCACGGAGCGTATTTTGGCCACGCTGCGCAAATTGATTCCTGTAGTAGTGCGCACTGAATCATTGTCTAGTAGTTGACATTGTTGCCCGGAAGCCTGCTGCCCCAAGGTATCTCCTCGATCTGGATAATGAGATGCCCCAGAGTGTCATTAAATGGCTCTGCGCTGACGTCGAAGTCAGATAAGATGAAGCAGTAGTGGCAGGAGCCGAAGCAGCCAGAGACGCAGTAGCTGTAGGTTCCCGAGCCCATCGTAGGCTCATGGGCGTGGCGTGCTGCAACGAGGGTGGCGCCGTGGAGGGTTCCTGAGAAGTGTAGCATCTGCATGACCCATGGAGGTCATGGAAACGAGTATACCTGCCCTGCATCAACTTGTCCTATGATGCGTCTGCATAATGTTGTCGCGACTATGGTTGGCGGTGTTGTGGTAAAGTTTTGCAGGGTGTCGAAGAGGAGGTCACCGGTGTCATAGTTTGCTGGGGAGATCAGTGGGTGGCCATTAGTGTGTTGCCTGCTGATGTAGATGTCGTCGATGGAGAGGAATTGCTGGTCGTTGCTGTCGAAGAAGACGACCGTTGCTGATGGAAGTATGCGTTGCGGCCAATCTTCTAGTAATAGGATGCTCAAGGGGAAGGCCTATGTTGTTGGTGTAGACGTTGCTATGTGGAGGCCGAGTGCTAGTAGATGGGGAGTTGTCGTCCCTATTGATTCCAGTAGGTCCTGCAGCAGGGGTGAAGTCACCGGTATGTAGTAGCGGTCGTTGTAGCGAACAATGGTGTGTTGGAGCGACCAAGCTGAAGCTATTGCCTGGACTTCAATGGTGGTGGAGATGATCTAAAGTTCTCGTTCATTCATGGCTGCCAAACGGAGCTATGCGAGGATAGCCTGATCGGGGGTGTTGTCGATGTGTGAGGCTGCTCTAGTGTTGTAGCTCACCGGTGGAGCAGGCACCCTTGTAGGAGTGTGGTGAGTTGTCGTAGCCGATGCAGGAGGTGGTGTCGAATTGGGTTGCATCTTGCGGGGGTGCGCGATTACTCCAAGGTTGTAGCCGGTGTGTGGGAGGAGCGTCGTCCCCGAGGTGTTCTGGGGTGTCAGAGCTGCTACTGTTGGGAGGTGTGCCGACTACCGAGTCATCCTCCGTTGCGCCTCCTTCTTCCGCTGGGTGATCCGAGTTGGTGTCGGTGTCATGGGTGCTTCGCATGGGATCAACGGTGGTGGGCACAAGATTCTCCTATGCATGAGCGAGGAGGATGGTCACCTCTATCTCCCGTGGGTGATGTGGACAACCGTCGTGTGGTAGAATCGCCTAATCTAATGCCTCCCAGGAGTACTTGTCTTCCATTAGACACTAAGTACCCAAGAGAGGACACTAAACTACGCAGTTCCGTCAAGCACACCCCAAGGGAGAACTCAAAAATCCACATTTTTCTATCAGGATCACAAATGAGAGAATACAGCTTACAACATTCTTAAATCATTTCTTACATCACCTTATTACAGTACTAGAATATTATCTCAATTTATTATAACAATAGAATATAACAATGTTACCAGAGTTATAGAGGAAGCATGATTAACTTAAGGACATGGTGGAGCATTAACATAGGGGACATTATATACAAGAGATGCTAACAGATTTTACATTTTTTTTATAAAAAACTTTAGTAAGGGTTATAAATAAAGACTACGGTCGTAGCGTGAAAAGAATCCTCTCTGAGCCCACCAGGAGGTTTTCACATACAAGGGTCAGCTCTACGTATCCTTCGATCACCTGCAACAGGGAAAATAAAACTCTGAGTACTCAATTGTACTCAGCAAGACTTACCCGACAGGTGGAAAATAAAAGACTTCAAGGATATGCAAGGCTTATTTGGCTTGTGGGTTGTTGCATCTGCGGAAAAACATTACTAAACGTGCGTCCTTATATTCAATTTTAATAGCAGTTATCATTAGTTCATTAACTAACCATTCTATGTAAGCACCTATGCTACTTTCAAGCAGGTGGTAAGCAATCAGAACCATTTTACCATCTTTCATATTTCAGTTCTTACTACGGTGCTAGACCATAGCCAAGTTGTATCGTATCACACGGCGATTCGAGAACCAATATATCCCAACTAGGTTCCCCAAAACACACGCCCCGCTTGTACCCCAGGCACAAGCAAGACCAACCCACCACTCTCCTATCAAGGGTCTAGGTCCCCGTCCAAACTTAGACTCTAAGCCCCCACTCCTGAGTTCTGGACTATCGACATAGAATTTTGTCCCATGCCGAGGACACATGTAGCAAGCCAGAAGGGTCCGCTCGATGGAGCTGGAGATCCGCCTAGCTTCAGTGCAAGGGTGGTCGATCCTACGCACTCCTCCCGAGACATGCCAGTCAATTTGACCATGCAATTGAGAAGGAGAGAAAGCTTATCAGTAATTAAGGGCGGAACATGCCGGTGTTGCCAGACAGTCCCGAATGTGTGGCTCTGAGAGCCGATATGAAAGGAGATCGACTAAATAGCCGATTCCAGCATATTCATAAGAATAAATTGGTTAAAGCTCATAGGGTTGTGTAAGAAGAATATGTTATCATTATGAATGTTGTTGTTTAAACAAATACTGGTCACTAGCACAAAGATATCAACAGTAATTAGTTCATGCTAAGCTAATGACTACAAGTAACCGAACTCCTTTATAAAAGAAAAGTTCATTATCATTCAACCATTTAATAGAAATAAATCTAATGAACATATTAGATCTCATCTATCACTATGACTAGTGGGGCATGAGACAGAATCATGCAGGCCATAGAAACAACAATAGACTCGACGACCCTAACTTATTACTAATATCAGTGGGGCATGAGGCAGAATCATGCAGACCATAATACAATAATAAGATTATGGGGCTAACACATCTTTCAACCTATCGCTACTTCAATGATCTCGTGATGCGGACTGTTCATGAAAGCGCTCGATATCGGCTAAAACAGCCGATTCAAGCATAGCGCACAGTTAAGGCCATGTCCTCTTAAGAATAGATCTACCAAATAACAATCCCTACTCCACAGTGCTAACAGTGGGGTGTGAGGCAGAATCACACAGGCCGTGATAACGGGCCATGGAACAGTTTTCGCTAACCAATAGATCTACCCAAGATCAAACACACCTTAACCGCACGCTATGCGCTTTCGGGAAAATGGAATGCCTATTTTCTATTGCACCGGATGCAAGTTCTTGTGGTTGGCACATTGGAGCAAAGGTGATGAAGATAGAAGTGAAAATGCGTTGGTCGCGAAGACGCTGGCATTGGTCAACTGACCGGACGCTGGGTCTGAAAGCACCGAACGCTGGCAGGCTGCGTCCGGTCAGGCTGACGTACGATGACGCAGAAGCTGGAGTGTGACCGGACGCTAGCTACGTCCGATCAAGTGTGACCGGACGCGTCCGGTCGAGGTCGGTACCTTACTAGAAATGACCGGACGCTGGGGGTTCAGCGTCCGGTCAGTTGAAGCTGCTACATCCGGTCAGGTCAAGTGACCATTGGAATTGAGACACGTGGTCGTCTGCGGGCGACCGGACGCTGAGGTCCAGCGTCCGATCAACACGACCGGAGCGTCCGGTCGGCCCGACCGTTTCCTAGTGAAGGGGTAACGGCTAGTTTAGCCCTTGGGGCTATAAATAGAAGTGGCCTTCGGCCATGGCTGGTGTGGAGCACCTTGGGGGACTTTGTGTCCATGCTTGAGAGTGCTTGGGAGCCCTCCATCTCACACATACTTGATAGTGATCATTCGATTGTGTGAGTGAGTGATTCTAGTGCGATTGCATCGTGAGGTTGCATCGAGTGGCACTAGGTGATCGAGTTGCAAGCCGGTGGTGCTTGTTACTCTTGGAGGTTGCCACCTCCTAGATTGCTTGGTGGTGGTCTCTGTCGAAGCACGCAAGAAGCTTGTGTGGCGCTCCGGAGAAGTGCTTGTGAGGGGCATTGTGATCGCCCCACGGGAGCCGCGAAGAGCAACTCTAGTAAAGCGTGTCATTGAGCTACCTTCACTCAAGGGGTAGGTTCTTGCGGCGCCCGATGTGCGGGCTTAGCGGGTGATGCTAATTAGCCACCGAACCACCAAGTGAGCGGTCGACACAACGGGGACTAGCGTGTTGGCAAACACGTGAACCTCGTGAGAAAAATCATCGTGTCAACCTTGTTCTTCCCGTTGGTTTGCATCCCCATTACACAAGCTTGCAATTACTTTTATACATATTAAGCTTGTGTAGTTGCTCTTGTAATTAGATAGCTTGTGTAACTTGCTAATTACCTTCTTGCTTGTGTAGCATAGAAGTAGCTCCCTTGCGTGGCTAATTTGGTTTTAGTAACCTTGTTAGTCACATTGCTTAGTTTGTGTAGCTAAGTATTTACGTTCTCTAATTAGGCATTAGTTGCCTTGTTATTGAGCTTTGCTAGTGAGCTTAGTTGGCTTTGTGCTTTTGCTTACTAGCATGTGTAGGAGCTCTCTTGTTGCTTAAAGTACTAGTGGCATAGGTTTGTGTGACCTTGCTCCTAGAATTGTTTAGGAGAGCTCTAGCTAGCCCGGCACCTTAGTTGCATAATTAGTATCTTTACAAGGTGCTAGTGAACATATATAGAGGGGTGTAGTCTTGGCTAGACCAATTGTTTTAATTCCGCATTTATATTGGTTAGCCGACGTGATTAATTTTAGAAAAGACTATTCACCCCCTCTAGTCCGCCATCTCGACCCTTCACCCTCCTGCCAAACATATTTTCTTTCGTTGCTTTCCCCTTCATAACCAGCCCAGTTCTGGTCAACAACTCTTTTTCCCAGCCGATTATGAACACTTTCATTTTTTAAGCGCCGATCCTTGTTATCATGATGATATGCATCTTGAGTATGGATAGACCGGCGGTTGGTTTGAGATTGCCTAAACTCCCAATACTGATTGCTACATTCTAGACAGTCATGTCTGGTAGGCAACTTTAAACCTTCATTCCAGCAATGTTTGAAGAAAGGACAATTCCAATGTAATTTAGCTCGTTTCCTTTCATACCTCTCTTCTTTCAGTTGATGCTGGTATGCTTGATCCTTTAACCAATGCTGATAATCCTTTTCCTTCTGCCGCTGTCACATATTCAATAGAATCTAAGATGTAACCTGTGGCTTTGTCATCTCTGCTTTTGACGTCTCCCCCTGCTTATATCGACTCTTTTGGTCGACACGACGTCTTCTAATCTCTCTATATTCATCAGCCGATATTTGCATCTTGGGATCGGCTGTTCTAGCTTCTTTTGATTTAGTTGATGTTAGGACCTTAGTTTTTCCTTTGAATAGCCCAGCATCAACCATGTTTTGGTCTCCTGGGAAAGGATTATCATCAACTTTCATTTTCTGAGGCATATCAAATTTGAGCCTCCCCTACTGAATAGCCCTCTATATATGCTGCCAAAAAATTCTGCATTCGTTGGTGGAATGAGAAGTAACATTATAGAATTTGCAAAACTTCTTATTCTTTAATTGATCAGGGGGCAACATGACATGACCATCGAGCAACTTGATCTGCCCCTTTTCAAGCAAGAAATCGAAGAGCTTATCTGATTTGGTGACATCAAAGTCATAGCTCTCCTCGACTCCTCTTCCCCAAGGATTTGACACCATTACTGTCTTCTTGCCCCAATTCCATTCAGCCGCAACAACCTCTTCTTCTTCATCTTCATAGCCATCATCGACTGAGTATGGATCATAAGCTTCAGCTACTGTGGTACTCTTTTGGAACCGGATATCTCTGCGCATACTCTGGAATTGGTTATTGAGCGCTGCCACTCATTGAGCCAAGTGTCCCAAGTTATCAATTTCTTGTCCCAGTAGCTTTTCTTTTCATATTGGCATCATTCCTTGAACAGCTAAAGCAACCAGTTGATCATCAGCCAAATTTAAGGAGAAGCACAAGTTCCTGGTTTCTCGGAACCTCTAAAGAAATTTAGTGCCCGATTCATTAGTCTTCTATCTTATAGTTGTCAGATCGGTAATCTTCTTTTCTCTAGTTCCAGTGTAAAAATATGTATGAAACTTCTTCTCTAGGTTAGCCCAATTGGTAATGGAATTGACTGGTAGTGATAAAAACCAAGTGAAGGCTAGCCCTGATAAGGATAGGGAGAAGAAACAAACTCGATGGGCATCCTCAACTGATGCTTCGCCCAACTATGTAAGATATCGATCGACATGTTCTATCGTGCTTGTACTGTCTTAGCTAGTGAACTTAGCAAACTCTGGGAGCCTGTAATTTGTGGGAAGGGCAACCAAATTATACCATTCTGGATATAGACATTTGTATGAAAAGGTCAGCCCTTTTGGCTTCAGACCGAACTAATTCTTCATCATCTTGGTCACCCTCAGCAATAACTCATTAGCTTGCAGATTTGAATTCCTCTACACCTGTTGATCCATCTGTGGAATGAAATCCCATGTGTCTTAATATCCTGGATTTGGCATCATGTGAAGGGTGTTATAATCTGTGCCAAAGTGATACCCTTGTGGAATCTCAATCTACTGGGTCCTTTGCTGGCTCGCTGCTTGAAGTCTCTGATTGTAGACATAATGATCTATATCTCTACGGATCCTTTGAATTGATGGTGCTATTTTTTGAGCCGACGACGGTATGTGGCCTGATGTGCAAAAATTGATCGCCTGGTTCTGACTTTTCCTCGCCGACTGTTGCACATGCTGTATTGACGGTTCAGGATTGTACTGTGTCTGATTTGTAGTAGTTCTTTGAGTTTGTTCAGATGAACCCTGAACTATCTGGACATCACCACTACCAGTTGGTGCTGCTTCTTGATGGCTAGTACCGACTTGATTAGTCCCTTGGGTCGATGGATCTAAAATGTTGTAATAAGCCGGCCCACATTGACCAACTGGAAACCCATGAATCGCCTCTCTCATGGCATTGTGGAATATGCCCACGAAAGCTTCGTTATGGCTTGATATGGCATCACAAATAGATTTGTCAACAACTGCCTTAAAGAAACACCTGTCTTCATCTTCAGTTGTATCCGTCTGCCCGTGCAATAGAACTCTTGGTAGTGGAAATTTCTGAACAATTGTGTTTGTCACGTGTTTTGGTGTAGGACAACAAACACTTGTTCTGAAACTCTTCTATAGCTTTGCTAATGATACCCTTATCCTCATTAGGTAGATCTTCATAATGCAACATAAGGATGTCGTTGTTGTTGTGAACCGCCCTGACAAATGTGGGGTCCCACCGGGCGTGCCAGACACGTATGTCGACACAGAATTTTGTCCCGTGCCGAGGACACAGGTAGCAAGCCAGAAGGGTCCGCTCGATGGAGCTAGAGATCCGCCTAGCTTCAGCGCAAGGGTGGTCGATCCTACGCACTCCTCCCGAGACGTGCCAGTCAATTTGACCCTGCAATTGACAAGGAGAGAAATCTTATCAGTAATTAAGGGCGAAACATGCCAGTGTTGCCAGACAGTCCTAAATGTACGGCTCTAAGAGCAGATATGAAAGGAGATTGACTAAATAGTCGATTCCAGCATATTCATAAGAATAAATCAGTTAAAGCTCATGGGGCTGTGTAAGAAGAATCGGTTATCATTATGAATGCCATTGTTTAAACAAATACTGGTCACTGGTAAAAAGTTATCAACAATAATTAGTTCATGCTAAGCTAGTGACTACAAGTAGCCGAACTCCTTTATAAAAGAAACAGTTCATCATCATTCAACCATTCAATAGAAATAAATCTAATGAACATATTATATCTCATCTATCGCTATGACCAGTGGGGCATGAGGCAGAATCATGCAGGCCATAGAAACAACAATAGACTCGACGACCCTAACTTATTACTAATATCAGTGGGGCATGAGACAGAATCATGCAGGCCGTAATACAATAATAAGATCATAGGGCTAACACATCTTTCAACCTATCGCTACTTCAAAGATCTCGTGATGCGAAATGTTTGTGAAAGCGCTCGATATCGGCTAAAACAGTCGATTCAGGCATAGCGTATAGTTAAGGTCATGCCCTCTCAAGAACAGATCTACCAAATAACAATCCCTACTCCGCGATGCTAATAGTGGGGTGTGAGGTAGAATCACACATGCCATGATTACGGGCCATGGAATAGTTTTCGCTAACCAATAGATCTACCCAAGATCAAACACACCTTAACCGCACGCTATGCACGATCAAGATTGATGTAAAACATCCGATAAAACATAACTCATCGTTTAAAGTACAGATTAGATCAGTTTTAGATTAACAAACGATGGGTTAAAAAGGATATAAGGCTGATCTAGATCAATCCCAATCAGGCAAAGTGATATTGCTGTAATCAAATAAACAATGGAAGCAATAAGCAATATCGGTAACTTAATGAATCTATTCGAAGAAACGTCACCCTTAGATAGAGCCGATAACTTGACCTTGATCTAGTTCATGCAGTGGGGGTCGACCAGATCGATGCAGCCATACTTGAACTAGGTAAGAATCAATAACTAACTTATACCAGAGTCGCAGTGGAGGTCGACCGAATCGATGCAGCCGTATGAACAAAGGTATAAGCCATGACGGTACTTACAACAAGCAGTGGAGGTCGACCGGATTGATGTAGCCGTACTTGCTGAAGAACTCGCCGGGATCTACTCTACTCCTACTCCTAAGGGGTGGCCGGAGCCGAAAAAGTAAATGACTTGTGTATTGGATTGATTATGTCTCTTTTACAATAGCCGGGGTTTGATATTTATACCTAGGACCTACGCATGACTCCTGTCTAAGCATGACTCATCATAATTTTTGACCCTAGAGAAAACATTCCTAATTTAAGATAACTTGGACTCTAATTTTCCCTTTTTGTAGAGTCCAACATGCCTCGTCCTTGCACCGATCATAGCTTTTGTCATTATCCACTGGCGCTATCTGAAGAAAGCCGATTACAGTTTTGCATCTGAATCAGCTGGTTTCGATCTGCACACAATTGATTCCTTGATGACATGATCTTAGGAACTTTCGAGTCCCTGTAACTCTTCTTCCAAATTTTGGTGTAAACACAGACTTAGTGTGGTGCTTAGACCTCCACCATTTCTGCCTCCAATCAATCGGTCCGGAAAGAGCCGGAACCCACGACAAGAGAGCAACGAGCCTTCTTGCTCTCATAAGCAATTGTGTGCTCAGGATAATAAGTCTGTGACCTGACTACCATCCACAACAACGGACGATCCTCAATTGACATAGGCGGAACAAGTGCAATCCGAGCCTCGCTCGAATGCCAAACCAAGTCTAGATCCAAAGTACCATTCCACCCGGTCTCCAATTATTATTTATATATATTCCATGTGATAGTAATATAGTAACAACAATAATATCTTTCCTATCTCTTGCGAGTGATAGATAATCACTCGACTTCTACCAGATCCTATAACATAGCAATCTACACGATCCTGACATACTAGTAGGACTCATAGGATAAGGATATATACATATATGCAAGTGATTTTCATTCAACTTCTTAAAACTTAATGCACAAGCATAAGATAAAGTGCAGAGTGATAGGGGTTATGCACCGAGGCTTGCTTGGGTAAGATATAACCAAAAGTTAGTATCCCATCATGGTGACACGATCATTAAGGCACCATCTTTTCCTCTACCTCGGTCGACTCCATGATCCATCGTTGTTTCTATTATGATATACGTGGATGCAAGGTAGAGACGCAATTAATCAACGGTAACCGCAACTCTTAAAAATATGATTACGCTCCACAAGCTAACGAGCTAGCTTAAATGACTAACGGACTAGTCTATGTATCCACGCCGTCAAGTAAGGCTTCGCCTCCGAAAAAATGTTCTAGTTTTAAAATCCCAAGATGTTTCGGTATTTTATTGATTAAACATATATTTTTGAACTATGGCTCATTTAGCTACCTTGTCAAACTAATTATTATGGAGCTACATAAATTACAGTGAGCACCTAATAATGTGAGGAATTTACTATGAAAGTTTCAGAGCCAAAACTATCACCAATTTATCACAAAAATCCCTACAAGTTTATATCTTACAATACTAAGCATCTTAAATTAATTAGATAACAACTGAAAATATTATAAAACTATGTGAACAAAACATTCTAGCAGATAGATCATGATTTTAGGAACTTAACAAAATTGGTTTCATAATTTTTGGACATCCATATCATTTTATATTAATTATCAAAGTTTAGCTCAGAAATAAAAATGAAAAGCTATCTCTATTTTCCACGAAAAAGATAACCGAATCCGTCCCAACATGGCCCATGCGAGGGTGGCCCTCGCGCGGATGCGGCCCACAGTGAGGAGCCCACGTGCGCACTGACATATTAGCAAAAGCACCCCTGGACTCTGAACAAAATAACCCGCAGTCCACATTACTATTCCTAGAGACAACAACTTTGCAAGAACACCCTCGCAATCTTCCTCCTTTACAACGATATGGTCCTCGACCATCCCCACGCGTGTCGGCGCGGCAAGCGGTGGCACTGGCCCTTGCGTCGGCCACACGAGACCCACACTGACCTATCTACGAGGCCGACACTCACCTAGGGTTTGACGCAAAGCGATGGGTGGCGGCTGCACAAACTGAGACGCAGTAGAAGGACCTCTCCCCGATGGCGGGCACCTTGCGGCAATGGCGATGGCATTCCGATGAGACATAATATTAACAAGGTAGTAGGGATAGTGGGTGAGCAACAGGGACTCACCATAGACCTAGCGGAGGTGATGGTTCGGCCAGAGATGCCCCGAGCGAGCCTGGCCTCGTGCACACGGCGAGCTCGACGGTGAACCGCAGCGACACGACCATGCCAGGGCGAGGAGGCAACGGTAGAGGTGCGGCTTAGGTGCGCACAACGAGGAGGGGTTCTAGGCAGGGCTAGTGGTGCATCTAATTTGGCTCGAGACGTTGAGGAGGGGGCTGACCACGGTGAGGGCGGTGATAGGTCTTAACGGCACGGTGGTGGGACGAATCTCCAAATTGGAGCTTGGCCTTGCACGGTTTAAGTCTGGGTGGGGGCGTGTAGTGAGAGGACGTGAGAGCGCAGGTGTAGGCATGTGGAATTGATGGGGAATGGCTTCTCGCATGCAGGCGGGCTGGCGCGGCTCGGTGGCGGTAGCAAAGAAGAGGACAGGGGAGGGGCGGGAGACGGTGGGGACGCTGTCCATGCTCGACCTATGCTTGCTTGGCGGGATGCGGTTGACACGATGGGAGCAACCATGGCCGGCACTAGCCGACGACACGCGCTCGAGGTCGGCGTGGCCCTCGCGCTGCAGTGCCATAAATGGCATGGCGACGACGGTTCGGCCTCGTGCGTGCAGCGTCCAGGTGGGCCAGTGGCGCAGCGCAGCACAGCAATGCGACGGCAGCGGCAGCAGCGTTGTCGTGCGCATGGCACGGAGGGCAGTAGCAATGCGTGGCAATGGCAGCAGGCGGGGGGAAGCGCGACGTGGTGAGTCGGGCAGCCATGGCTTTGCGCGGCGGTAGCCTAAGGCGGCCAGAGATGCGGCCAGAGCGTGGGCGGTTCCGGCCGTCCAGCGAGCGCGTGCGCGCACCGAGCGCCACGACGTCGAGGCCGCTCGGCATGGTCATTGCGTCCAGCCGAAAAACAGCCCGAGAACACGCCGCCCGGAGTGCATCTTGAAGGCCGGTGACGAAGAGGTTGACTTGATGAAGCTCACTGGTGATGCCGACATGTAGCTTATAGGCGATGAAGTTGTCGATGTAGTCGTTCACGGTGCCGGTGTGCCGAGGTGGAGCGAGGTCGCCAATGGTGTCGTGGCAGATTGGCGGTCCAAAGTCGCAAAGGAGGCTCCGGGAGAAGAGTGCCCACTTGGTCATAGGTGCATCCTTTGTTGTCTGAATGAACCATCGATGCACTGCTCCTGTCAGATGAAAAGCTGCGTACAAGATTTGTTGAGCCTCCGACAGACTGTACAAGTTGGAGAGTTGTTGCATCTAGGAGAGCCACGTCTGTGGATCCGTTGAGCCATCGTACATGGGTGTTGTCAGCCAGGCCTTGATGGGTTGCTACAGTTGAGGTGGCGCCATCATTGCCGAAGAGATCGGCTCGTGTGATGGTGTAGCTGGGGGTGCCTGCTGCACTGGTGGCCAGATGGCCGGCTGCTGTGACGGTGGTTGTGTTCCTGGGGCAGTCACCTGCTGTGCCGGTGGCCAGATGGCTGGCTGAGGAGCCTGGCAGTCGGCCGGGGTCGATGGGGTAGCCGCGCGGTCGACAGGTGGTCGGTTCAGTGGTGGGGAGCGTTGCTATAGCTGGGGCTGCGGTGTTGGTGGTGCCTTAAGCAGGCTGTCCAACACCTCTAGTATGATCTCTGGAGCGTTGGAAGACTAGGGTTCATCCATCTTGCGCTTGAGGTAGGATTTGCCGGCGTCGATCATGACCCTCTTGGTCTCTGCTTCTAGGCTGTCGATGGCGGTTTCTCGGTCCAATCTGGATTGGACGCCGGTGATGGCGGCGTCACCATGAATTTGTGCCATCTCAATGGCATGCAGACGTATGTCGAGGTTGGAAAGTTGGCGCTACACCTCCTCAAAGTTTTTGAGGAGATCGTTGGCGAAGTTCTGGATCAGCTGTTGCATATCGATGGTGATGGAATCCATGGATCGTCTGGTCTCCGGATACCAGGTGTAGTACGCCTATCCGGAGACCAGTCCGATCCCACACCGCTGCCATGGGTGCCAACGGAAACAATGGTGACTTCAGGGCTGCGTTCGACAAACTTGTCGCTGATCTCCACCAGTAGTTCGATGGGATCAAGGAAAGGTTCGGCAACATCGACGACCGCTTAACAAACATCGAGCAACGTGGCCAATCTGACGAGGCTGCTGCCGCCGCTGCTCGTGCCCAACGCGATCGTGAGGCCGCCGTCACCAAATCGGAGGCCGACGCTAAGAAAGCCATGGAGGAAGCTGGCCGGGTGTAACTCGCCTGTTGGGAGGGGGTGGCAGCTATGGAGGTGAACGGCGGCGGCTAGGGTTGGCGGCGTGGGGGAGGGGGCGGCAGCGGCAATAGAGAGAGATAGAAGAAGGAGCAATAACTCTATTTTTGCTTGATTAGATTGATTACATCCTCCCTATATTTATAGTCTCTATAGGACTTGTGTTCCAAGCAACTAAGAGAGATCCTTATAGATTGGATTCTCCTTTCCTAAACAAACCAAACTCTAATCTCCTAATTTACTTCATATTCCTATTTTATTCTTCTAATGCTTCCGGGGAAAGGGAGATGTGGAGGCCCCGCCGTTACAGAAGTTCTGAGATTTGGTTGTAGGAAAAGAATTTTCGCCTATTACTATTCAAACTCCATCCTCCGGATAGTAGAATCACTAAATAAATATACCAGGTGTGACAAATATTCTACTACCGGTAGAATTCCATGAAGCCTGTTATTATCAGCTAATGTTTGAGCTCCGAATCAAAGGTACGCAGTTCTTGAGTCAGTCTTGCCACTACGTAGTGTATTAACCTTTAAAACCTTTCTGTCCAACCAACATACAACAAACAAGCTAAAAGGAACTCTCAAAATTCAGAACACAGACGGCAACAAGTGTCGACTTTTTGTACCTCATATATAATCCCTGGAAGATGTCAGCCTGTGCAACAGTACTCTTAACATTATTGTCAAGATGAACATTGACAAGTGCTATTGAATGGACTTGGATTCTTGGAATGGTTCAAAACATTCAGTTATACATCATGCTTGCTGCCTCTAACCAGAATTCTATAATCTTAGTATTAGGTCAGCAGAAACAAATGCTACAGACAACACCAACAGCATAGGTACCATCCGAACTTAAATCATGTACAGGAAATGTATCTTCGCCACAGTTTGGTATTATGAAAGTCAAGCAGCCATAGTTTATTGAACCATCACATTGGCAGTACAGAGGAAGGTTCAGAGAAGGATTGTTCCTTTCAAGTTGCCCTGTACCAAGCGAACATCACATTACTCTATTGACTTTTTCAGGTCTGCTTTAGCTCAGTTCTGAATATGATTGGTATAGCATTGTGCGTGCATGAATGTTGCGTCCTTATTTCTCACAAGACGTCAAGACTGCGCAGCCATCCCAAGTACAGTAGCTGGAAGAAATGCAGTCCAAGAGGAAGGCCCACTCTGTTGGATTTTTTTCCTGCTGGTCCAGGGACAAGATGGTTGCTAGTACTTGGGAATTGGGATCTGCAATTGCAGCTGACCTTAAAATAGTTCAGCCTTTGACTGGAATTGGCAAGAGTTGAATGCTTACACCATAGGAGATAGGACTTTGTGTTGTCAATTTTGGACTTCCAGGAGAAGATGATTAAAGTTAAAGCCTTGTTCCATTTTTCTGAGGCTGGTAGGCTTCTTTGATGTGGTGAAACTGTGAATAACAAACTGAAGTAGGTCTAACTCACTGTATGGATTGACTGTTTCACCTGAGGTAAATTGCAGTGATTTGGTCTTCAGATTATGCTATATGGAAGGTCTGTTTCTTAGGATGATGCAAGGTCAATATAAGTGTGTCAAACATGTCATGAATTGGTCCTGGGATGGGTTACGCTATATGAAACTGACATCAACTATTGAAATTGATATCAACTATTGCTGTTGCTTAATGTAATGATTTGTGCAAATTCATATTAAAAGGATTTAGCAAAGAATTTAATCAACACACTCGATATCACTCTATATCTTAGATAAATAGCGCTATTAAAACAATCTGACACCAAGATGGAATACGTCTGGTACTCTAGTGATAACAACTATAGACACTGACAATTGTCATGTGTGGAGCCAAGATGAAAAGATTCAGTGACTTCACCCAAAAAACCCTGACGGAACTTTCTTTATCATTCTACAAGATATTTGTTCCAAAAAGGTATATCATTGCAAGATTCACCTGCTATAATTTCAATTAGACAAAAAAAGTTTATGAAAGAATTGCTTGCCCCTGTTTAGCTTTGACAGTCCTGGTTGCTGACTTCCCGCGGTGTTTCAAGGTTCTTTCAAAATTTCAGAGTAAATTTATTACTGAAGATAATTAATACAAGCTCTTCGACAACTCAAGTCTAACGGAAGCTTCGACACCAGAACAAATGAACAGCGCCTGCAATGATTCCAAGTTGAATTAGAAGCTCAGTAGTCATCTAGGGATCTTCTGTTCCTCCAGGACCGACCTAATGGTCGCACACTCGCACTATTCTATTATGGAAGAATGACTGACCTTTAACAAACATAACCATCATCCAGAATCTAGAGCAGTTGACACAGTATTCTATGAAATGTCATTCATAAATTTTCTCCTAGGTGCCTAGACACGTGCCTACATGTCACGAATTGAATAGTTATAACCAATTAATCATGATCTGCCATCACTGATGACAGCATTGATGCAGAACAGTAAGTCAAAAACTAATGAAACATTTAATTTGTGTAACAGGAGAAAGATTTCATACTCCATTATCATCTTAGAAGGAGCAAATCCAATTGGAGGGGTTCAATTGCGACAACTATGCATCAGAGAGGTTCAAGAAACAAAGGTGCAAGACATCTAGACAAGAATTGGAGGGGTTCAATTGCGACAACTATGCATCAGAGAGGTTCAAGAAACAAAGGTGTAAGACATCTAGACAAGAATTGGAGGGGTAAGAAACAAAGGTGTAAGACATCTAGAGTTCTAGACAAGAATTGGAGGCT
Source organism: Miscanthus floridulus (assembly GCF_019320115.1). NCBI lineage: Eukaryota > Viridiplantae > Streptophyta > Magnoliopsida > Poales > Poaceae > Miscanthus > Miscanthus floridulus. The sequence goes on along the minus strand of NC_089580.1, from coordinate 31,171,079 downwards.
CTGAGATATACACATGGTTACCCTTTCCAATCAGGTCAAACAATAACTTATGATCCAAACAATTAGTTGCTTCAATTCTGTATCTGTATCCTTGTTCAGATATATGGTACATTGTTAAGAAAGGTGAAATGTGCAACTGTCATTCCCTCGAAAAAGCTACAGCCTCATCCATGTCACAACAAAATAAGCATCATTTCATTCGTGTCAACTAAAAGATCGAAGACCCGGACTTCCCTTTTCCCATTAGAATGTCCTTTGCCCCGTTGATCTTTGAAGCGACGTAATGGCTGCCACCAGCATCAGGGTGGTTAGCTACCATGACCCTCTTGTGAGCCTCCTTGATCTTATCCACTGTAGCACGTTCTCTGAAACAACCAGGAAAGATTATACAGAATTAGCAACAACAATAACAAGCTGCAGTACTTCTCTCCCTTTTTCTCCACAGGAATTACTAAAAATTGAGTCAGTTTACAAACACAGGCATTATAAAGAAAAAAAATAATCACCTTACGCCAAGGATTAATGCAGCCTCCCTTCGATTCATCTCCCCCTGAAATCCACCAGGGTAGAACCGGCGCACTCGTGGCATTGCTGCCCGGGTCCGGAAGACTTGCCATGCTCTAATCATGGATCTTCCACCCAATGCAGCAGCAGCCACTGACAAACCAGCAATCAGGGGAGTAGCCTGTTGGTACAAGATAATGTCCCAGCAAAAGGTCAGATGACAATCATAAAGTTATCAGAATTCAATGACGGTTCACAAAGGCATGCGGTGTCAAAGACTCCTGCGAAGAAATTAATAAAGTAATTAAGTAAATGATCAAGCCCCTAACACTTTGAACTGCAATTGTTCAGCTCTGCTTCCCAGAGTCTCAGTCTGACAGGGAAACAAGAGGCACGCTGCTACTGATATTACAACTTTCAGAGTTCAGACACTAGGAACAATATCTCAATGCATTTGAGCAATTGTGTGCGTGAATTATTCCCGCTCCAGGCTATAAGCGTCATCGGAGCCAAACAGCAAGTAAAATCCCATGCTTGTTATGGTCTCCACGGAGGCAATTAGCTCTATCCAACCACACAGAACCCAATTTATCATGGCTATCCTGAGTTAGGACCAGACTACAATCTGGGGAGGGGACCAAGCAGAGAGATACGGATCATCCACCGGGAAGAGCAAGCGCAATCCAACACGCCGGCTTCCTACCTCGGATCGGGTTGCGCTATTCCGATTCCGACCGCCGACACGTGCCGCGCTGGTAGAAGTACTAGAACAGAGCAGCCCGCAAAATCGGAAGCGTGTAGGAAGGAGAACGGCGCAGGACAGGAGAGCTAGCACGTACCATGTCGAACTCGACGGGTTGAGCAGCGGGGCGGCCGGCGTCCAGTTCCAACTCGCGAGGCATCGATTGACTGTTCGATGCCGCCGGGAGGGATGCCGGGGGCAGGCAGGCCAAAACCGCAGGACAGGGGCAGCAGGAGCGTGGACGGCGGCCGAGGTAGATAAAAGCTGCGCGCGTTCTTGCGCGACAAGAAAGAGGAGTGGAGAGCGAGGCGGTCACCGGTCCCGGCTGCAAGTTGGGGTCGGTCTTCTTGGCGAAGAAGAAGAAGAAGAAAGGGAGGAGGGAAGAGAAGAAGCGGGCCCAGGTAGAGGTAGGACTCAAGGCGAAGAGGAATTTCGCTTCCGATCCGCTGGGGGGGGGGGGGGGGGGGCTCTCGATTGTTCCCGAGAAGACGGGCTGGGTCGATTCTGCCTGCGGGTCGGCACGGCCTAGTTGGGCCTCTAATAAGCCCATGACGGGCTTCGCTTGGGCCAGAAAGGAACTCACCTGGATTCTGTTCACTGGGCCGTAGGATACGTAACTACAGTGTCTCATATAGGGTTTATAAAAAAAAATGAAAAACCTTTTCCGATCGCCTGTTCCCGCCGCGCCGCCGCCGCAGGCGCCTCAATCTTCATCGGTCAGCGATCATCAAAAAAAGAAAAAAAAAAGGTCATCGGTCATCCTAACCCTGTTGACTTGCCATGTAGGAGGTGTGCTGCTGCCGCCGGGTATAATAATTGTATAAATGTATAATACACCTCCAGCAAGGAGAGGAGAGGCAGGGGACCGGCAAAAGGGAGAGGAAGGACAAGTTCTCAGAGTCTGCCGCTTCCTCTTCCAATCTGGGGTACAAGAGCTAAAATCCTTGCTTGGATTAGTAGAATTCGGTTCTTGCCTAGTTAATCTAATGGGCTGAAGAGGTGGTAGATTTCTGAACTTGAGTTGATTTGAACAAGGGAACATCGAACATATATGTTTTAAGACAGTGCCCTCCTTGTTATCTGAATACGTAGAATGGTAATGCCATCTCATCTCATTATTTTGAACAATTTGATTAGCTCCAGATTAAAAAAAATGCCTTTAAGAAGAGCATATATATGTCATATAAAAGCGGCACAAGAGTAGGATGAAAAGACAGGAATCGATCAAATGTAATTTCCTACTAAATAAAATCAATCCATCCTGAACAGCAAAATCGCACTGGTCGACGACTAATCGCGATTAGTCTCTTGGTTGGTCCCATGACGACTAGGTTCGACCAGACGACCTGGAAACATTGTTCAGTAGTCTCTTGGTCGGTTTATCATCATAGCCACTGACTAGTTAACCACAAAAAGAACGACTCAGGTGACGTATCATGAGAAGAGAGAAAAAAGAGGCAAATTCAGAAGGATTTCATACATCTCAGGACAGATATCAGGTTAATCTCATGCAACAGTGCCTGTGATTTGTCTTCGCTTCGGCGGCCGCGGACAGTGTCCCTGTAGAGCACTAGGGCCTTCTTAGTCCCAAGGTTTAGCTGGACGAGCCCAGTCCTCTGCATCCAAAAGAGCACGGTGCCACTCCTCTCCCCAAACCTACTGAACAGGATTGGCTGGTATGCGTCTAGAACACAGGCGAGCGGCCTGCCAATCTCCAGCCTCCGAATCACCACCTGCCGACTCCAGCTGATGCTTGAGCCCTCGTCCACCTGCGGCACAGGTGTCCACATTGATATCACAAGTGCCTCCGCAACAACTAAGCTTAGCTGCCTTTCCCCTCGCGCTGTGGCAGCAGTGGTAGCCAGGATGAATCTCTCCACAGGTTTTGACCCGCGGCCATGGCTCCCCATCCTTGTAAGCAACTCTTGCGGCAGCTTGATCACAGTGGCCTGTGCTGATTCGGCGTGGAGGGCAAGGATGATCAATTCAGGGTCGTCAAACGAGTGGTGGTTGGCTCTGGTGTAGCAGAGCCAGTGAACACTGCGCCCCACCACGACAGCCGGGACAGTAGACGATGCCTCATAAAGGTGCTGAACACCTGGAGACAGGTTGTGGATGTGGATATCACGGGCGGCGCCCCACTCGCCTTCCCGTGACGAGAAGATCTGGGTTCTCAGGCTGCCGGCAGCACTCCGTCCCCACGGGACGTGCTTGTGGTACATGACAAGCAGCTCGAAGGAGCGTCCGGCACCGTGGACGGAGAGCAAGGCGGGCTTGTACATGCCTGCGGTACTGGTACCTCGCTGCCCCATGCTAGGAAGAGAGGTCACATGGCCGGTGATAGTGTTGCAGACGAGTAGTATCCCGTGGCGAAGAAAAACGAGGAGACCGTCGCGGGAGGACGGAGGCTCCGACGACCCCGCAAGCAGATCAGTGTCGAAATGACGGAGGCGCCCGGGTGGCTGGACGACGATGGAGTCGGTGCCGGTGACCGTTCCTTCATCGCTATCGATGGGGCAGGCAGTCGGACGGTAGGACACCGCCATAAGAAGGCCCGGGTCGAATCCACCGTTGGCATCCGCGCGACGGCGATGGAAGCCTGGATCGAGCATGGCGGCGAGCAGGGCCTTGCATCCCACGGCGCAGCGGACGACGGTCGTGACATCGTCGGAGCGCGTGATGATCTCGAGCAGGAGATCCAGAGGAAGGGTCGCCGGCTGCCGTGGTTCCACATCCATCGTCGATCTGCTGTACACGAGGGTAAACCCCAACCACATTTCCATTTATTTAGCGAACGAAATCCACATCGTCGAGCTGCTGTATATATGCACCGCGAGAGAGTTCCATTTATTTAGCGAACGAAATCCACATCGTCGAGCTGCTGTATATATATATAGAGAGAGAGACATATATATATATATATATATATATATATATATATATATATATATATATATATATATATATATATATATATATATATATATATATATATATATATGCAAACTTTTTAAAAACTTAATGCACAAATATAATTTAAACGGTAGAAAAGTAGGGGCTATGCACCGAGGCTTGCCTGAGTAAAATACAAGCAAAAGTTAGTATTTGCATCTTCAGATCATCCACCATTAACTGGATAGAAAGCCATTGCATCATCTCCTGAAGAGAATACCATTACACCATCTTTGGATTCCCAATCATCATTCGATTGATTCGTTGATCCATCGTCGTATCTATACGATATGCAATGTGATGTAATACAAAGACATAATTAATTGATTGCAACCGTCACTCGTAAAATACGATTTACGCCTCTCGAGTTAACGGCTAGTTCTAACGACGACCGTACTTACGACGACCATACTTAGGTTACATATACACGTTGTCGGATAAGACGTTATTTCCCAATAATTATTTTAGTTATATAAACCAAGGTTGTTTCTTTATTTCCATTCTATCAATTTAATCTTTATTCGCAATAGGACATTATTATCTATTTAGCAAACTAATTATTCTGGAGCTACAAAAATTACAGTGAGTACCTAATATTGTTAGGAGCCTACTGTACAAATTTCAGATTCAACAGTATTACCAATTAATCACGACAATTCCTACAAATTATCTTTTTACAATATTAAGTACCTTAAATTAATTATGTAGCTTCCAAGAATATTATCAAACTACGCGAACAAAATATACTAACAGGTAGATCACGATTTTAGAGGACTAACAAAACTCGTCTCACTATTTTTGGACCCCTATACTATTTTATATTAATTTTACAAGTTTATTTCTAAAACTAATTTAACAAGTGATTAGAAACTAAAGGCCAGCAGTCCAAGGCGGCCCAGGCGCAGGCCACAGGCTGGCCCAGCGGGGCAGGCGGCGACCCACGTGGGCGAACGGCACAGCAGCGACGGCAGCCATCGGCAGGTCGGCCCAGCAAACCGCGCGCGGGCAACAGGCCGGCCCAAGCGGCTTGGCCCAGTCTCGACGCGCGTTTATGCAGAAAAGACCCCAGGTTTTTAACTAATCAACCTACGATCTAGCGCACTATTCAAACGAGTCACGTATTTCGCAATAACAACCCTGTACAATATTTTTCTTGGATCCTTACCCTTCTCTCCCACTCCAAAGACAGAGCACAGGCAGAGGAGCTCCGACCGGCGACCAATCCCGGTTGGGAAGGCACGGCGGTGGCGGGAGGCCCGCCGGAGAGTTGCCCGGGAACTTGCGTGACCACGGCCCAGCCGCGGCAAGACCCGAGCTGGCCCACGGCATCCTGCCCGCGCGAACCGCGGAAGGTGGCAAACCGACAGCGGCAGCTCCGACCGGACAGACGGCGGCAACGGCGCGAAGGCGAGCGGCTCCGGCTGGTCGGCAGCCAGGCGGTGCGAGGGCGTGGAAAAGCAGCGCGGGGAAGCCATGGTTGCGTTCGGTGGGGCGGCTGCGGTTCGCGGCGGCTCAGCGAGGACGGGCCCTTCGGCGTGGAACCAAGGGAGCCCGCACACTCACGCGAGGGGCCGGCGGCGACAGCGCAGTCAGGGCGGGTGCACGGTTGGGAGGCGCGTCGACTGTGGCGTGGGCGCAGCGGTCCAGAGCGGACCAGGGCACTTCGGGGCGCGGCACGGAAGTGAGGCGGTGGCGCCGGTAGGGCGGCTCCGTGCGGTAGGCGGGCCGGTTCGGATGAGCAACATGCGCTCGCGGTGGAGGCAGGGCAACGATGGGCGTGGCCCAGGCGGGTGAGAGCAGGGAAGGGAGCGGCGCTACGGAGGAGGTGCCTGGAAGGGCAGCGCCGTGGAGCAACGGGTTTGGCACGGCTGGCGAGGCAGACGCCGGGGTACCGAGTAGACACGGCATGGCGGTGCTGCGGCCGAGTGGCTCGGGGAGGCGGAGCTAACAGTGGACCGCGGTGCGGCCGAGCACTGAGGAGTCATGGGTCCAGCGCGGGACAGGGGGCGCGGACGCGCTCGGCGGTTGGCTCAGCAAGACGATGGCGAACCGGAGCCGAGCGGAGCGAGCTGAGGCACTGATGACACTAGCAGCTCGGATGCTTGGTTGTGGAGGAGAGGTGAGAGGTGGCGCCCTTCTATATGCGGCCCTAAGAATGGAGCTCAGCTGTACGGCTCACTCAGCACTTTGGCAAGGTCACGACAGAGCTGGTACGAGGAAAGATGGCCAACGTGCGTGGCGTAGCTGATGTAGGGACAGCGGGGCATGGCTGAGCAAGCTGAAATGGAGAGCAGTGCCGGGTAGCGACTGGGCTTCCTCAGAAGCAGGGTAGGAGGCAGCAGCAGCTCGGAGGTGACTGGCCAGCTTGTCTGATAGAGAGAACAGTTGAGTAAGGACAAGCAGCGATAGAAGACAAGCAAGGTAGGCCGAGGCAGGGACGTGGGAACTCATGAATTGGAGCTTTGCTCGCCGGCCACAGAGACAACAGAGGCAGCAAGGACTAGCGGAGGTAGACAAAAGCAATCAAGAGAGAAGTAAAAGCAAAGGTCGGGGAGCATGGATGGGGATGGATGAGGAGACTTTGCAATATAGAGAATATAGAGCCACGATGAGAATGAGACAGTGATCAATAGCCCCAGGCGAGTACGATTCACGTCGTGCCAGGAAAAATAAATGAAGCTGCTAAGCTGCTGCGCTATCTCACGTCTGTAACGTTTTTCACCAACCACATAAATTTATGAAGCGGCCAGACGGACAGTTGTCGCGGGTACGTTACTGACTTATCCTAGGGACTAAAACGAGTCTATACGTAAACGCAAACATGTCACTAGACCAAAGCTTTTCAATTGAGCGTGCTTATCAAAATAAATACATGTGTATATATATCGCTCTATTTAATAATGGATTTTATTTTATTTATAAAAGTTGTTTTTCATGTTTAATCTAATAGAACAAACCATTCGCCAGAATCGTCATTCCTAAATATTTTTACGCACTGCGTAATTTAACATAAGTGTTGATTCGAGTCCACAAAATTAAGTCACACAGGATTCATTCCTCACGTCGAGCACGTTTCAAATTAAAAGTCCGATAAACTCGTTTTAGAAATTTGACTTATGCCTAAATCGTGGTGCTAAACGAGCTCGTATGTGGCAGAACCGCCTAATCTAATGCCTCACAGGAGTGCTTGTCTTCCATTAGACACTAAGCACTCAAGAGAGAACACTAAATTACTCGGTTCCGTCGGGCACACCCCAGGGGAGAACCCAAAACTCCACATTTTTATCATCAGGATCATAAATGAGAGAATAAAGCTTACATCATTTAACCATTTCTTACATCACTTTACATGTACATCAGAGTATAACATTTATTATTATAAGAGCAGAATGTAATCATATTATCAGAGTTATGAATAATTTAATTGAACAGCGAAATATAAACATGTGGACAGAGTTACAGCGAAAATAAACATCTATTAATGACATGATGAAGTATTGATATGTAAACTATGACAGCAGGTTATAAACTTTCATTTATAAAAACATTTGGTAAAAGTTATAAATAACAACTATGATCGTAGCGTAAAAAATCCTCGCTGAGGCCACCAGGAGAAATCCACACACAAGGGTCAGCTTTAGCCTCCACCTATCACCTGCAATAGGGGGAATAAAACTCTGAGTACTCAATTGTACTCAGCAAGACTTACCCGACAGAAGAAAAGAAAAGACTCCAAGGATATGCAAGGCTATCTGGCTTGTGGGTTTATTGCAATTGCAGGAAGCATTACTAAGCGTGCGTCCTTATGTTCGATTTTTATTAATAGCCGCATTGGTTCATTAGCTAACCATTCTATGTAAGCACATGTACTACTTTCAAGCAGGTGGTAAGCAATCAGATTTCCTTTTTCCATCTTTCATCTTTCAGTTCTTACTACGATGCTAAACACGAGACAAGCCGTACCGGATCTCCTGGCGATTTGTGAATCAATGCCCCTAGCTGGGTACCCTAAAAACACACGCCCCGCTTGTACCCAAGGCACAAGCAGGACCAACCCATCACTCTCCTATCCCGGGTGTCCAGGTCCCCGTCCAAACTAGGACTCCAAGCCCCCGTCCCTAAGTCCCGGACTCAGTGCGGTGCAAGGACCTACTCCACCAAAATAAAACCCTGACAGTCGGTCCAGAAAGAGCCGGATCCATGACAAGAGAGCAACAAGTCTTCCAAGCGCCCATACCCAAGTATGTGCTCGGGATAATAAGTCTGTGACTTGCCTAGATGCCTTATGCAACGATCGGTCCTTAACCGTCCAGACAGGGAAAGCAGTGTAACCAAGCCATGCCCCGTGTCCACGGCAACATAACTTCTTACACCCACCAATACCCAAACCATATCTCTGTCCGGTCAGCATTTTCCTTTCCACCATTTTATATATTCCAGGTGATAATCGTATAGTAATATATTTCCTATATCTCGCGAGTGACAGACAATCACTCGACTTCTACTGGAGTCCTGTAGCATAGCAATCTACACGATCCTATCATAGTAGTAAGACTCATAGGATAAAGATATATATGCAAGTGGATTTCATTCAACTCCTTAAAACTTAATGCACAAATATAATTTAAACTACAGAAAAGTAGGGGTTATGCATCGGGGCTTGCCTGGGTAAGATATATTCAAAAGTTAGTATCTACATCTTCAGATCATCCACCATCAGCTGAATAACAAGCCCATTGCATCATCTTCGGATTCCCAATCATCCTTCAATCGATCCGTTGATCCATCATCGTACCTATATGATATGCATGCGATGCAATGCAAAGATGTAATTAATCAACTGCAATCGTGACTCGTAAAATACGACGTATGCCTCTCGAGTTAACGGGCTAGTTCTAACGACGATCGTACTTAGGCTACATATACACATTGTCGGATAAGGCATTATTTTCCAACAATTATTTTAGTTATATAAACCAACGGTGTTTCTTTATTCGCAATAGGACATTATTATTTGTCTAGCAACTAATTATTTTAGAGCTACAAAATTACGGTGAGCAGCTAATATAGCTAGGAGCCTACTGTACAAATTTCAGATTCAACAATATTACCAACTTATCATGGCAATTCCTACAAGTTTATATTTTGCAATATTAAGTATCTTAGATTAATTATATAGCTCCCAAAAATATTATCGAACTATGTGCACAAAATGCACTAATAGGTAGATCCTAATTTTAGAGACCCAACAAAACTGGTTTCATAATTTTTGGACTCCTATACCATTTTATATCGATTTTACAAGTTATCTAGAAACTTATATTGGAAAAACATTTATAAATTGAAAAGGGGTCGGCGACAACCCAACTAGCCGGACTGGCGGCCTAGGCGAGCGTCGAGGAGGCCGGCCCAGCATAGACGGACCAAAAGGCGATGCAGAGGATGCGCGGCCTAATCAGCCGGCCGTGGCCCAGGCGGGGCGCAGTGCTCACGGCCCAGTCGCGCGGTGGGGCGCTAGTGGCCCAGCCGCGGCGGCCACAGGCCAGCCCAGCGCGTGGCAAGGACTAGCCGGCCCAGCGATAGGTAGGCCAACGGCCCACGCGCGGCATGGCGAGCAGGCCGCCCCACATGGCCGGGGCCAGACATCGACGACGCCAATTTGCAACGAGGCCCTTGTATTTTTCTCAATTTAACCCGCGGTACGAAAGTACTATTTACTTGAGTCTCGTAGTTAGCAAATAAGACCCTGTATAAAACTACGTCTTGGATTTATACCCCTTTCCTCACCTCATCTTCTCCTTTCGGTACAGAGCAGAGGCAGAGGAGCTCCGGCTGGTGACCAAATCTGGTTGGGAAGGCACGGTAGCGATGGGCGTTGCGCGGGAACCCACCGACGACCTCGAGCTGAGGGGGCTAGGAGCTGACGATGGCCACAACAGCCAAGCTACGTGCGCCAGTGGCGTCAATGGCAATGCGGGACGTGGCACTACGGCACGGCACACGGGAGAAGCGCACACGCGACAGCGGCGGGAGGTGCGGCAACGGCATTGGTCGGGCGGCGTGCGGGTAGCAGCGGGGCCGAGGGCGTGGCCAGCGTGGACCAGGACGGTGTGGCGGGGCCAGAGAAGGCAAAGGCTACGGCATACCACCCGCCGGCGAGGTGAGGCGCACGGTGGCGATGCTGCGGGACCGCGCAGCTCGGGCGCACAGCGCGCACTGCGGCAGTCATGGGTGCAGGTCAGAGGTGGAGGAGACGCGTGGGGTAGCAGGGAGCACCGGTGCTGGAGCGTTGCGGTGGTGCAGTGCTGGGAGCGAGGTGGAGGCACGCGCGTGGCCGGAGGCAAGAGCAAACGCCAAAATGCCAAGCGTAGACGAGGAACGTTGCCTAAAGGCTCCATGGCGCTACGGTATACAAAGTAAGAGGCAAGGGGACAGCAGCACGAGGATCGTACATGCGCTGGCACTGCGGACTCATCGGAAGCTAAACACAGAGACAACAACAGCAAGTTGACTTCGACGCAGAGACAGACAGCGACCACGGAGGCAGTAGAAGACAAGCGCGCGAGGGGAAAAGCGACGAGCCCGGTGCAGTGCACGGTCGGTAGGGCAGCATGGCATCGGACGCAGAACAGAGAGACATGGACGAGATGACTCAACTCGATGGGATGCGAAGGCAGCAAGCAAACAACAGCGATCGACTAGCTAGCTCAGTCCATCACGAGCGTCGTACCGAGCATATTATATTCAAAACTGATGAAAGATAACCATGACAAGGAAAACTCTAGCGAGAGTTCAAGAGGCTAGCTCTCAGCGCATGATTTCCAACCACCTCTGTGCCGCTGCTCTCCCGTCATTCTAGACTAGGGGTACTAGAGGCTTCAATAGTGCATGCCTGCCTTGCTATGTGATATATGGCTAGTATCATGTTCATGGTGACAATGGCATGCATAGTTCATAATTAAGGAGGTCATAAGCCATAGTGACCATCTGTGGATCAAAGTCACAGTGGCAATAAAATTCAAGATGTTGGTAGGCGAGCTAAAAGACCAGCGATACTTTCGTTTTTATTTCTATTTCGTTTTAAGTTTTGAACTCAATTAACTTTCACTAATAATTATTTCACGCAAAAGTTCATACTTCGCACTAACCCACAGAGACAAAATATTTAAGCGTTATTTAATTACTTTGCTAAATATAGTTTGCTAAAAATGGTATTTTAAACCTAAGCTCAATATTTAAATTTTTAAAATTTGAGAAACTCATTTCGAAAGTTTTACTTAGGCCTAAATTGCGGCGCTAAACAAGCTCATAACACCTGGGTGTTACATCATAACACCAGGGGTGTTACAAGATGCAACCTAGGAGGTGGTGGAGAACCGACATTGCAATATAGAGGCTGATAGGTGGGCCCAAGGGTGGGGCGGCCTACAGGTGGGGCCGACCTAGCCCCTCGGGCTCCGCCTCAATGTGGAGTCCTCTCGAGTCTTCTAGAGTCTTCTGGTGTCTGTTTCACTGCGGATAAGCGCGATTAACTCTAACATCTAGGTCCACCTTGATGGTTTTCTAAATAAACCCTGCAAAAATCATAGATTCACCAAAACTCGTGGAATTTGTTAGTTTAAACCCCTAGACCTTTGTTGGTGATCTCAATTGTGCCCTTATGCATGTTTTATTGATGGTTTATAATGGTTGTTAATTACCGTCAACAAGCTTCTCTAAGCTTAACCTTTACTAGTCCCTTAGCAAAGCTAAACAAAGCAAAATGGATCAGGAGTTGCGTCAATGCTTTCACTCATCAAAAGTACACATGCGTTCAAACAAGAATTCTCCTTCGGATTAAAATAAACCGATCTGACTTTCAAACTTACCCATATTACCTTCAACTATGGGGCTCCTTAGCCTTCACTTGGGTCTTGAGTAATTGAAAGATAGAACAATCAAGTCAAGCACTATGTCTCAAGTTCTTTGCTCAACCATTATTCCAGAGTTTTTATTGGTTTTCAAAATAAAACTCAGAGCTTCCATTGTATGACACTCTCAAGTCTCTCAATATATGTGGTATTTGTGGATCTTCACCAAGACAATGATAATGTTATGCCTTACTCTTCCTACAACTTAGGCTTATATGGATCTCATAGGAGTGGAAAAAGCATGAAAGAGCATACTTACAATACATATATTGTAAAGTCAAACCTCGGATCCAAAGAGAGTTAAGTCATACAATCAAATTAAGATGTGCATGTGTGTGGATGTATATGGTGGATATATATGATGGCTAACCTAATTCTACTTTGCTCCTTGAAAACATATCTCTCTTTTAAAACTTGGAAACAACTTTGCAAGAAAACATGGGCTATCTTATTCATCTCTTCTTGTTTAGGCGAGCATCGGAGTACCTATTGTTTTCAATATCTTGGACACTTGTCCATTTTTTCTTTCTTTTTTTATGAATAACTTTTGCATAGCCCCATGTCTCTTTTCTGCAACAAAGCTTTTGAGAGATAGCAACAAGAATTTAGAGCATTTATTTGGTGGATATCCTATAGGGTATATTTTTGGTGTTCACTCTTAGTGTAAGAGTAAAACATTTTTGGGTGGATCTAGATGGAATGGCATGTTGTTGCACCTACCCTAGTGTAGGAGTAGTGCATATGTGGGTAGTGTGTATGTGATCTTGATTTTAAGAGCATGACAAACCTCTCATAAGGGTCAACAAAGCTTGACTAAACTCAATGCAATGCAAGCAACATATAAGAGTGGAAGTTTTCCTAATATAAATATCATATATGGTGAAAGCATCTAGGCCCCTAGTTGGGTTTTGGTGATTAATGACAATACAAGATTACTGTGACTAATGTATGTTTTGCAGAGGCAATTAAGTTAGGTCACGGTAATGAATATCGATTGGGCAATTATGGTGTTCATGCCCCTACGATGGAAATCATTTCGGTTTTCAAAGGATGGACGACAAGGTTAAGGATGACTAGTTCTAAGTGTTGATTGGAGTTGGAGAGACACTTAGAGTAGTTTATGACTTTGTTTTTTCCTTTGGCCGTACTATTAAGGGGGGGTATGGACGGGTAGCTTGACCTAGGTGAGTCTAGTGAGTTAGGTATGGTGCACACTTGTTAAAACTAGCACTAGGTAGCTCCTAAATATGCCTAAGATCCATTGGAGCAAACTTCATTCACATATGATCGAGAGTTGGAAGTGAATGGAGGGTCAAATACTGACCGGACGCTGGTTCTAGTTTGACCGAATGCTGGCGCAGAGTCCGGTCAGTTTATTTGACTAAGGTGAAAATGTTTGGTGCGACTGGACGCTGAGAGGTGAAGTGACCAGACGCTGAGAGCCAGCGTCCGGTCGACTCCAGTAAGGTTCCAGAGAGGGAAAATCATGACCAGACATGTCTGGTCAGTGTTGATCGGATGCTTCCCAGCGTCCGGTCACACTATAAACAGTAGAGTTCAGGGTGTACTGACCGGAGCGTCCAGTCAACATGACCGAAGCGTCCGATCACCCCATAGAGGCACATAACGGTTCATTTTTTAGCCCATATTATAAATACTCCCTCCACTCGTGTGTGGGGGTACTTTTGCTCATTCCAATAGCTGAGAAACACCTTAGAGAGTGCCAAGAAGAGCAAGGTCCTAGTGAGGTGATTGAGATTTGTGAATTCCAAAGAGAGCCCTGATTAGTAAGATCAAGAGTAGCAAAGTGTGCATCCACCCTTCTCCCTAGGCTTGTTGTGGTCAAGTGAGAGTTCGTGCTTGTTACTCTTGGTGATCGCCATCACCTAGATGGCTTGGTGGTGATTGGGAGCTTGGTGATCATCCGGAGAGCTTGTGGATGACCCAACTTAAGTTGTGAGCGGTTGTGGGTGATTCACCGCGACGGAGTGTCGAAGAATCAACCCGTAGAGAGCACTTGATCCTTGTGCGGATCAAGGGAGAGCTACACCCTTGCGCGGGTGCTCCAATGAGGACTAGTGGGGAGTGGTGACTCTGTGATACCTCGGCAAAACATCGCCGTGTTTCCTCTCCTCTCTTTACTTTGAGCATTTACTTTGAGTATTTACTTTGAGTAATTACTTTGAGCATTTACATTGAGCAATTCAATTCTTGTGTTTACATTCATAGAATTGCCATGCTAGAGTAGGGTTGGAATTTAGGTTGTAAGACTTTTGTGCGGTAGAACAATTAGAAACACTTTCTAGGCACAAGGGGTTAATTGGGCTAACCGTAGGATTTAATTATTGCAAAGAAATTTAGAATTAGCCCAATTCACCCCCCCTCTTGGGCATCTTGATCCTTTCAATTGGTATCGGAGCCTCATGCTCACACATTTAGGCTTAACCGCCTAGTGAAAGATGTCTCATGGGGATGGACCTCCTCCTATCTTTGAGGGGGATGATTTTCCATATTGGAAAATCCGCATGGAGGCGTATCTAGAAGCTCTAGACGTTGGAATACTTAGAGCCACCTCACAAGGTTTCTCAAAACCTCGGGATGCCACACACCCACAAGGCGATGAGTTGAATTACGAAAACTGGAATGCAAAGGCTAGAAACACCATATTTAGAGGCCTTTGTAAAGATGTGTTCAACCGGGTGAGGAACCACAAAGACACCCATGCACTATGGTCGGACGTTTGTGCGCTCCATGAGGGAACCAAGAGTGAGCGTGAGGAACGCTATCATCTTGTCATGAAGAAGCTTAACTCTTTTGGAATGCTTCCTAAAGAATGTGCTAATGAAATGTATTCATATTTGAATGTTCTTGTAGAGAAAGTCAATGGGCTTGGACTCACTCAAATGCAACCATCCGATGTTGTAAGAAAAATCTTAAGTGTCCTCCCCATTGACAAATATGGGCATATTGTGATCGTGCTCCACCAAGGTGATCTTTCCACCGCTACACCAACACAAATCTTGGGAAAGATCAACGCTCATGAGATGTACATGCACATCTCACCTCAAGATGGCTCATCCTCTACAAAGAAGAAAGAAAAAGACTTAGCATTCAAGGCTAACTAAGAGAAGGGCAAAGCAAGACTTGAGTATGAGAGCTCAAGTGATGATGAAGTCGATGATGAAAGTCTTGCTCTCATGGTGAAGAAATCCGCCAAGATGCTAAAGAAGCTCAACAAGAGTGGCATCAAGTTTGATGGCAAGAAGAAGAAGTTCTTCACAAGCTCAAGAAGAAAGCCAATCTCCGAGATGGATTGCTTCAATTGTGGTGAACTTGGTCATCTAGCACACCAATGCACCAAGTCCAAGAAAGACAAGTTCAAGAACAAGAACAAGGGCAAGAAAGATAACTCAAGCAATGAAGATGAAGATGAAAAGAAAAAAAACAAGCCATACAAGAAAAGAGATGGCAAGAAGGACTTCCACAAGAAGAAGAAGAGTGAAAAGGCTTACATCGTCGGTGATTGGCTCACAGACATTGATTCATCTAGTGGATCATCCGATGATGATAGTGACAATGAGAAGGTGGCCGCTATTGTTATTGACTCTTCATCATCTTCGCCGCCACCACCGCCATCATCCTCTACACACCTATGCCTTATGGCCAAGGGTGAACGCAAGGTATCAAATGATGATGATAGTAGTAATGATGAACATGGTAGTGATGATGATAGTGGTAGTGATGATGATGAGTATGAATCACCTTCTTATGATAATCTTGCTAAATTGCTTAAACAATACACTAAGATCATTATAACGACTAGAGCTAAAAATGAAAAGCTAGACGCTAAGAATGATTCACTTTTAGCTAAATGTGATATAATGGAAAAGGCTAAATGGTGAGCTTAAAGAAGCAAATGATACTATATCATCCAAACTCAAGGAGCTCAAATTTTCTAAGAAAGAGCTTAAAGATAAACATGATAAACTTGAGAAGATACACAATGAGCTCATCACTAGCCACAACAAGCTAAAAGATTAATATACTACTCTTAAGATTAATCATGATAATCTTGTTATTGCTTAAGAATTTCTATCCAATGAGCCACATGATGCTACTAACCATGTTGTTAAGATTGATATAGCTTCATCATGTGATGATTTAATTGATGAGAGCATTGAGCAAGGATCTAGTGGCAAAGGCAAGCAAGTGGTTGAGTGCAATGATTATGATGAGTATGTCAAGCTCAAGCAAGAGAATGAAAAGCTTAAGAAAGAGTTTGAAATGTTCAAAACCCACAACACCATTGTGCTAGAAACCCCTGATCATGATGGTGATTTGGTCCTTCAAAATGAGAAGCTAAAAAAAACAAGAGACTCAAGGAAGAGAAAAATGATAATGCACTCAAGGAAGAAAACAAGAAGCTCAAGTTGGAAAAAGTGCATCTTAAGATTGGTTTGAGCAAGTTCACAAGAGGCAAGCATCTACAAAGTGAGCTACTTATGAACACCGTCATGAAGATGGATAGAAGTGGCACTGGATATGTGGCACATGTAGAGAAGAAGAAGGCTCAAGTTCAACAACAATCAAAGCTAAAGCCAAAGCCAAAGAGATATTTTGAGTGTGGACAAGAAAGCCACTTTGCTCATGAGTGCCAAACTCCACCACCACAACCCTTGCCCAAGCATGCTAGACCCTTTGCCTTCAATGCTCACTACATGCTTAGAAAGGATTCTAGTGGAAAGATGAAAGTGGTGTTCTTAGGACCTCCCAATAAGAATAGGCCTAAGAAAATTTAGGTTGCAAAGTCACTTGTTGAGAAGGTGAATGACCCTCAACAAGTTTGGGTTTCTAAAGCTTGATCTCTTATGTGTAGGTGAACTACAAGACCAGTGGAAGTCATTGGGTTATTGATAGTGGTTGCACACAATATATGACCGGTGATCCTCGTATGTTCACCTCACTAGATAAAGAAGTAGATGGACAAGAAAGAATCACATTTGGAGATAATTTAAAGGGCAAGGTTAAAGGATTGGGCAAAGTGGCAATATCAAATGATCATTCAATCTCCAATGTGCTATATGTTGCCTCATTGAGCTTCAACTTGCTATCCATTGGGCAATTGTGTGACCTTGGCTTCCAATGCTTGTTTATCGAGAAGGAAGTTGTTGTATCTAAGAAGGATGATGATCAAGTTATATTCAAAGGATTTAGATACAACAACTTATATCTAGTGGACTTCACCTCCGAAGATGCAAACTTGAAGACTTGCCTATTCACCAAAACAACACTTGGGTGGCTATGGCATAGAAGACTTGCTCATGTTGGTATGAGCTCACTCAAGAAGCTAATGAAGAATGATTTGGTGAGAGGGTTAAAGGATGTGAAGTTTGAGAAGGACAAGCTTTGTAGTGCATGTCAAGCCATCAAGCAAGTTGCAAATACTCATCCAACCAAAGCTTTCATGTCAACTACAAGAGTGCTAGAACTCCTTCATATGGATTTATTTGGACAAACAACATACAAGAGTTTGGGAGGAAATCTTTATTGTCTTGTGATTGTTGATGACTATTCAAGGTATACATGGGTATTCTTCCTTCATGACAAATCTGAAGTTGCATCTTGCTTCAAGAAGTTTGCCAAGAGAGCCCAAAATGAATTTGAAGTGAAGCTCAAGAAGATAAGAAGTGACAACGGCAAAGAATTTGACAACACAAACATAGAAGCTTATTGTGATGAAGTTGGAATCAAACATGAGGTCTCCGCAACATATACTCCTCAACAAAATAGTGTAGTTGAGAGAAAGAACTGGACATTGATCACTCTTGCAAGAACTATGCTTGATGAGTACAACACCCCCGAAGCTCTATGGGCGGAAGCAATCAACACCGCATGCTATGCATCCAACCGCCTATTCCTTCAAAAGTTCCTTGGCAAGACACCTTATGAGTTGCTCAATGGGAAGAAGCCGAACGTCTCCTTCTGTAGGGTGTTTGGTTGCAAATGCTATATCTACAAGAAGCGACAACACCTAGGGAAGTTTCAAAGACGTTGTGATATTGGTTTTCTTGTTGGTTACTCATCAAAGTCCAAAGCATATAGAGTATTTAATCATGCCACCGGCTTGATTGAAGAAACATATGATGTGGAATTTGCTAAATCTAATGGCTCTCAAGGAGCACATGAGAATCTTGATGATGTAGGTGATGAACCATTGAGGGAGGCCATGAAGAACATTCCGGTGGGAGACATCAAGCCTAAAGATGATGAAGATGATGTATAAGTAATTGATCCACCCTCTTCATCTAATGTGCCACAAGATGGTGAAAAAGATGGGAGAGTAGAAAATGAAGATACTCATGTCTCCCATGAACAAATGGTGGTACAAGCACAAGACGTTGATGCTCCATAACCTCCTCCTCAAGTGGTCAATAGAAGAAATACACCTCTACTACAAGATCATCCATAAGATCTCATCATAGGGAGTCCATCAAAGGGAGTGATGACACGCTCACAAAAACTTACTTCATTTATTGCTCATTACTCTTTTGTCTCTTGTTTTGAGCCTACTAAGGTAGAAGAAGCTCTTCAAGATCCGGATTAGATAAATGCCATGCATGAAGAGTTGAACAACTTCTCACGCATTGAAGTTTGGACTCTTGAAGAGCGGCCAAAAGGTGCAAGAGTCATTGGAACAAAGTGGGTGTTCCACAACAAGCAAGATGATCAAAGTGTTGTTGTGAAGAACAAGGCAAGACTAGTTGCAAAGAGGTTCTCTCAAGTTGAAGGTTTGGATTTTGGAGAGACCTTTGCACCGGTTGCAAGATTAGAAGCCATCCATATCCTCCTTGCATATGCATCACATCATGAAATGAAACTTTATCAAATGGATGTGAAAAGTGCATTTTTAAATGGCTTTATTAATGAACTAGTCTATGTTGATCAACCTCCCGGGTTTGAAGACCCTAGATATCCTAATCATGTTTATAGGTTGTCTAAGGCGTTATATGGGCTTAAGCAAGCCCCAAGAGCTTGTATGAGCGCCTTTGGGATTTCCTCATTGAGAAGGACTTCACCATTGGGAAGGTCGACACCACACTATTCACCAAGAAGCTTGATGGGCATATCTTCATTTGTCAAGTGTATGTTGATGATATCATCTTTAGATCATCAAATGAAGATTCATGCAAAGAATTTGGTGAATTGATGTCGAAGGAGTTCGAGATGTCAATGATTGGTGAGCTTACATTCTTTCTTGGTTTTTAAGTCAAGCAAATGAGAGAAGGGATTTTCATCTCTCAAGAGAAATATATGAATGATCTTCTCAAGAGATTCAAGATGGATGAATGTAAGCCAATCAAGACACCAATGCCTACTAATGGACATCTCGACCTAGATAAGGGAGGTAACAAGGTTGATCAAACTCTCTACCGTTCTATGATTGGTAGTTTGTTATATTTAACCGCATCTAGGCCCAACATCATATTTAGTGTGTGTATGTGTGCTAGATTTCAAGCTAAGCCTAAGGAATCACATTTAATTGCCATAAAAAGAATCATTAGGTATCTTAAGCATACACCAAGCATTGGCCTTTGGTATCCCAAAGGAGATATATTTGAATTAGTTGGCTATTCTGATTCGGATTATGCCGGATGCAAAGTTAATAGAAAAAGCACATCCGGAGGGTGCCATTTGCTTGGTAGATCACTTGTGTCTTGGTCCTCCAAGAAACAAAATAGTGTGGCTTTGTCCACCGCCGAAGTGGAATACATTGCCATGGGTGCTTGTTGTGTACAAATACTTTACATGAAACAAACTTTGCTAGACTATGGTGTAGTTCTAGAAAAAGTACCTCTTTTGTGTGACAATGAAAGTGCGGTAAAACTTGCAAATAATCCAGTTCAACACTCTCGCACCAAGCACATAGATATCTGCCATCACTTTCTTAGAGATCATGTTGCTAAAAATAATATATCATTAGAAGGTGTAAGGACCGAGGATCAATTGGCGGATATCTTCACTAAACCGCTAAATGAGGCTACATTTTGTAGATTGCGGAATGAGCTCAATGTGCTTGATTTTAGTAACTTTACTAAAAGATGAGCTTGTGTTGTCCCTTGCATTGCATTGTAATATACATCATGTTTAATGTTTTATAATGCATATAGGGCTTGTCTAACATGGTTAAGATAACCGTCGAAAAGCATGTGAAGAACCTTAACCTTGGATCAAACTTGACAAGCAACTAGATTTACTTATAAGTATTGCATATGCATGAATGTTGTTTTGTCGTTTATCTTAATTTGCCCTCTTATTGCCTATTTTCTTAGAAAGAATTATAGCCTAAGGCAAAAATATTTTGAAAAACTTGAGGGTTTGAGAGAGGTCACTCACATCAGTCCCAATTGGTGTTTATTTGGATCTTATTGAAGTTGGGACTTGATTGGGAACAGGCAGCACGAAGAACTTTGAAGATTTGCTGGAAAAGGAGTGACCGGATGCTGCACCGGACTCTGATGTCTAGCGTTCGGTCAGTTCACAGGAGGTAAACCTGCTGCCGAAGGAGTGATCGGACGCTGAAATAGTGTTTTCCCAGCGTCTGATCAGAAGGAGCTTCAGCGTCCGATCGATCATGAAGACATCAAGGCTAGGTGATCGGACTTTGGCTGCGTCTGGTCGGTGTCCACCG
The DNA here is from genome assembly GCF_019320115.1 of Miscanthus floridulus. Classification (NCBI taxonomy): domain Eukaryota; kingdom Viridiplantae; phylum Streptophyta; class Magnoliopsida; order Poales; family Poaceae; genus Miscanthus; species Miscanthus floridulus. Next base: position 31,150,282 of record NC_089580.1, on the reverse strand, counting down.
GACACGTCCGGTCATGATTCTAGAGGATTTGGACCTCTCTAGAATCGACCGGATGTTGGGTGGTAGCGTCCGGTCACTACCACCGGAGCGTCCGGTCAGTAGAAAACGTGCGGCTTCAGATCTCTTTTCCTGTTTCCTTCTCTGACTCAGGGGGCCACCCTATTTAGTCTCAGCGCACTGTACGTTGACCTAATCCGCACCTTCGCCATGTCAGCATCGCCCAAATCGCCGTCACGTGCCCTAGCCACCGAGCTTGCCACCACAGCAGCGCCAGCCGTGCTCCCACGCTGCCAAGATCAGCGTTCTCACCCCATGCTCTGCGCTGGTAAGGCCATGCCCTAGCACCCACATTGCTTTGCCCGTGACCTAGATCGATTTCAAAGCATTGTTTTCTATTGCATTCAGGGCTGTCGATTCTCTGCTCACCGCAAATCCTAACGCTAGTCGATTCGGTGGTTCCCTATGTGTCGCTTCTCTTTTCTTCGGATCACCGGTTCATCAGGTAGCAAGCCAGTCATTTCAATTTCGTATCTAAATTGCTTGCTTCCTAGGGTTTCGCATCTATTAGATATATTGTATTTATTTGTATATCATATCTATTCCATCGTGCAGCGAGTCGGTGCCGTTGAGGTGTTAGTGACAGTTGTCAGTTAACTCGGGGCCAAACTCACGAGTATGGATCGAGGCCAAGCCTCGAAAGTGTCAGAGGCAGTTGTTTCTTGTTAGCGACAGTTGATTCTCTTTAGATTCATCAGATGGCTCGCACAAAGAATGTCGGTGGTGGTCCCGGTAATGAGGATCGGAGGCCCCTGCCTCGCTAGCCTGCAGATCCTAAAGGCAAGGCGACAAAGAAGCTAGCAACCAGAAAGCATAAGTACCCAGATGTAGAGACAGCGAGAGCAGCTACAGTTGCTGAGGCCACAGAGCGTGCTGAGAGAGGAGGTGCTAGCAGTGCAGTCCAGATCGTAGATCACCTCTCACCAGGAGCGAGGGGTCGACTTGAGCGTATTGAGCGTCTTCATGGTAGTCCACCAAGGACAATGATGATGGCAGGACGATGTCTTGCTATTGAGGAGCCTTAGCCTCAGGGGAGTCACAGCAGCAGCCACTGCCGCAGCCCCAGCCAATAGAGCTGATAGAGCAGGCTCAAGAGGGAGAGCAGGTCGAGTAGACAGAGCATGCACCACAGCCACAGTTACACCGCTCTGGTCATACTCGTGCCCTAGTCACACCGAGAGCAAATACTCAGCGGAGGGGTTCTTGTCCACCGCCTAGACCACAGGGTCCGCCTCCTATGACACACTTGGACTTGAGGGCCACCACGGCCAAGCAAGTACAATAGCTGAGGTTTGTGGACTTTGAGGTGTGGTTCCCGCCGAGGAGAGATGATAGAGCATCTGAGGGTTTCTACACTCCACTGCAGGAGGACTTCTACAATGTTTATCTCAATAGTGGGGTAGTTTTCAGATCTCAGAGGGTGTGCCATATTGATTCTATAGTTGCAGCAGCTAGAGAGCACATTTGCCCCTATCTTGCATATCTGCCGAGGCTGATAGATCTGATTGGACAGACATAATTATATGTTCCATCTTGGGTTCGTCAGTTCTATGCTTCTCTCTTTATTGACTCGCACCATAACTTCATACACTTTGCATTCAGAGGTAGAGACTATTGGCTGACGAGCACTAGGGCCAGGGAGATACTCAGACATTAGGAGTAGCATGTCAGACTTTATGAGGTTTGCTATGGATAGACTGCACCTCCCAGACGTCCACATGGTGGTAATGTGCCTCCTACTGACTTGGTCCATCACTGTTTCATAGAGCCCTTTGGCGAAGGGTCTAGGAGGAACCCCAGTGATCTTAATCCCACTGCTCATGTGCTTGAGGCTATTATGAGGAAGACACTGCTTCCCAGGATGGGATACAGAGAGGGCTTGACACGTATACAACTATGGTTGATCAACTCTCTGATGTAGTAGACAATTTTGATATCTAGGATCTTATTCTGTTAGAGATGGAGGACACTATAGTTAAGGGCTTTAGAGGTCACAGACAGCTACCCTATGCTCATTGGATCACATTCCTTATCCACAGAGTAGTCATAGTGAGACCGCCAGAGATGCTTGCTGAGTACAGTGGTGCTACCATAGAGTTCCCTACCTATAACATGACTTAGATGACCAGGCATAGTACACCTATAGCACCTAGTCAGCCGCACCGACATCTTGAGGTGCCAAAGACTGTAGCCTAGTAGGATGATATTATCAGGGGCATTGTAGCTACTGAGGAGGAGGATCTTGAGCAGTAGGAGGGAGTAGTCGTGAGCGACCACAGTGATAGTTCTAATGATGACTACCAGCCCGTCCCTTGGATGCCTCCTCAGTGACATGATCATGAGGCTGGTAGCTCTAGTTCAGCGCCACCTGCCCCATAGACAGACTCCGCTCTTCTTGCTATACTTGAGCAGATGAGGCAGGACTAGGCACGCTAGGCTCAGGAGACAGCTGCTACTTTTGCACAATTCTAGACTCGGCAGGATAGTTCCAGCAGTAGCTACAGGCAATCTAGTAGCAGCAGTTGGCCCTACTACAGCAGCAGCAAGCCATGCATCAGCAGCAGATACTCATGCAGCAGCAGCTTCTTGAATTTATAAAGCATGTAGTGACAGCCATTGGGGCTCCTCTGTCACAGCCTTCACCCCAGCTTGGTCAGACTGCTACTACTTCAATGACTCCAGCGTTACAGCCCAGTGGGCTTCAGAGTCAGGGACAGCCACCAGCATAGTTTGCTTCTCCAACAGAGCAGGTGTCCTAGTATTTTGCTACGTCACTGCCAGCTCCATAGTTCACACCACTTTAGATGGGCTTCACACTAGATGAGACACCCTTGCTGCTAGTGCCAGAGACCATAGTGTCCAGGAGCCTTGGTGCTTCCTTTAGTGAGTTGACAGGGATGCCTACTCCTCCATATCTACATGTCCTAGGTCCTTCTACTGTTGCACCAGTTACCGGGACTACAGAGACGCTCCCTTCATCAGTGGCATCATCAGAGCCTACTATAGTCATACCTTTAGAGTCATAGGTAGCTCTAGTACTTGATCCAACCCAGACTGCTACAGCATCACTTCCAACTACTGAGGGTCATACAGCTCAGAGCTCTAGATTAGATGATGATGCCAACCAGTTCTAGCTCGCTCCTTGTACCTTAGCGCCCGGCTCGTCCGCTGCAGCCCCACCGACCGACCCTTAGGTTTTGGTGTTTAATGCCAAAGGGGGAGAGGGTTCGAGTATGCTAGCTTTAGGGGGAGCGATGTATTTAGGGGGAGCTTTGTTATTATATTGGCTTATATATTACATTTGGAGTTTTTATTGTGTGATACACTATTATGCATTCATCGTGTGTTTACTTGTTTTGCATTGAACTATATCTATGTGATTGTGATATCAATGTGATCATGATATATGACATGTGTGCTCTCTATTTTGAATTATTTATATGTCATATCACTTGTGCTATGCTCATTTGCTTTTGCTTCCGTGTTTTTACTCCAATGCAAATGAGCTTCATTACTTGTACTCATGCTTATTTCATATCTTTTGAGTACATCATGATGGCTTGGGTCATATAAGCTTGCCTAACACTTTTGTTCTTATTAACAAAGGCTTATATGATCCAAGCATGTTAAAAACCTCAACTATTTCACATACTCGAGGTGGTATTGTCATCAATCACCAAAAAGGGGAGATTGAAAGCATCTAGGCCCCTAGTTGGGTTTCGGTGATTAATGACAATACAAGATTACTGTGACTAATGTGTGTTTTGCAGAGGCAATTAAGTTAGGTCACGGTAATGAAGATCGATTGGGCAATTATGGTGTTCATGCCCCTACGATGGAAATCGTTTCGATTTTCAAAGGATGGATGACAAGGTTAAGGATGACTAGTTCTAAGTGTCGATTGAAGTTGGAGAGACACTTAGAGTAGTTTAGGACTTTGTTTTTTCCTTTGGCCGTACTATTAAGGGGGGTATGGACGGGTAGCTTGACCTAGGTGAGTCTAGTGAGTTAGGTGTGGTGCACACTTGTTAAAACTAGCACTAGGTAGCTCCTAAATATGCCTAAGATCCATTGGAGCAAACTTCATTCACATATGATCGAGAGTTGGAAGTGAATGGAGGGTCAAATACTGATAGGTACTGAACTATTTCAGTACGGGAGTTGGCTCGATCTTCACGATAGTAGGTCATGATCAAGATAACTTGCAACAAGGCAGCGGGGATAAAAGGATAACTTGTTGAAGAACAGCAGAGTAACTAGCTTTATACCTGACCAAGGTTGGATGCGACCAAGCGATGGGGAGAGAGACACCCAAACCACGAAGACTTCGACTCGATCTCCGAACGACTGTAGAACCACAACCAGAGCTAATCCACACAAGGTGGAGCAGCCGTACTGGAACCCACAGAGCATGAACTAGTGGATTCCAGAGGAATCTCTTCACAAGTCTAGGAAGAACAAGGAAGAACAAGGGTTTGAGTAAGCACTCGGCAGCTCGGCTGCAATATCACTGGCATTATCAAATCATCAAAAGTACTTTTCTAGTAGCCTCGAGGTGGTATTTATACTACGAGAAGACTCTTAAGATAGATGTGAACTGAAGAAACCATGTTAGGGAGGTGGAAGGTCAATTGGCTAGAGCTTTTATGAGGTGGCCTTTAGTTCCCATGCGTCTTCTGTGCTTCTGTGCAGTCTTCATTATTTTGGTCATAACTCCTTCAGTTTTGCACGGGATCTTTAGCTTCATGTAGACTATTGAACTTCAGAGCAGTCTTCACTAAAACTAGTCGGACGCCATGCTGGATTGACTCGAACGTAGCTCTTCTCTCTGATCCATCCTTGATGTATCCTTGTCTTCCTTCTCGGAGAGCCTGAGTAATAACAAAATGCAAGACTTAGGTAGCTTGAAATTACCATCAATGTTTAATTGAAATTCACAAAGTAGCACATGCACCTCTTGTTGTATCTTTTTGGCGTGGCTACGAGTGATTGGTCCAGTAGGGACTTGGAGTGGTGTATTAGCCGGTGAGGTGGTCGGAGAGGTCACCAAGGTGGTCGGAGAGCTCGTCGAGGTGGTCGGAGAGCTTGGTGAAGTGGTCAGAGAGGTCACCGAGGTGGTCGAAGAGATCGCCGAGGTGGTCGGAGAGATCGCCGAGGTGGTCAGAAAGATCACCGAGGTCCCCGACGCTGGCATGGTCACATCATCCTCCCCCCTTGAAAAAGAGTCATCCTCAACTCTTCTAATCCAAAGAACGGAGATAGGTCGGCCACATTAAAACTGGAACTCACACCATAAGTACTAGGCAGATCAATTTCTTAAGCATTGTCGTTGATCTTGCGTAGCACTTTGAATGGACCATCAGCTTAGGTTTGTAACTTGCTTTTGTGTTGTTCAAGAAATCTGTCCTTGCATAGATGCACCCAAACCAAGTCTCCTGGTTCAAATAACACCTTCCTTCGACCTTTATTGGCGTGCTTCTCATACATCCTTGTTATCTTTTCAATGTTTGTCCGAGCTCGATCATGAAGGTTCTTGACAAACTCGGCTCGCTTGCTTGCATCGAAGTTTACACGTTCCTGCATAGGTAAAGGCAAAAGATCTATGGGAGCAGTGGGTTTGAACCCATATACAATTTCAAATGGACAAAATTTAGTGGTCAAGTGTACTGCCCTATTGTATGCAAACTCGACATGTGGCAAACTTTCTTCCCAAAGTTTCAAGTTCTTCTTGAGGATAGCTCGTAGTAGCATTGATAGAGTATGGTTCACAACTTTAGTTTGTCCATCCGTTTGTGGATGACACGTCATAGAGAACAGCAACCGTGTTCCAAGTTTCCCCCACAAAGTTTTCCAAAAGTAACTAAAAATTTTGGGGTCACGATCAGAAACAATGGTTCGTGGCACCCCATGTAGTCATATAATTTTTTTGAAAAATAATTCAGCGATATGTGAAGCATCATCGCTCTTGTGGCATGGGATAAAATGTGTCATTTTGCTAAAACGATCAACCACAACAAAGAAGGAATCCCTTCCCTGCTTGGTTCGAGGTAAACCATGAACAAAATCCATGGAGATATCTTCCCAAGGCACACTAGGGATAGGTAGAGGAGTGTATAATCCATGAGGATTCACACAAGACTTAGCTTTGTGGCATGATTCGCAGCAAAGAACATGTCTCTCCACATCTCTTCTCATCTTTGGCCAAAAGAAGTGGTTAGTAAGGACTTGTTCTGTCTTCTTGGCGCCAAAATGGCCCATGAGTCCTCCTGCATGGCTTCCTGCACAAGTAAAATTTGAATAGAGCAATCTAGAATACATAGTTTGTTAGCTCGAAACAAAAACCCATCATGAACATGAAAGTTTTTCCATCCTTTGCCATCTCGACACTTGGAATATGGTTCAGCAAAATATGAATCAGTTGTATATAAACCTTTTATGCTTTCTAATCTAAGAATCTTAGTGTCAAGTTGGGTTAGCAAAGTGTGACGTCGAGACAACGCATCTGCTACAACATTCTCTTTTCCTTTCTTGTACTTGACAATATAGGGAAATGATTCAATGAATTCACACCATTTTGCATGTCTTCTATTCAGTTTTAGTTGTCCTTTAAGGTGTTTCAATGATTCATGATCTGAATGTATCACAAATTCTTTAGGAAAAAGGTAATGTTGCCAAGTTTCCAGACTCTGAACAAGAGCATATAATTCTTTATCATAAACTGAATAATTTAGAGTTGGACCACTTAGCTTTTCACTGAAGTATGCAATTGGCCTTCATCCTTGCATGAGCACACCTCCAATCCCAACTCCACTTGCATCACATTCTATTTCAAATGACTTACCAAAATCTGGGAGTGCAAGGACTGGTGTTATTGTTAACTTCATCTTCAATTCTTCAAATGCCTTCTATTGTGCTTCTCCCCACTTGAAGAGCACTTCTTTCTTTGTCAGCTCATTGATTGGTGCAGCAATAGTGCTAAAATCCTTCACGAACCATCGATAGAAACTAGCAAGTCAAAGGAAGCTTCTTACTTGGCTCACGTTCTGTGGAGGCATCCAGTCCCGGACAGCCTTGATCTTTTCTTCATCTACCTCCACTCCTTGTCCTGTAACAACAAATCCAAGAAAGACTACCTTGTCGGTGCAAAAGGTGCACTTTTCAAGGTTAGCATACAATTTCTATTCACGTAGGACAGCAAGCACACATTGGATATGTTCAACATGTTCATCAAGAGACTTGCTGTAAATTAAGATGTCATAAAGTAAATAATAAAAAATTTGCCAATAAAAGCTCTAAGCACATGATTCATCAATCTCATAAATGTACTTGGTGCATTAGTTAACCCGAAAGACATTACCAACCATTCATACAACCCAAATTTTGTTTTAAAGGCTGTTTTCCATTCATCTCCTTCTCTCATGTGAATCTGGTGGTATCCACTTCTTAAATCAATTTTAGTGAATATGATAGCACCACTAAGTTCATCAAGCATATCATCTAACCGAGGGATGGGGTGTCTATACCTTATGGTAATGTTATTTATTGCTCGGCAATCCACACACATCCGCCAAGACCCATCTTTCTTAGGCACTAAAAGGACAGGAACAGCACAAGGTGACAGACTTTCTTGTACGTACCCTTTTCTCATCAATTCTTCCACTTGTCGCTGAATCTCCTTGGTTTCTTCTGGTTTGGCGCGGTAGGCAGCATGGTTTGGGAGTGAAGCACCGGTCACAAGATCAATTTGATGTTCGATTCCTCTCTTAGGTGGTAGTCCTAGTGGCACTTCATTTGGAAAGACATCCTCATATTCCTGTAACACATCAAAGATAACACTTGGCAAAGTAGAGGGTAAGTCATTAGTGACAAGAAAACTGTCCTTGTACAGGAGTACATAGAACACAGCATTGGGTTCACTCAATTCTTTTAAATCCCCTTTCCTGGCCATCATAACTAAACCCTCTTTTTCCGGTGCCTTGGTTCTTTGAGGCTGTGGGGTTTTATTTGGCTTTGGAATCTCTCCCTCACTATTTTTGTGGGTCACTCGTAGGTGGTTCTCGCTCTCTCGCTGTTTTCTTTTAGATCATCTCTCACAATCTCCTCCGGTGACAAGGGAAGCAAAGTGATGCGCTCTCCTTTGTACATGAGAACAATCTTGTTGGCGCGACCGCAAATCTGAGCATCTCGGTCATAAAAAAGGTCTTCCTAATAGCAATTGGCATGCTTCCATTGCAACCACATCACACCACATGATCATTGTACCGCCCAATGGAGAAGGGAACGGTCATAATATTTGTTACACGCAGCGCACCACAATCATTTAACCATTGCATCTTGTATGGAGAAGGGTGGCGCCGCTGTTTCAGTCCCATTCTTTCAACTAATTCTTGACTTGCAATATTATTGCAGCTGCCATTATCAACAATGATTTGACACAACTTGTCCTTGATCATGCCCTAGGTGTGAAAAAGATTGTGCCGCTGATTATTCTCTTCTTGGACAGCAGTAACACTAAGCACTCGGCGAGAAATGAAGCAATTGTTGTCTCCATCATCAGGTTGAATTTCATCACCTTTATCTTGCATAATTTCTTCATCATATATTGGAGCTTCTTCCTCAGGTCCACTTTCATATTCCCATTCACCTTGCTCATTTAAAATCATGGTCCTTCGACTAGGACATTGAGCAGCAATATGTCCTCGACCTTGGCACTTGTGACAAATAATGCCTCAGGTATGGGAAGAAGAAGCAGCAGCTGATGCAACAGAAGGGGTTGCTGTGCTTGCAGCAGGACGTCACTGTTCTTGCTGAACTGCAGGTGAAGAAGCAGTAGAAACCGTGGTCTTTGCAGTACCAATGGATGGAGAAGGCCTAGTAGCAACTCCTTGTGATCTTCCCCCACCAATAAAGGTACCGGACTGCTGCCGACGCCATGGGGCTGAAATTGATTGGCTCCCATAAGACCTTCTTTGTCCCTCTTGCTGAATTTTTCTCTCAGTGTGCATAGCTTGATCAACAAGGTCTTGCAAATTATGATATGGAAACATCTCAACAAAACCTGAAATTTCTTCATTGAGACCATTCAAAAATCTTGCCATTTTTTATTCTTCATCTTCTCTAATTCCAGATCTCACCAAGAGTAACTCCATCTCCTTGAAGTAGTCATCAACAAATTTTGATCCTTGTCTCAATGTTTGTAACCTATTGTGGAGGTCACGCTGATAGCTTGATGGCACAAAGCGTCTTCTCATCACTCTCTTCATCTCAGCCCATGTGTTGATATGATCACGTCCCAACACACGTTGATTTTCTTGAACTTGGTTCCACCATGTGAGAGCGTAACATGAAAACTCAACAGAAGCAAGGTTGACACACCTCTGATTAGAAAGATTATGCACTCTAAAAATCTGATCACATTGCTCCTCCCATTCAAGATAAGCATCGGCATTTTCTTTCCCTAAAAATTTTAGAACACTCAACTTTACACGAGCAATGCTATCCGAATCATCTCTATTGCGATGACCACGATGATTTTCCCCATCAGGACCAGCACCACGACGATGTTCATGTGGTTGTCCAAAACACCCATGGTGACCAAAAGGATTTTCATTATCATCAAATCCTGCCTCATACTCATCATGAACCTCATCTTCATCTTCAAATCGTACACAATGTCCATGTGCACGACGGCCTCCACACTGATTATCAAAACTAGCACAGCGACCACCACCATGTCCTCCATGGCCATTGCCAAAGCGATCAAATCCATGGCCAAAACTAGAATTCTCATCACCAGACACCTCTCGGTGATTTTCTTCATGACGACAATGTGGTCCTCGGCCTCCCTCCGTGGGAAGACGAGCATCAAGCATCCTCTCCATCGCCTCCACCAGCGAGTTTGCCATGTGGCGCACCTCAGCCCGTGTGATAGGGGGCTCCCCATCTCCATGGTTTCCACCATGAATACTCGAATTGGATCCTGCCATGTTAGATTAGGTTGCAAGAAAAAGTGGAATAGGTTAATTTGTGAAAACACTCGATCTCACCTTTTACTTACCCAAGTTCTTTCCTGATCTCAAGGACCATGACAGTGCTGGTGTGGCAGCTTCAACGGAGGTGGTAGAGAGGTCGTAAGGATTACGAATCGAATGTCCCGGTTTAGGTTTTTGGTGGAGCTATAGGTGGCTATCAAGGAGGGCTACGGTACTGCCAACTGAGTGGTTTGATGTGCTCAAAGATACAATGTTGCTGCTAACAAGATCAGCACCAACTCAAATATGTAAACTAAAATTTTCAGCAATACACTGCAACACAGATCCTTCAAATTCTTTTCTCTTCTTCCTTTTTTATCTATTATTTTTTTTAATAACACTGACAGCGGTGACGAACGACACAACTCAATTTTATATAAACGGTGGTGACTAGCAACTCGATGAACACAAAACACAACATAACAGTACCGCAAAATGGTTATAGGTGTTTTTTTTGTGTGGCTTTGGACTATAGGATATGAATAAACACAAATATATGAAGTAGATTTAACAAGGATAACGATGTGGATGATGGCAAGAGCTACCGTGTCAATCCGAAGCTCTGATACCAGATGATAGGTACTGAACTATTTCAGTACGGGAGTTGGCCCGATCTTCACGATAGTAGGTCATGATCAAGATAACTTGCAACAAGGTAGCGTGGATAAAAGGATAACTTGTTGAAGAACAGCAGAGTAACTAGCTTTATACCTGACTAAGGTTGGATGCGACCAAGCGACGGGGAGAGAGACACCAAAACCACAAAGACTTCAACTCGATATCTAAACGATCGTAGAACCACAACCGGAGCTAATCCACACAAGGCAGGGCAGCCGTACTGGAACCCGTAGAGCATGAACTAGTGGATTCCAGAGGAATCTCTTCACAAGTCTAGGAAGAACAAGGGTTTGAGTAAGCACTCGGTAGCTTGGCTGCAATATCACTGGCATTATCAAATCATCAAAAGTACTTTTCTAGTAGCCTCGAGGTGGTATTTATACTACGAGAAGTCTCTTAAGATAGATGTGAACTAAAGAAACCACGTTGGGGAGGTGGAAGGTCAACTGGCTAGAGCTTTTATGAGGTGGCCTTCAGTTCCCGCGTGTCTTCTGGGCTTCTGTGCAGTCTTCATTATTTTGGTCATAACTCCTTCAGTTTTGCACGGGATCTTTAGCTTCATGCAGACTGTTGAGCTTCAGAGCAGTCTTCACTAAAACTGGTTGGACGCCACGCTGGATTGACTCGAATGTAGCTCTTCTCTCTGATCTATCCTTGATGTATCCTTATCTTCCTTCTCGGAGAGCCTGAGTAATAACAACATGCACGACTTAGGTAGCTCGAAATTACCATCAATGTTTTAATTGAAATTCACAAAGTAGCGCGTGCACCTCTTGTTGTATCTTTTTGGCGCGGCTACGAGTGATTGGTCTAGTAGGGACTTGGAGTGGTGTATCAGCCGGTGAGGTGGTCGGAGAGGTCACCGAGGTGGTCGGAGAGGTCGGTGAAGTGGTCGGAGAGGTTGCCGAGGTGGTCGAAGAGATCGCCGAGGTGGTCGGAGAGATCACCGAGGTGGTTGGAAAGATCGCCGAGGTCCCTGACACTGGTGTGGTCACATCGAATACTGACCGAATGTTGGTTCTGGTTTGACCGAACGCTGGCATAGAGTCTGATCAGTTCATTTGACCAAGGCGAAAACGTTCGGTGCGACCGGACACAGAGAGGTGAAGTGACCGGACACTGAGAGCCAGCGTTCGGTCGACTCCAGTAAGGTTCCAGACAGGGAAAATCACAACTGAACGTGTCCGGTCAGTGCTGATCGAACGCTTCCTAGCGTCCGGTCACACTGTAAATACTGGAGTTCGGGGTGTACTGACCGGAGCATCCGGTCAACCCGCAGAGGCACATAACGGTTCGTTTTTTAGCCCATATTATAAATACTCCCTCCACTCATGTGTGGGGGTACTTTTGCTCATTCCAACAGCTGAGAAACACCTTAGAGAGTGCCAAGAAGAGCAAGGTCCTAGTGAGGTGATTGAGATTTGTGAATCCCAAAGAGAGCCCTCATTAGTAAGATCAAGAGTAGCAAAGTGTGCATCCACCCTTCTCCCTAGGTTTGTTGTGGTCAAGTGAGAGTTCATGCTTGTTACTCTTGGTGATCACCATCACCTAGATGGCTTGGTGGTGATTGGGAGCTTGGTGATCATCCGGAGAGCTTGTGGATGACCCAACTCAAGTTGTGAGCGGTTGTGGGTGATTCACCACGACGGAGTATCGAAGAATCAACCCGTAGAGAGCACTTGATCCTTGCGCGGATCAAGGGGGAGCTACACCCTTGCGTGGGTGCTCCAACGAGGACTAGTGGGGAGTGGCGACTCTCCGATACCTTAGCAAAACATCACCGCGTTTCCTCTCCTCTCTTTACTTTGAGCCTTTGCTTTGAGTAATTACTTTGAGCATTTACATTGAGCAATTCAATTCTTGTGTTTACATTCATAGAATTGCCATGCTAGAGTAGGATAGGAACTTAGGTTGCAAGACTTTTGTGCGGTAGAATAATTAGAAACACTTTCTAGGCACAAGGGGTTAATTAGGCTAACCATAGGATTTAATTATTGCAAAGAAATTTAGAATTAACCCAATTCAACCCCCTCTTGGGCATCTTGATCCTTTCATATGGCTCTGGTAGGAATTCAAGATTTGTCATACAAGGAACTCATCATGTAGAATTTTTATGTTTTTCAAAAGATAAATCTCCGAAACTCTAGTATCACTAGGAACAAGATAAACAGCAGCTCAGACCTTCTTCTATCATATCCGTCAATTACCTAGACTTAGATCAAGTATATGCTACCCACGAGTTTCTAGTTCAGAGTAAATCCTTATATTAAAACAGTCATATCCAAAACTCGAAAGAATTCAAGGCTGAAAACTAGGTACTTGAAAGGAATTACAACAAAGCAACTATTCATCATTTTCTATAGCAAGAGATTATCCTTAGAGTCCATTTTATTTATTCAGCTCTCAAAAATAGAAAACTAGACGTATACTTTTTTTATTTTGTTTTCAAAATTTAAGATCACACCTTATTATATATATAACTAGCTAAGATAAATTTTTATTTTGTTTTAGTTTGTTATACATTTTTTTTATTTTATTATATCTAGCATAAAGCAAACTAAAAAATACTAAAACTAAAAGAAAGAAATACTTAGCTAGATACACAGGAGATGCTCCTCCCCCAAGCTTGATGTTGTTGTGGTTGATTGTTGAATGTGTGTAGCGAGTACAGCAGTGGTTTAGGAAGATGTACTTTGAGTGGATGAAGACAGTCGGGTAAACTTGCTCTTGATCTTATGTGTCATCCTACAAAATACTCTAACAAGAACACCAAAACTCGTGGCACAAATTAGGATAAGGGGTTAGTGGTCAGCCATTCAAAGATTTGTTGTCCTTGTGGGTTTAGATAGATTTTATTTTGGTAGAATTTTAGCATGATGTGCATTTAATATTTGTTTACAATGTAGAAGAAAAAATATGCATGCTCAGTATTTTTATTTTTATACCACCATAGTGAATACTTCCATAGGTGTTTACACACCATAGATTTATTCACATTGGGCTTTAAGATTTTATATGCAGTAATGAAACTTTTTATTTTTCTTTTATTAGTGCAAGGCAAATACAGAAAAGTAAATATGCTAAAGTGAAAAATAATTTATGCAATGCTAGAAAGTAAATATGGATAACTACCGTTGTTACCTCACGGTGAGGGTTTGGATTTTTAAGTCCTCTAGATAGGACTTGATTGGATAGAAGTCCTTTATTCCTTGTGTGCATCATCTGGTCTCAGCGATGGAGACCTAGATGGCTGCACATCTTGTGATGGTGACTCTAATGATGATGCCACCTTTTCTTTCCACACCTACCTGGACTGTGGACTTGTTTTAGGCTGAGTAGGTTCATCTTTCATAGGCGCTTGAGGTTCTTCATCTTTCCATTTATTCCATCAGGGTTGGTTCCTTTGATGTTGGAATAATCGACGCCTCCTCCAGGAGCGGCTCTTCTTTGGTTATTCATAAGTAGTATAACTATTGAAATAACAGCGTATCTTTTCTCTAGGGAATTGGAAGTAGACATGTCTAGATCTGACGTAGATGATCACGTTGGTGGTGTTGAGGAATGGTCTTCCAAGGATGATGGGTGTCTCGTCTTCTTCTTCTCCCATGTCTAGGACCATGAAATCGGCAGGGGCATAGTGATCTTGTATTCTTACCATAACATCCCTCGCTATTTCCTTAGGGAATTGGATTGATTGGTCCGCCATCTGTAACTACATATATGTAGGGAACAAAGGTTCATTACCGAATAAATATTCATACGTTACTTTGGACATTATATTGATGCCCGATCCAATGTCGTAGAAAGGTCTTATGAAAGATTCTTTTTCCTATGGTACACTCAATTGTCGGTATGCTAGGATCATCCTTCTTAGCAAGGAATGGTGAAGTAAGGAGGTGGTCATACTCAGATCAGCGTGTCTTGATCATGTTGACCATTTCTTCTTGTGGCTGACTAGTCTTGTTCTTCCTCCTTAGGTTGTTCTTCTTCTTGGTCACTGTTGTCTCTTCGGGTAGGTATGCCTTTTGTGGATGACTAGGAGATTGCAAGATGTGGTTCTTGAAAGAGAACTTCTCATTTTTATCCTTGATTGTGAAATAGATCTTGGCACTATCTGCATAGATTATGGCTTTTGTGGTGCTCAAGAAAGGTTGGCCCAGGATGATGGGTGCCCTTTCATCTCCACCTGTTTCCAAAACCACAAAGTCTATGGGAACATTTGATTGTCCTATTCAGACAATGGCATCTTCAAGGACTCCCTTGGGGTAGCAGAGTGACTGATCTGCAAGCTGCAAACATATATTTGTGTACAATAAAGGATCTCCTAAAATTTTCACATAAATTACCTTAGGCATGATGTTGACACTAGCTCTGAAGTCACAGACAGCTTCCCGGAAGATATGAGGTCCAATGGCGATAGGGATGACAGGTCTCCCTAGATCTCCTTTCTTGTCGGGTAGGGTGTAATCTATCCACCTTCCCTCTAATGGTTGCATGTAGTAGAAAGCTACATTGTGAATATCAACAAGATTTGAAGTTTCTAAATCTTTCGGTTGCCCCAGAATCTTACCTTTATCAAACAGAGGAACAACAGCCACCAGCTGAGCTATTTGTGATTCTATCATTTTATTAAAGCTATGCTGGTTCTTAATGGCAGAAGCAAAGCTATCCGTTCTGTTACTTATATTTTCTAGAATTTTATCATTGGTAGCTACCTTCTTAGATAATCCTTCTATAATTCTAGATTAGCTAGCAATTAATTCTCTTAGGGGTGGTTGATTGAAGTTATTATAATTATTACCTTGAGGGTTATCTTGGTAGTTACCTTGGTAGTTCGGCCTCTGTTGTTGGTTCCATCCTTGATTCTGTTGAGGACGATAGTAGTTGTTGTTAACAAAGTTCACATCCTCTTGGTTTTTAGGACAGCTATTCCCTAAATGTCCAGTGTTGCCACATACTTCACATGTCATGTGTGAATGATGAATGTGCATGACTTCTTGCTTTTCCTTAGCTCGGTCTTCGAGCTTCTTCATCAGTAGGTCCATCTTGGCAGACATCATGTCTACCTCCTTGAGTTGATGCATACCTCCACCTCTCTTGCAGGTCTGAACACGTTCTTCATTCTAGCCTTGGTTGGACGCCATCTTCTCCACAAGAGTGGTCACAGCTAGAAGTGTAAGTGACAAGAATGCACCTCCAGCAGCAGCATCCATGGTCTCACGGGTACTGTTGGTTAACCCATGGTATAATGTCTGCATGAGTAGCCAATTCTCCATCCCATGATAAGGACATTCTGATATATATAGTCTTGAAAGCGTTCCCAAGCCTCAGGGACCGATTCATCATGTTGCTGCTGAAAACTTGAAATTCTCCCACGTAGAGCATTGATCTTGCCCGTAGGAAAGAACTTTGCTAGGAAGGCAGTGGAGCAGTTATCCTATGTAGTGTTTCTATCTTTGTTGAAGTAGAACCACTACTTCACCTTCCCCAAAAGTGAAAATAGGAAGAGGCAAAGTAGTATGGCATCCTTGGTTACTCCCTTGATGTTGAAAGTGTTGCAGATCTCTAGAAAGTGTTGGAGATGTGCACTCGCATCTTCATGTGCCTTTCCACAAAATTAGCTCGCTTGCACCATGTTGATGAGAGCCGGCTTGAGCTCAAATCTATTGTCTCCCACATTGACTGTGGGTCCAGTTTGGATGTTGGTAGTGGTTGGAGTAGAGAATTCGTGGAGAGTCCTATCAGCCATGGCTTTAAATTCTGGTGTTAAGCTTCGCCTTATATGGTTGTCTTCTAACTCTAAAGCTGAAACTTTTTTTAGTTTTGCCTTAGTCCTCTTAAGTAGTGCTTCTGGATTGTCAACATAGTTTGTCGAAAGGTCAAAACTGGTCATACATTACCCTGCATAAGATACATAAGTAGAAAAAACAATGGTAAGCCTGTTTAAGCAAAGGTCAATGGTTATTTCGATCACATCAATATGTATAAGTTTATCAATACTTTCTTTGCCTAGCTACCTTCCCCGGCAACGGCGCTAGAAATACTTGTTGGTATTTATTAACTTGTCACTTGTTTTAATAGCCACCTATTATAAACCTATATCTCCTAACATTACTTTACTAGGTTGTTATTCCTAGTGATGATGCTAGAGATACTTGTTGGTACTACCTAGCATTACTACTAGAATAATACTAAATAGTTCTTTATTAATTTATGTGACTAGGAGGAATATATAGATATAAATAAAAAGGAATCTGCAAGCGCATAGATAATTATACCATTGTAGCACTTCACCCAAGAGTATTTCAGTTATCGTTATTTATATTTTTACCACAGGGAATGTCTAGCATTGACATGTATTGATAACTTATACTATTGATGGAGAGGTAAACCACAACCAATATTCTACTCAAAACAGGGGTAAGTCATAGGATAAGATATATATATGTGATAAGTATTGATCAAAGATAATGATAAATCACTAAGAGTACTCCTTTCAATGGTATTAGCATGGTCAGGTAGAATATTAGAGGAATAATTCCTAAGTCATTCTTAATTATAAGTCAAAGCATACATTGATTAGTGCAATTACACCTAATAGTCATTGCTGAGATCATCTTCATATCTACACATAAGGGATATTACTAAGGGAGATTAAGAATAGAGCTTGTCCCCCTTTGTAACTAGATCCTATGTGCTACCTACATTGGGGAGTGGACTACAAAGGACTCAACGGGAGTGTCACGTTCATGATCTACCACACGACCCAGAATATAGGGTGTATCCGTAGGTAAACAACATATAAGCACCACACTTACACAATATTGACCACCCACCAATGGATCCTTAGGGTGAGCACTATACGAACATATGCATGAATATGATGATAATCCAACTATACTAGGTATATAATCAAAGTAGATGATGAACATTATAACGAAGAACATGAATGAGATGAATACTAATATTGTCATAACAATTGTAGCAAGCATATAAAAATAATAGAGATACAAAAGAGAGGGGGGTACAAAGATTATACCAAACCACACTCTTAACATGATCGAGAATCCAAGCGAAGCCTGCTTGCCTCCCTCTAGACCTAGCCTAACTAGCTATGCCCTAGAATCTGGTGGAGCTCTGAGCATGATTAGGGTTTCTATCTTCTCAAATGACTTGATGCCTCTAGGGGGCAGGGGCTGATATATATAGTCTAGAACATCCAACATGAGCCCTTGGATCAAACCAACTTAAGGAATAGCGTAGATGCAACCTAGGAGGCGGTGGAGAACTAACATTGCAACGTGGAGGCTGATAGGTGGGCCCAAGGGCTGGGCGGACTGCAGGTGGGGCTGGGTAGCCCCACCTGGCAACCCCTTAGGCTCTGCCTTGGTGTGGAGTCCTCTTGAGTCTTCTAGAGTCTTCTGGTGTCACTCTGACATCTAGGTCCACCTTGATGGTTATCTGAATAAGCCCTACAGAAATCACATATTCACCAAAACTCATGAAATTTGTTAGTTTAAACCTCTAGACCTTTGTTGGTGATCTCAATTGTGCCATTATATATGTTTTATTGAAGGTTTATAATGGTTGTTAACTACCGTCAACAAACCACCACTACACTTCTATTTCCACCCTATGGTTGGGACTTGCTGAGTACGTATGTACTCACCCATTGTTGACTCGTAGACCTCGGCACAAAAGAAGAC
Source organism: Miscanthus floridulus (assembly GCF_019320115.1). NCBI lineage: Eukaryota > Viridiplantae > Streptophyta > Magnoliopsida > Poales > Poaceae > Miscanthus > Miscanthus floridulus. Next base: position 31,131,870 of record NC_089580.1, on the reverse strand, counting down.
TATGACTTCGAAGATGAAGCATACCTTGAGGATTAGGTTTCCCGTAAGGAGATACAATCATAGGAATGTGACATCGAGGCTATGGTTTCGTCCATGCTCAAGTTGCCTGTGGAATAGGATGTCGTTTCATTGTATTATAATCCCGCTTTAGAGACCACCAATAATGTCGTTTCACAGTCATAGCCTTCCACTAGCTATGTAGCCTATGACTAAGCCCCTTGGGCCACTGTTGTAGACCTTATTTTAGATATCAATAAATCTCGAAACCTTTTATTATATATTTATGTACCATCCCTGTGATTAGTGCGTATTGGTGCATGATCCTGGTGCAAATATGGATGCACTGTGGACTCTCAAATTGAGGGGCTGACAGAGCGGTATTAGAGCCGAGCTTGATCATAGGACAAAGCCCTAGGATTGGAACACACTAGATAGTTTTATAGCAATAGGAATAACCACAAACCTAATAGTAGTAAATGCAACAAACCATTCTCATTGTCATTTTGTATTTTGTTGCAAAATTTTATAACCCTTGTGGTAAATTTTACAGCAATGGATGACATATGGGAATGTTCGGATTGTTTGACCGTTGGAGGATTCCCACCGCTCCTTTAGGAGACACTTCAGTGCTTGGGGTACACCGAGCCTCCCATGTACTACTATTGCGAGTGCGATGTGTAAGGTGTACTTCAGTGCGAGATGCACCTGCATATTACCGAGCATCCAACCAACACTGAGTTCAGGGTCAGATGCATCCTAGCAATTGGAAGAGAATTGAGTGACACATGTTAGATTGCAGCACGACGGGCTCTCATGAACATTTGTTAGGAAAATGAAGCAGAAATCAACAACACCCATGCAAAGTTTTTCCCAGTGATGGATCATACTTCTCTGGTTTGGCGCAAGAAGATTAAGGCATTGGAAAAGGCGAAGCCACAAATGCCAAAGTACACACTCATGACTACAGCCAAGTACCTACATGCCCTCGACACCCTCTACGAGAACCAAGAAATAGAGTCGAAGGTCAAGAACACCAAGCTCAAAGAAGCAAAAGCTGAGGTGCAAGCATTAAGGAAGGAGCTACTCATGCTAAACTCATAGCTGTCAACCATGAGAGAAGAAAAGGAACAATACAAGCAAGAGCTACAGAAAGCCCTCGAGCGCTCGAAGACAAGGAAAAGAAGAAGGAGAGCCTACTGAGGAATCAACTATCACAACAGCAAGAAAACCGCTAGGGATGCAAACACAATTGGACCCACCCAAATTCTTAGGAATGGATGCTAAGGGACATGCATGTGGACCTTATGGGACCTTAGCATTATAACACCTTGGGTGTTAGCCTTACATAACTTGACTTGCATAACATGAGCATGAGCATCAAGCATTCATAAATCATCATTTACAATTGAAACATTTGATCGAAACACATGAAACATTGCTTGTTATCTCGTGTTTCTTAGAACATATGCATATGATCTTGTACAAATGAATGCAAGTGGGTAGTGCTAGTCACTAAAACACCTTAGCTACACTTAGGTTAACAAAAGGAACCTTGTTCATGAAGGCCACATTTCATGATCCAGCACTTAAGTGATATTTCATGTGTTGACCTGAATAGCTATATGAGTGACTACTACATGAAATGCTTAAATGGCCTTGCAAATTGTTTTAACATGCTTAGGATATCATTAGGAACAACTTTGGTATTTAGTGCTAGGGCTAGTTTGGTCATTTAGCCATGGTTTGAATGTGTATCATGATTTCAAAGTGACATGTTTGACTAAAGTTGAACTAGGTGTTAGGGACCTTGCATGGAGGAGTTCACTAAAGCAAAGTTGTAGTGTTTGACATAAGGAACAACTTTTATTTTTGGGTCATGGACTGATTTAGCTCCTAACATGTGTGAATTTGGATCACAAAAATCAGAAAAATCAACAATTCAACACTTAAGAAGATTTTGCTAAGTCCTGATTCACTAACAGTCTGACAGCATGACTTTGGAATGAAATAACTTGAGTTTGGTTTAGTGTTGGAGCATGATCCTTTAATAACATTTGGAGACAGTACTTAGGGCTACAATTTTCGTTCACAAATCATTCACTGAGTCACCCTGTGTCGACGGCAAATTCAACTCGAAATCTCGTCGTCAGGCTCAGCTTCGCGTTGTCTGACGAACTGAATCGCCCAGCTCGATGGCCGACCGGCTTCAGACATCGCGTGCCGCGTGGAGGCCACGACGGCCGCGCGTCACCGGTGCCTCGCCGCGTGTGGCTCGGCTAGGCCAGAGCACGGCTTTAGCACCCCCGCACTCGCCCGCTCCCTCCCGTGCTCCCCATTTCATTTTTCCTCGGCCTTCCTCCTCGTCGCAGCGCCAGCAGCAGCTGCCGAGCGCCCGCAGCTCCGCCGTTGCCATAGCCGCGCCCAGCTCGCGCCTAGCCATCCATTCCTCACCGCAGCAGCACTACTAGCTCCCCAGCGACCCACTGCTTCTCCCCGTGACCACTGATAGCGCTTGGTAAGCCATCACCGCGCGTTTAAGCTCGCCGGAATTCCGCTGTGACCTCTGTCTCCGTGGCCACGTCTCCACCGTCCATCCCAGGCCGCGTTAGGGCACTAGGTAGCTCCGCCGTAGCTCGGTGATGCTCGGCGCAGCGTCTGTTCGAGCCACCGTAGCCCACACCGGCGTTTCACCGTCGACCCGCACCTCCACCCCGCCATGGCCGCCGCCGTAGCCGCTAGCTCCGACGAGAAGGCCACCCACGTAGCTCAATCGATGCGCGAAGTCGAGTAGATCATCGTGTGATGATGTCACCGCCGGCGAGTTCGCCGTCGGCGAGCTCTGGCCGCGCCCGCAGCATACAGCGCCGCCACTCTGCTTCGGTGTCGATGACATGTGGGGTCCCCTGACCAGCGGGTCCCACCTGTCAGCGACAGCAGTAGTGAAGGCTAACTCATTTTGAATCCAGTTTTTGATTTGTTTTGGGAAATTTGTATCTTCAGTTTGGTAGCTCCAAAAATTGTGAAATAAATATGATTGTGTTGCTTAGGAAGTGTAGTATTTAGTAAAAATATGTTCTTGGCTTCAATAGTAGAAATTTCTGGAGATTTAAATAAGGATTTGAAATGTGCTTTTGAATGCATTCAAATTTGTTTATTTTATATCTAGAGTTCCTGTGCTCCAAAAATTATGAAATTTTTGTGGTAGGCTATTCTTGTCATACATGAGCTTGGGTAAAAATTTGAGGACCAGTGCATGTGTAGATCTATAGTTATAGATTTTTCTTTTATAAATAGTTAATCCTTGCATGAATTTTTTATAAATTAATTATGAGTCCAAAATTCATGAAATTTGTTGGAGGTGATACTAGTACCATATGGATGTTAGGAAAAATAATAAATCTGTTGCTTGACACTTTTCAATAGGATTTTCCATTTATGCTATTTCAAGCCTTGCTTCCTTATCATTTTTGTATAGAAGGTTCTACTTAGTAAAATGACATGAAATTTTTATAGTAGTCCTTTGAGAGCATTAGTAAGACTCTGGAAATTTTTGAGAATTTATTAAGCACATTTGATATATAATTATTATTTAACCTAGATATCTAAATAAAATAATAAAGGCAATTTAATAAATAGTTTGGGCTTCACCATTATATCATCTTAACTGTATTTGGTATGCTTACACTGTTGGTAGGTTCTAGTTTGTCAAATTTTGAATGATTACATAAAGTAGAAGTATTCTTACTTTATATTGCATGTTAAATCATTTCCGGACTGATTCTAGAGTGTGAGGAGTTACATGTTGAAACTGATGTAGACTGTAAAAATGGTTAATAACAAAGTTGTAGAGAATTTGATAAGCTTTCCAGAAAGTCCAGGATCACTGCTTTTGGATTTGTAGAACTCCTGTTATGAGTGAAACAAGTAGCTACTGTTTGTGGCATAGTCGATGCATTGTAGAAGTATTTAAGTAATAATTGAGAAGAGATATGCACCTACTCAAACAATGTGATGCACTTGTTAACATATATGCATTCGTAATACTTATACCATACTCATGCATCTAGGATCGGAGGAAGAGATCACGTTACTGGAATTCGAAGAAGCAGAGGAAGGGAACCCGCAGGAGGATCCGCAAGCCGCAGCTCCCGAAGGCGTGGAGCAGAACCCTGAAGAGCTTCCGGAGTGCCCTGACCATCGCCCTACTTCCTTTCTGCGAGGCAAGCCCCGGAGCATTATAAGTCTCCCAGTAATTTACAAATGTTTACTTACATATTTATGATTGATGCATTAGGTTATAAGAGTTGAATGAAACCACTTGATGCATGTACATTCCTTGTCCATATATTACACCTTTAACTGGTATAGGTCTAGGATCGAAAATATATGCTTAGCCATGCTTAGACCGGTAGAAGTCGGGTGATGTCCTGTCACCTGCGAGATATAGGTGGATACCGGAGCACGGTTGGCTATATCTGCTATCGTGGAACAGAACCATGAGGTAAAAGTAAATTGAGACCAGACGGGAAGTCGATAAGGAAGTAACAAGGCATGGAGGTCTTGGGTGTGGACTTATCCCCGTCTGTGTCGATTAAGGACCGTACCATTGTTGGCGCTTCTGACAAGATTGAACGCATGCCTCTCACTTAGCTGGCCGGATAACTCGTTCCGACCGCGAAGCCAAGTAATTCAACTCAGGCCGGGAATCGTTCTGTTGTGCGCTCCTTCCGGGGAACGATCAGACTGAGCCCAAGGGCAGGTTTGGCCTGAGCATCCTAGCATCTGGTGTTCCAGATTGTGCGGCGTGGTACGGATCCACGAAATGTGTACCTGAGTTGTATCAAAGGTGACCTAAGGCTATCGTGGCTGGTAGACCTGGGTTTGTGTTAGGAATAAATTCCCAGCTGGTTGAAATCGATTCGAATCGCCGTCTCTCCCGGATAGTGAGAAACTTGGCTAGTCCCAACATCGTAGCAACTATGTTGTGAAACATGATGGTTCGGATGAATATAGAATTACAATACCTGCTATGGTTACTATTGTATGCTTCTAAATGATATACCACATATTTGGCACAGGATAGTTGCTAATCTAGAAATGGATAGTTATAATTAACTTGATAAAGGAATCATAATTGTACATCGGGTAATTGCCTTTTACGCAAAATGTTGTCAAGTTACGTCCACTTATACAGCCTTGCATGATCCTTGGAGTCATTTTATTTCTGGTTCATGACGGGTAAGTCTAGCTGAGTACCTTCTCGTACTCAGGGTTTATTTTCCCATTGTTGCAGATGGCACTGTGTATCATGGTTATTGCAAGAGTTGCTTCTATCCCACTGTGGATGAGGAGTAAGCCTTGGGCAGGCTTCCTTAGTAATTCCTATCTTTGCTTTTGTGGACCGTGATCTGGTTTGGCACTGTATCAAACTATGTTGGAAACTTTATCTTCGAACTTATTTGCTTCCGCTTTATTTATCAAACTCGGTTTGTAATAACTTTTTATTCATACTCTGATGATGAAAAGTATCTGTGAACTTTATGTAATATGTGGCATGTATGTTGAATCCTGTACGATCTTGGTTGTTGTAAATCATTTATCGAGACCCGTCGTGGTACTCGACGGACTATCGGGTTTATATGGGTTCAAGTATAACAGTGTGACCGCTTGCGGATTGCCATTGTACTTGAATTCTTATAAATTGGTCGGTTCTGCGACAAGCATGATGCAGTTCTTGTAAAATAAATAATGAGAACTGTAGTAGCAAGTAGTAGTGTCTAGTGCCCTAGTAGTAGTAGTAAGCCTAGAGTCGCTTCAATGTCATTAGAAGTATGAGTAGACGCGTAGTAATCACTTTAGCAGCTGCTCTATGATGCATCCTTGTATTATATATGTATGACTATTCATGTGATATATGCATTGTGTGTTTGTTTGTGCACGTGTCTTTGCTTGCTTGTTATTTTATTTTATTTTTCGCACCCAAATCCTAGAGGATGTCTTCTCATCTTTGTCGTTCCATGGCAACAGATGGAACGAAGATCCGATAGGATACAGGATCGCTGTGAAAGGGCCACCAAAAGATAGGTTCATGAGGAAGAAGAGCCAGTTGCACCTAGACCTAGAGGCAGGCAGAATAGGGGAAATTGTAATGGTAGGCATGGGCTTGAACAACCGCAAGAGGATAACATCCAAAATATAGAAGATGTACCTGAAGAAGATGAAGAAGAAGTTGAGCAAAACTTTGGAAATGAACCCGTACAAGGGGAGGAACCCCCACCACCTCCACCAACATTAGCAGAAGTGACAGACCGATAGACCCGGTTATTAGAAAATCTTGCAAGATGGTAGGATAATGGTAATGGATAAGGGAAAATGGCCACATTCATGAGACTTCACCCACCGACATTTGGTAGTGCAAAAGATGACCCATTGTCAGCTGACGATTGGTTGCGTACTATCATCAAGAAATTGAATGCAGTAAGAGCCACCGATGAAGAGAAAGTTATTCTAGCCACTCACCAACTGGTAGGAGCCACCGGTGAATGGTGGGAGAACTACCAAGATGTAGCTAATGAGCTAGAAGCTATCACTTGGCAAGAATTCATGGAGAAGTTCTATGAATATCACATTCCAGAAGGGATCATGGAGATAAAAGCAGAAGAGTTTCGTTCACTGAGACAAGGTCCAATGATGGTAAATCAGTACATTCGGAAGATTATGAAGTTAGCGTGGTACGCGCCAGAAGATGTTAACTCCGACAAGAAGAAGCAGAAGTGTTTTAGGAGAGGACTCAACGCATCCCTATGAGAGCAAATGGTCACTCACATCTACCTAGACTTCAACATGTTGATGAACCACACCATTCTATTGGAAGAAGAACATGTCAGAGGTGAAGGAGAATGGAAGCACAAATTTCTGATACAACATGCTCGCCAGCAAGAAAGAACACAATGAGTCTGCACCAATAACACCGCACCCACAAGGTACCAGTCGACTATGTAGTATAGGACACTTGGAACCAACACTTCACAAGCCACATCCAACTACAAGAACAACAACAACAACTGCAACAACAACAGCAACAATCAGCCCAAGAGTACCAATAATACTACAATGGAGACTTGTTTTGGATATGGACAACCAGGACACCGTGTAGCCCAATGCCCCCCATAAAATAGGAAACTCTACCCCTACTCAGTCAATAGCCGGCAATAAGATAGCCGCCTTAGGAACTGGACGCTCAGTGCCTCAGAACTCTGGACCGCCTAGAAGGAATGCCCTAAATTTTGGGCAAGGCCATGTGAACCACGTTAATGTAGAGGAAGTATAGGCAGCACCTGATGTCATGTATGGTGAGTTTTTAGTAAACTCCACTCTTGCAACCATGTTTTTTGATTCTGGCACATCGCATTCGTTTGTTTCTGCTTGTTTTGCGCTTAGAAATAGCTTAAGAACTGTGTTACTTCCCACCCATTTATTAATTCGAACCCCTAGAGCTATCCTCATGTCACACCCCATTTTAAGGATAAAATGGGATGCAAATTCTTATGTGTGCCTAGAGATCAGTCACACACATAAGCCAACAAATTATAAATAGTATCATCATAAGTGTATATTACATCATGAATAGCAAGACATAGTCTTCACATAAATGTAGCGGAAGTATAAAGATAAATCTCTCATGGAAGCTCCATATCACAAGGACGTCAACTGGTTTACCACAAGTCTAGTAATCCTCAGTAAAGTCATCATTACCATAGCCATCTAGTACCCATATGGGATTTTTATCCAAATAATGAAAATAAACAAGCGTAAGTACATTTTGTACTCAACAAGTGTAACATGAGGTTCATGAGGCTCAAAAGGCTTGATATAGGTTTAACAACATTCAACTTTTAGTTGTCACAAGAGTAGCAACAAGTTGTTTCAATCCCAAAGTAAAACACATGATCAATGTAAACATCAATAATGTATAGCATAAACAGATAATTCTTAGTGATCATCTATTCTATAAGGGTCCAAGGCTGCTCATGACCGTGAGCACGACTGATATACCAGTTTTACACTCTACCGAGGTTGTACACTTTCACTATGAGTCGTGATACCCATATGCCCGGGTTAATTACTCCCAAAACACTTCCAAGGTGAGTAGGCAGGGGTCACTATGAAGCCTTTTAAAGGTTTATCTAACAAGTTAGGGCCATTAGATTCACTCAGCAAATAGATGTAGAGCCCTCTTCCTGATGGCACATTGACGCGCAGCCTATACACATAGGGACAGAGGCCGCACTATATCTAATTCAGCAAGCTATTCTTACACCAATAAAGGTAACCTCTAACAAGCTAGAAAAGGTCCTCATACTTAGTAAAAGCTAGAGCCATGTAGCCCTCATAGCTGTACTGTAAGTCCCAGATATTCGCTTATAGATAAGTCCTTAGGGAGAGGAAACTGAAGCATTTAGAAAGTAGCTAAATACTCCAGCCCCAGGTTTCCAAGTTGCTAAAAAATCATGTTTTAACGTTTATTGCATATACCATTAGTCAAGTTATAAGATCATGGTTTAATTGAGCACTAGCAAAACTACCCAATGCATATCCCGTAGGAGACAAGGTATAAGTTCAATTCTAGGGAATCTCTATCAAGGTGACACATGCAACATGAATTAAATGTATTAAAGTGAATAGGAAATAAGGATAATCCCATGCTATACTTGCCTTGAGCAAAGTGCTCCTGCTGATCCTGCTCATCAAAGTAGTACTCTGGTTCACCCATGAATTGCTCACCGTCTATACTCGATAATCACAACAACATACAAACATCTAGAAGCAATCACGCATAGCAAACAAAAGCTATAGATTAGAACAGTACACCAATAACATAAAATCAAAATAAAAAGTTTGTAAAATGAATCTACGTCTCACTATGAACACACAGACACGAAGATCACAAAAGTCGGAGCTAAAACGAAGAAGTTATGATTTAAATAAAATTTCCTTTAGTAAAATAATAGATTAAATCTAACTCTGAATTTTAAAAGTAGAAAACATACTTAACAATAGTATAAACATGTAGATTATGAAATTACAAACCTAACGCAAGTTGAACGGATCAAATCAGAGTTAAAACAAAGATTTTATGGCCTACAGAAGATAGTGGCAATCTTGTAAAAGATAAAACTTGATTTTCGAATTTAAAATAATTAAAATCTGATTTTAAACTGAACCAGGGATTGCGGCCACAATTTGAAGAAAAGACAGGGGCTCTTTAACAAAAGTTTAGGGATGGCGGGTTAAGACCTAATTAATTGAAAGGGCCTTTTTGCAAATTTCACAACGAAGGGGTATCTTCTAATCTAGGCCCTTGATCTTAGATTGGACGGCTCAAAACAGATCTGAAAATGATGGGAGAAGCCGGCAAGGTCGGCGGTGAGCTCCATGGCGGCGCCGTGGCCAGAGACAGGCAGAGCAAGTGATTCATGACCTACGGTCCGCGAGAAAGCAAATCGAAGGCATCGGGAGAAAGAGCAGAAGATGGCGAATTCATCTTGGGGGTTAGATGGGGCTTTGATGGCACGAAGGTGAGCTCGCCTTGGTTGGGGTGGCTTGGGCTTGCTAGCAAGGTTATGGCAGTGGCTTGAGCATGGCAAAAAGCGCGAGAGGGGTGCGGTTAAGCGGGCAGCTTCATTACCTGGTCCCGAAGCACGACAAGTACTCCTCATCGGCGGCGAAGCAAACAACGGCGGGGAAAGCTCGACGGCGGTGATTTTAGGGCTACGGCTTCACTGCTAGGCTCAAGGCAGCGCTAGGGTTGATAGAGGGAAACGACGCACCTATTGCTCAGTTTTATAGGGCCTAGGCATGGTGCGCATGCCAAGACCAGGGCGCAGCGGCGAGGCAGACGCAGTCTCTAGGTAGTGAAGTCCAAAGTAGACATGAGCAGAGGAAAGGGAAGACCCTAACAAATAGGGCCGGGCCATCATCATCCTAAGGGGGAAAGGGTGGCGTGGCACGCTGCTGGCTGTGGGCCGAGCGAAGTTGGGTTGGCGCTTGCTGGGCCACGTGGGAGAGGAGAGCAGGCCGTGCGAGCGAAACAACGCACGGACAAAGCTGAGCCGGCGAAACTAGGCCAATAGGCCGAATAGAGAGGAGGGAAAGAAAATCCTTTTCCTTTTTCTTTTTCTAATTTTCCAAACCAATTTTGAAATGCAAATTCAAATCAATTTGATGTTTGATTTCAAATCACACAATTCAAAAATAATATGAAGCAGCATGTATGCACATACATGTATGTAGACCTATATTTGATTTTAATTTTAACAAAGTTATTATTTTTCTAAATTTCAATGCTCACAAAATACATAATTAAATCATTTTCTCCTAATTTAAAACCATGCAAATTTTAGGGTGTTATAATTCTACCCCCATAAAATGAATCTCGTCCTCGAGATTCGGATGATGCTTACTCAAAAAGTTACGGGTATGTTTTTCTCAGATCATCTTCTCTTTCCCAAGTAGCCTCATCTTCCGTATACCGATTTCACTAAACCTTACACATCTTTATAACCCGTCTCCTTGTAACTCATTCTACTATTTTCAAAATCTTTACTAGAAATTCCTCATAAGTAAGATCTTCCTTAACTGTAAGCTCTTCTAACAGTATCTGCTCAGGTACATGTAAACACTTCTTTAACTACGACACATGGAACACATCATGTACACCTGATAAACTCTTAGGTAACTCTAACTGGTAAGCCACTTCACCACGTCTCTCTAAAATCTTGAAAGGTCCAATATACCTTGGTGCTAACTTTCCTTTCATGTTAAACCTTCTCACACTTCTCATTAGTGACACCTTCAGGTAAACATAATCACCTATTTCGAAAACTAATTCCCTTCTCCTAGTGTCAGCATAACTCTTCTGTCGAGACTATGCCACTCTCAAGTTATCTCTAATCATCCTTACTTGCTCTTCTATGTCTCTTAAAACATCCGGTCCAAACACTTGAGTTCCCCCCGTTTGATTCCAAAACAATGGGGTCCTACACTTTCGTCCATATAACGCTTCAAAAGGTGCCATATTGAGACTCTTCTGATAATTGTTGTTATATGAGAACTCTATATAAGGCAAACTTTTGTCCCAACTTGTACCATACTGCAATGCACAAGCTCTCAACATGTCCTCTAATATCTGATTAATCCTTTTAGTTTGTCCATCTGTCTGAGGATGATATGTTGTACTAAAATTCAACTTTGTTCCCAACGAGCTATGTACTTGTGGCAAAAAATGAGACGTAAATTGAGTACCTCGATCAGACACAACTTTCTTGGGAACTCCATGTAGACACACTATCCTCTCCATATATAATTAGGCCAACTTCCATCCTTTATAATGAGTCTTGACCAGTATAAAGTGAGCACCTTTAGTTAACCGATCCACTATCACCAATATTGAATTATAACCTCTCTGAGTATGTGGTAACCCAACAATAAAATCCATTCCAACTTCTTCCCACTTCCACTCAGGTATCTTCATTAGTTGTAGCAATCCTGTAGGTCTTTGATGTTCTGCTTTAACTCTTTGACAAGTATCACATATAGCAACATACTCAGCAACATCAATGCCAGATGTTCTCAACACAATGGGGTTCACTTTAAACTCTACCCCCTTAAGGATAGACTAGATGAAAGACAACAATAAGAAGCTTGCATACTACCTCCTGGTGAGTTTACTAATATGGGATTTGGCATGGCACATAAGGGTATGCTATGATTTCTAACAAATGCTTGTGATATGAATGAATGCGAAGCTCCAGAATAAAAAAGAACAGTGGTAGGAGTGGAATTGACATTGAACGTACCGAGCATGACTTCTGGTTGCGCAAGCGCTGTCTCTATAGACACATGGTTCACCTTTCCTGTGTTGGGTGCTGGCTTCTGATAATAATTCTACCTCTGTGGGGTCTACTGGTTTGGCTTCTTCGGGCAGTTATAAGACAGGTGACCCTCTTTTCCATAATGAAACACTTGTTAGGAGTGCTAGGGGCACTAGTCTTCATGGGAGTGTTGCTAGGTGCTCCCTGTCATGGTGTCTACTGACCACTCTGCTGCTGGGATGTTGATTGCTATTCTGCTGCTGGTACGATGGACACTGCTAGTTCGGGTTGCGCTGAACATACTAACCATGATTCCCCTGATTGGGGGTCCCTAGTACCTCTACTAAAAGCCTTGCTGAGGATTGGTGCATGGACGAGTATTGCTTCCAAAGGCCTATCCCTGAAGCCTCCTCTTCTTGGCCTCCATCTCTTTACGCTTATTGTCAATAATAATAGCACGATTCACCAGCGTCTAGAAATTGGGGTATGTGTTGGACATAAGCTGGAGTTGCAGACCATCATACAAACCCTTGAGAAAGTAGCATTGCTTATCAGCATCATCAGCCACCTCATTCAGAGCGTAACGTGACAACTGAGCAAATTTGTCATGATACTCAGCTACGGACATAGATCCTTGTTTAAGAACTCTGTATTCCTCCTGCTTGAGCTCTATCAATCTTTCAGGTATGTGGTAGGATCTAAAATTCTATCTAAATTCCTGCCAAGTGACAGGAGGAGCATTAGTGGGATGTCCATACTCAAATGCCTCCCACCAATCTTGAGCTTCTCTCTAGAGTTGTCCTGACGCGTACAACACCTTATGCTAGTCATCGCACTATGCTATGTTGAGTTGCTTTTTCACTACATGAAGCCAATCATATGCTTCTAGTGGATCGGTGGTATGAGAAAACACCAGAGGATGGCCCTTCAAGAATTCACCACACTTGTCATGCGGCGCTCCACCAATCGGTTGATTCTACTAATTTTGTACCAGAGCTTGCATAAGCTGTGTCTGCACTGCCAGAAGTTGCTCAATAGTAGGTGGTGGTGGTGGATGTGGGGGAACACCTCTTGACCTCAGCCTCTTCCTCTTCTAGACATCTAACATTCAACATAAATATTCAAAATTTAGAGATTTCTAAGTTATAGGCACTTATAGAGATATAGAATATATTCTGAAAATTTTCTAGACGAGCTCCAACATCAGCAGCTTGGTAAAATGGTCATATATCAAGCTCTAGACATCAAAAAGAGGCTTGCTTTGTTCGAAAGATTAAGAAATTATCTACAACTTTTATTCAGAACACATGCCCAGATTCTGTCGTTAGATTACTCAAAAATAGGATACAACTGAAACTGTCCTAGATTCCAGACTATGTAGAAACTTTAACTTGGAACGGACATATCTCACAAAACAGATCAGATATAGGGGTGATTTCAGAGGCATTAGAAAGATACTTAAGTCTAGTTGCTTCCATAAAAATTTTATAATTTTTGGTCAAGTAGATTTAGATGGGCATTGAGCTAAGGACAGACTGCTCCAAAAAATAGATCCGAGAGAACATGATATACCAAACCCAACTATCTATTTATTGACTTAAACTTTGATATTCTTAACTATGGAACTTGCGGATATGCCCACAAAGTTTCAGCATTTATTACAAAAATCCAACTCACACATAAACCTAATAATAAATCAACTAGGCACAACAAAGTTCACACCGCACTACTGGACTCGACTTGACTCAACTTGACCCGTTCTACTAATGTCTTATTACATAAAAGGGACTCCAACACCTATGGGCATAATTTATGGGATGCTCCTCATACATCCTTGGTAGGTTGAGGCACACCCTTTCCTCATCTATCACTTGTCGGTATCTCTTAAGGGTCTCCTGCTGTGCCTTAAACTGATCTTCCAGCCATCGATTCTTGTATACTAATTCATAGGCATAGTTCACCATCACATGAGTAGTGGGATCCATGCCTTCTGGGTCCATTATTGCCCAGCCCAAGTCAGGGTGTTGGCGAGGAAGTGATATTGATCTTCCTTCATATCATCAAAACGATGACCACGGAGACCCATGCAGGCTACAACGGCTACATCTTCTATGCTATCTTCCATAGTGGCACAGTGAGCGTGATGCGCATAGTTCGAGTCCAGCTGGTATGTGTCCTTCTATTCATCTCTGATGGAGATACACACCCTGGTCTTCCAATAAGTGTCCTCTAGAGGGTGTGTATGCTTGTTGCAGACGTACTCCATAGCTATGTCCAAATCATCGTAGTAGGTCTAAAGAATCCCCATAAGTCGGTGGTCCGAGGTGGAAGATTCACACCTCGGCTTGTACCAGACCTTCGTAGTCCATCCTAGGGGAGGGATTGGCTCATCCTCTTGAACAGCGTCCTCCTCCTCCTCATCATCAGACAATGCAACGACCTCCACTTCTTCGGGTTCTTCTTCAGGCTCTTCCTAGAATGGCTCCAGCGTAGGTGCAGGTGCTGGCGAGTCAACTTCTTGCTCCTAGGACTCCTCCTCATGTGGCTCCATGGACTCATACAAGCCACAAGGCAGGTAGTAGCCTCCGGTGCTGATGCGAGCGGTCTTATTAGCACGAGTCATCTACAGAATTAGATTTAGTCAGATTAGAAGCAATAATTTTCATAACAGAGTGAGGCAAAAGAAGCATACAACTTAGCAAATAACAAGGGTGAGATGGAAAGCATGAAGTGAGTGAAGCAAAAGAGGCTAAAACAACCATTGCTAACTAGGCTTGCGTCCTACAGTCAACACGGCTCTGATGCCAATCTATCACACCCTATTTTAAGGATAAAATGGGATGCAAATTCTTATGTGCGCCTAAAGATCAGTCACACACATAAGCCGAAAAATTATAAATAGTATCATCACAAGTGTTTATTACATCATGAATAGAAAGACATAGTCTTCACATAAATGTAGCGGAAGTATAAAGATAAATCTCTCACGGAAGCTCCATATCACAGGGACATCAACTGGTTGATCACAAGTCTAGTAATCCTTAGGAAAGTCATCATGACCATAGCCATCTGTTATCCGTCCAAGATTTTTATCCAAATAATGAAAATAAACAAGCGTAAGTACATGTCATACTCAACAAGTGTAAGATGGGATTCATGAGGCTCAAAAGGCTTGACACAGGTTTAACAGCATTCAGCTTTTAGTTGTCACAATTTTAGCATAAGTGTAGCAACATGTTGTTTCAATCCCAAAGTAAAACACATGATCAATGTAAACATGAATAATGTATAGCATAAATAGATAATTCTTAGTGGTCATCTATTCCATAAGGGTCCAAGGCCGCTCGTGACCATGAGCACGGCTGATATACTAGTTTTACACTCTGCAGATGTTGTACACTTTCACTGTGAGTCATGATACCCATATGCCCAGGTTAATTACTCCCAAAACACTTCCAAGGTGAGTAGGCAGGGGTCACTATGAAGACTTTTAATGGTTCATCTAACAAGTTAGGGCCATTAGATCCACTCAGCAAATAGATGTAGAGCCCCCTTCCTGATGGCACATTGACGCGCAGCCTATACACATAGGGACAGAGGCCGCACTATATCCGATTCAGCAAGCCATTCTTACACCAATAAAGATAACCTCTAACAAGCTAGAAAAAGTTGGTAAAACAAATCTACGTCTCACTACGAACACACAGACGCAAAGATCACAAAAATCGGAGCTAAAACAAAGAAGTTATGATTTAAACAAAATTTTCTTTAGTAAAATAATAGATTAAATCTAACCCTGAATTTTAAAAGTTGAAAACATACTTAACAATAGTATAAACATGTAGATTTTGGAATTATGAACCTAACACAAGTTGAACGGATCAAATCGAAGTTAAAACGGAGATTTTATGGCCTACAGAAGATAGTGGCAGTCTTGTAAATAGATGAAACTTGATTTTTCAATTTAAAATAATTAAAATCTGATTTTAAACCGAACCAGGGACTGCGGCCACAATTTGAAGAAAAGACAGGGGCTCTTTAACAAAAGTTCAGGGACGGCGGGTTAAGACCCAATTAATTGTAAGGGCCTTTTTACAAATTTCGCAGCGAAGGGGTATCTTCTAATCTGGGCCCTTCATCTTAGATTGGATGGCTCAAAACAGATCTGGAAAGGATGGGAGACACCGGCGAGATTGGCGGCGAGCTCCACGGTGGGACCATGGCTGGAGACAGGCAGCGCAAGTGATTCATGACCTACGGTCCACGAGAAAACAAATCAAAGGCACTAGGAGAAAGAGCAGAAGATGGCGAATTCATCTTGGGGGTCGGACGGGGCTTCGATGGCACAAAGGCGAGCTCACCTCGGTTGGGGCAGCTCGGGCTTACTGGTGAGGTTACGACAGTGGCATGAGCATGGTAAAAAGCGAGAGAGGGACACGGTTAAGCGGGTAGCTTCATTACCTAGTCCTGAAGTGCAGCAAGTACTCCTCGTCGGTGGCGAAGCGAACAACGGTGGGGAAAGCTCGACAGCGGCGATTTTAGGGCTACGGCTTCGCTGCTAGGCTCAATGCGGCTCTAGGCTTGACAGAGGGAAATGGCGCACCTATTGCTTAGTTTTATAGGGCCTAGGCATGGCGCGCACGCTAAGACCAAGGCGCGGCGGCGAGGCGGATGCGGACTCCAGGCGGTGAAGTTCGGATCGGACATGAGCAGAGGAAAGGGAAGACCCTGACAGCAGGGTTGGGCCATCAGCGTCACAAGGGAGGAAAGAGCGGCGCGGCGCGCTGCTGGCTGTGGGCAGAGCGAAGCTAGGCCGACGCTTGCTAGGCCACGGGGGAAAGGAGAGCAGGTCGCGTGAGCAAAACGGCGTGCGGATGGAGCTAGGCCGACGGAACTAGGCCAACAGGCCGAATAGAGAGGAGGCAAAGAAAATCCTTTTCCTTTTTCTTTTTCTAATTTTCCAAACCAATTTTGAAATAATTCAAATCAATTTGAAGTTTGATTTCAAATCACATAATTCAAAAATAATATGCGGCAGCATGTATGCACATACATGTATGTAGACCTATATTTGATTTCAATTTTAACAAAGTTATTATTTTTCTAAATTTCAATGCTCACAAAATACATAATTAAATCATTTTCTCCTAATTTAAAACCATGCAAATTTTAGGGTGTTGCTCCTCAAATGCACCCTCAAGTGCCCTCGAGTGAAGATAATTATAGACGGAGTAGAATTTCAAGCCAAGCCTAGTAGTATTGAAGACATAAGGTTTGGATATAATATTAGGAATGGATTGGTTAAGGAAACACCATGGCACTATATCCTATAGCGGCAGAGCAGTAACCTTGATAAATCACAATAGATTAAAGGTAGAATGTCACCTTCAAGCCCCCAAAGTAGAACTGATGGTTTGTAGTATGCAAGCAGCAAGCGTTGAAGAAGTACCAGTCGTATGTGAATACCCCAATGTGTTCCCTAAGGAGTTACCGAGAATGCCACGAGATAGAGATTTGGAGTTTATAATTGACCTAATCCCCGGAACTACACCAATTACCAAGAGACCCTATCGAATGGTAGCCAACGAGTTAGAAGAATTAAAGAAGCAGTTACGAGAGTTACAAGAGAAAGGATATATCCGACCAGGGTCATCCCCTTGGGGATCACCAGTTTTGTTTGTAAAGAAGAAAGATGGCAGTCTTAGGATGTGTATTGACTATTGATCACTCAACGAAGTCACCATCAAGAACAAGTACACGTTACCTAGAATAGATGACCTATTTGACCAGTTAAAGGATGCCAAGTATTTCTCCAAGATAGATCTAAGATCAGGCTACTATCAATTGAAGATTTGGCTCAGTGATATACCAAAGACCGCATTCGTGATCTGCTACGGACAGCATGAGTTCACCGTGATGCCGTTTGGACTAACCAATGCCCCAGCATATTTCGTGAACCTGATGAACAAGGTGTTCATGGAAGAACTGGATAAGTTTGTAGTAGTATTCATCGACGACATTCTCATCTATTCAAGAGGTGCTGAAGAACATGAACAACAATTTAGAGCAATTTTGATCAAGCTACGAGCACATGAGTTGTATGCCAAGTTCAGTAAATGTGAGTTTTGGCTACAAGAAGTCGCATTCCTAGGACACATTATCACCGTAGGAGTAAAAGTAGACCCAGAGAAAGTTAAGGCCATATCGAAATGGAAGCAACCAACCAATGTGACAGAAGTTCATGGTTTCCTCGGACTAGCAGGATACTACCAAAGATTTATTGAAGGATTTTCAAAGATCGCAAAACCCATGACATCCCTAACACAGAAAGGAAAAGAATTCAAGTGGACAGAAACATGTGTGGTAGAACTAGCTAATCTAATACCTCCCAGGAGTACTTGTCTCCTATTAGACACTAAGTACTCAAGAGAGGACACTAAACTACGCAGTTTCATCGAGCACACCCCAAGGGAGCACTCGAAAATCCACATTTTTTCATCAGAATCATAAATAAGAGAATACAGCTTACAACATTCTTAAGTCATTTCTTACATCACTTTATTACAGTAACATAATATTACCTCAATTGATTATAACAACAAAATATAACAATATTATCAGAGTTATAGAGGAAGTAAAGATTAATTTAATGACATGGTAGAGCATTAACATAGTGGATATTTTTTATACAAGAGATGCTAGCAGATTTTACATCTTTTCTTATAAAAACCTTTAGTGAGGATTATAAATAAACACTACGGTCGTAGCATGAAAGGAATCATCTCTGAGCTCACCAGGAGGTTTCCACATACAAGAGTCAGCTCTAAGTATCCTTCGATCACATGCAACAGGAGGAATATAACCCTGAATACTTGATTGTACTAAGCAAGACTTACCCGACAGGAGAAAAATAAAAGACTCCAAGGATATGCAAGGCTTATTTGGCTTGTGGGTTATTGCATCTGTGAAAGCATTGCTAAACGTGCGTCCTTATATTCAATTTTATTAGCAGTCATCATTAGTTCATTAACTATCAATTCTATGTAAGCACCTATTCTACTTTCAAGCATGTGGTAAGCAATCAAAACCATTTTATCACCTTTCAAGTTCCATTTCTTACAATGGTGCTAGACCATAGCCAAGTCGTATCATCTCACAGAAATGGTGAATCATGAATCAATGTATCCTAGTTGGGTACCCCAAAACACATGCCTCGCTTGTACCCTAGGCACAAACAAGACCAACCTATTCCACTCCTATCATGGGGTCCAGGTCCCCGTCCAAACTTGGACTCCAAGCCCCCACACTTGAGACCCGGTCTCAATATGGTGCTTAGACCTCCACCTTTCTCTGCCTCCAATCAGTCGGTCCAGAAAGAGCCGAAACCCATGACAAGAGCATAACGAGCCTTCCTGCTTCCATAAGCAAGTATGTGCTCAGGATAATAAGTCTATGACCTGACTACCATCCACAGCAATGGACGGCCCTCAATCGACATAGGCGGAACAAATGCAATCCGAATCTCGCTCGAATGCCTAACCAAGTCCAGATCTAAAGTACCATTCCTCCTGGTCTCCAATTATCATTCAGATATATTCCATGTGATAGTAATATAATCACAACAATAATATCTTTCCTATCTCTCATAAGTGATAAGTAATTACTCGACTTCTACCGGGTCCTATAGTAGAGCAATCTACACGATCCTGACATACTAGTAGGACTCATAGGATAATGATATATATATATGTAAGTGGTTTCATTAAACTCCTTAAAACTTAATGCACAAACATAAAATAAAGTGTAGAATAATAGGGGTTATGCACCGGGGCTTGTCTGGGTAAGATATAACCAAAAGTTAGCATTCCATCATGGTGACACGGTCATCAAGGCACCATCTTTTCCGCTACTTTGGTCGACTCCATGATCCATTGTTGTTCCTATTATGATATACGTGGATGCAACGCAGAGACATAAATAATCAACGGCAACTGCAACTCTAAAATACGATTACGCTCCGTAAGCTAACGAGCTAGCTTTAACGACTAACGTACTAGTCTATGTATCCACGCCGTCAAGTAAGGCTTTATCTCCAGAAAAATATTTTAGTCCTACAATCCCAAAGGTGTTTCGGCATTTTATTGATTAAATATATATTTTCGAACTAGGGCTCATTTAGCTACCTTAGCAAACTAATTATTATGGAGCTACAAAAATTATAGTTAACACCTAATAATGTTAGGAATTTACTGTGAAAGTTTTAGAGCCAACACTATTACAAATTTATCACAAAAAATTCTACAAGTTTATATCTTACAATATTAAGCATCTCAAATTAATTAGATAACTCCTAAAAATATTATAAAACTATGTGAACAAAATATACTAGCAGATATATCATGATTTTAGGAACCTAACACAATTAGTTTCATAATTTTTGTCCAACTACACAAATTTATATTGCATTTACAAGTTTGCCTTAGAAACTAAATTAGAAAATGCTTTAGAAAACAAAAAGGGCTAGTGGCGAGCATTCGGCCCAGCAGACCCAGCAGCCCAGCGCGGGCACGGCCCATGCGTGAGATGGCCCACGGTGGGGAGCCCGCGATGGCACTTTATCAAATGAGACCTCGGACATTTCCCGAACCACGACTAGCTCCTAATACTATTTCTTCCTTTCTTTGACAAATTCACATAACCCCCTAGATTTCTCCAAATTTCCTCGCGCGCACCCCCGGCCATCCCGTGCACGGTGGTGCGGTGAGTAGCGGCACTGAGCATCCACGCCGGACACCAGAGGCCTATGCGAACCCACTTAGCAGGTCGGTCGCCGTCTATGGCTAAACGCGCACGGATGGGCGGCGGTTAGGGGCTCAAAGACGCACTAGCGCGAGCTGCAGCGGTGAGCAGCTATCCGTGGTGGCGGCACGACTGTTTTGACGGCCTAAGATTCTATCAGGGTGGTAGAGATAGCGGATAAGCACTAGTTGCTCACCGGAATTCGTGCTACGGTGATGGTTGAGGCAAGCAAAAGCTGAGGTGGTCTAGCCATGTGCGAGCCGCTAGGGCGGCGGTGCTCCGGGATGGACACCCATGCGTCACCACGTCTCCGGCAAGCACCCTGGCAAAATGGTGCGAGCACTAGATAGAGGAGGTTAAAGCAAGCTCATGAATACAAACAATTGAAACCATTCGGACCTTGCTCTAATTTCACTGGCATGGCGGCGCACCTGGCCCGTGGTGAGAAAAACACCAAATTAGCGGCCAACAGTGCTTGTCCAGGCATGGGGAAGATGGGGCACCTAGTGGATTTCTTATTCCACCTACTAGTGCGAGGAATCAAAGTGTGAAGCCCTGAGCTAGGTGAATTGGAGGGTAGAAAGGTAGAGCTCAAGCTATGGTCATGCCATGGAGAGGCACATGAGTGAGCACGAGCGGATTAAGACGGGTGGCTCTAATCGAAAGCTACAATATGAGCACATGCGCACAGCTGATGAGACAGTGGAGGGCTTGGCGCGACGCGCTTGAATTGGAGCAGCTAGACCCAAGCAGGGCTCACCAGCGTCGGCTAGCGGGGCAAGGCGATGTAGGGAGGCATCCCATCGCCATTGTGATCGAGGTCATCGGCCTAGGCACGACGAGCAGTGGAACACGCTTGGGGGTTCAGGGTGGTAGGTGGATCGAAAGGTGAGGCGGGCGCCACGTTGGCCGAGCAATGACCACCGTAGCCTAGGCTTACCCTACGCGCGGCATCGTGGCTAGCCACCTGAGCATGGTGCACACGTAGCAACGGGAGCCAGGCCGTAGCCAACCAGGACCAGCCAACGCCAGGCCATAGGCGCTATGCGGCATCACCCAGGCACACGAGCTGGCCAGCGGCAGTAGCCAAGCCATGGCCTAAGCCCGACGCTAGTAGCACCCACGCGCGCGGTGACCGTGATCTCGGGCCGAGAGGTAGCAATTAGTGATGTGCACGCATTTTAAAGCAAAGCAAAAGCTGCTAAGGATCACGATCGAGGTTCAACTAATTCCCCTAACCTAAAGCTGATACTAACACCCAACTGGCAAAGCAAACCTCATGTCCAGAGAGCGACCAGAGAGGAAGAAAGGGAGGTGCCAACATGAGTTCATCACACTGAACTCCGATTCGCGAACCGAGCACCAAATCATGATTCACAGCGCGTTCTAAGGAGGTTTGGGCAATTTTTATGAGAGCAACAAGACATCCAACACAACTTCGACCTACACCATGCTCAAGTGCTTACTTAGAAGCAACCAACAGTACAAAAACAAGGATCTAGTGTTTAAACATTTTAGTTAGAATTTAAATGTCAAGATAGCATTGTCTTACTACTTTTCTCATACTTAGAAAAGTTAAGGTTCAATTCAAACTAATAGCCATTAACACTTTTGTTAGAAATTTTAAAATGCCTAAACCCTATTAATTCCAACTCACAAGTATTTCATGCAATTATCCATACTTCATACTAACCCATAGGAATAAAATATTTAAGCATTAATTAATTATTTTGCCCACAATAAATCACCAAAAAATAGTACTTTAAAGCTAAGTTTAAGTGTTTGTTGTCTTAACGAAAAGAGCTCATCTTAACTTCAAATTTGATTTTTGAGCTCCCAAGAGCACTAGTTAACAACATTTGTTTCCACAAATTAAAGTTGCATCTTCAACTACGCCACTTGCTCGTCATCTATACTTAAGTATTACAAACAAGTTATAATTTATTTTTGTTTATATAATTTTTTTTCATGCCAAATAATTAAAATGACTTATCCCATGTTTTTCGTTAGGATTTTCATTAGCACTTTTACGCACCAAGTAAGTTAACTTGGATATTTATTTGAGTCCACAAAAGTGAGTCACATAGGATTGGTTTATCATTTCACGTGCGTTATAAATTTTTAAAACCCAAAAACTTGTTAGGCTAATCTCTCTCGGACCTAAATCTCGGTGCTAATAACACCAGGGGTGTTACAGCATGTGAGAAGAGTTTTCATGAGTTGAAGACCTGGTTAACCATAGCCCCAATACTCACACTACCAGATATACATAGAAGCTTTGTAGTATATTGTGATGCATCACGACAAGGACTAGGATGTGTCCTAATGCAGGATGATAAAGAAGTTGCCTACGCCTCCCGGCAACTAAAGAAACATGAAGAAAATTTTCCAACGCATGATCTAGAGCTAGCAGCCATGGTACATGCACTGAAGATATGGAGACACTATCTCATTAGAAACAAATGCGAGATATTTACAAACCACAAAAGTCTAAAGTATATTTTCACTCAGCCTGATTTGAACCTACGACAAAGAAGATGGTTGGAACTTATCAAGGATTATGATCTAAGTGTACAGTATCACTCGGGAAAGCCAATGTAGTAGCAGATGCATTGAGCAGAAAAGCATATTGTCACTACATGACCACCATAAACCAAAGACCAGAGTTGGCACAGGAAGTTCGCCAACTAAATTTGCAAGTCATACCGCAAGACACACTAAATATGCTACAAGTATGGTCAACCTTGGAAGATCGGATAAAGCAAGCCCAAGACAAGGATGAAGAAATACAACAGTTCAAGGAGAAAAGTAGTAGGAAGGAACTTCCAGGATTTCAAGTCGATGAGCAAGGGAAGTTATGGTACGAGGGCCGGATATGCGTACCAAAGGATGAAGCACTCCAAAGATTAATATTGGATGAAGCACACCATTTCGCCTACTCTATTCACCTAGGATCAACCAAGATGTATATGGACCTTAGACAAAAATACTGGTGTACTAGAATGAAAGGAGATATTGTAGAATATGTCGCCCAATGCGATACCTATAGAAGAGTCAAGGCAGAACATCAATGACCAGTAGGACTACTACTGCCATTGCATATTCTAGTATGGAAATGGGATGAAATCAGCATGGATTTCATAGTAGGACTACTCAAGACACCAAATGGACATGACTCCATATGGGTTATAGTATACCGATTGATGAAAGTAGCACATTTTATTCCAGTAAAGATTGACTACAAGGGTAACAAGCTAGCACAACTCTACATCGACAACATTCTTAGATTACATGGGGTACCAAGCCAAATAGTCTCAGATAGAGGAACTCAGTTCACTGCCTGATTTTGGAAAAGCTTGCATAAAGCCTTAGGAACACGACTGGACTATAGCTCTACCTACCACCCATAGATCGATGGACAGACAGAAAGAGTGAACCAGATATTAGAAGACATGTTATGAGCTTGCGTATTGACCTATGGAAAAGACTAGAAAAAGAGCTTATCATTCGTAGAATTCTCTTACAACAACAGTTATCAAGCCAGCCTAAAGATGTCACCATTTGAAGCCTTGTATGGAAGAAAATGCCAAACCCCATTAATGTGGTATGAAGTTGGAGAAAGAAGCCTATTTGGCCCTGACATGATCAAGGAAACTAAAGAACAAGTGGCCAAGGTTCGGGAGAATTTAAAGGCAGCCCAAAGTAGACAAAAGAGCTATGCAGACACTCGGAGAAGACTGTTAAAACTCTGACCTGGAGATTTCGTCTACTTGAAAGTATCACCCATCAAGGGTACTCAAAGATTTCAAGTTAGAGGGAAGTTATCCCCATGGTATATTGGACCCTACCAAATCATTGAAAAGATTGGAGCAGTAGCTTACCGTTTAGAGTTACCCTAGAGATGTCAAATATACACGACGTATTTCATGTATCACAGCTAAAGAAATGTCTAAGGGTACCAGAAGAGCAAGTGCCTATGGAAACCATGGACTTACAGACAGATTTATAGTATCAGGAAAGGCCAGTTAAGATATTGGATACAGTCACCCGACAAACTAGAAGGACAACAGTGAGGTTCTGTCGAGTACAATGGAGTAACCATACAGAGGCAGAAGCCACATGGGAAAGAGAAGATGATCTTAAAAAGGAATTTCCCTATCTATTCGAGGATCAGCTCGAATCTCGAGGACGAGATTCTTTTTAAGGGGGTAGGTTTGTAACACCCTAAAAATTCGACCAAGTTTTAAAAATCACTAAAATTTTGAACTTTTTAAAATTTGCATAGGAAATAATATATATAGCCAACCTAAACAATTTTTATAAATAAAATAACACAAGAACATAAAATTTTATGTGTGCAACTTTGTGTGCGAATGTTTGCTTGTCTTGTTGAACTTATGGTGGCACCCTTTTACACATCCATGCATTCAAATTCAAATTTGAAATCATTTAAACATATGCATATAGGGATAGGAAATAGAAAATAGGAAAGCCGCTTGGGCTCATT
The DNA here is from genome assembly GCF_019320115.1 of Miscanthus floridulus. Lineage (NCBI taxonomy): Eukaryota > Viridiplantae > Streptophyta > Magnoliopsida > Poales > Poaceae > Miscanthus > Miscanthus floridulus. Next base: position 31,106,691 of record NC_089580.1, on the reverse strand, counting down.
TCCTCCCCTCCGTCCTTTTTGGCCCGTAGCAGCCCACTCCCTCCCTTCCCTTCTCCCCTCCTCCTCCCACGCGAGCCGACCCAGCTGAAAGGTCCTTGTTTGGTTTTGGTAATTGAGTGACAACTTAGGTGGACTAATTGTGTTTATGTGAGATACACAGGTGATTAGTCCACAGGTACATGTGTGTGAGCAACATATGCCATGGAGGTGAAAATGGCTTGGAGATGTTGCAAAGCTCACACATGTGATGATGAAGGAGCTTAAATGCACATGAGACATGACATTGAGTTATGTGATCAAGGTGGAGAAGATCAAGACAAGACTTGGCTTGATGGACCGGTTGCAAGCGTGAAGGGCAAGTCGAAGGCTTTGGAGTGATGGACCACGTGGCGGTGAAGCTTGAGCAAGACTTGGTGCCGATGGACGATGGCAATGGTGAAGAGCAAGTAAAGTCAAGATCGATGAACCAATATGATCATGTGGTGATATGAAGTGGATCATATCATTGTTGATCATGTTGGTGCATATGTTGCATCGACGTTGAAGGAGATGGAATGAAAATGCACAAGGCAAAGGTATAACCTAGGGCATTTCATTTCACCGGTCATAGGTGTGTAGAGAAGTTTATGACCGGGTTTAGGATAGATGGCCGTACTATCAAGAGGAGCAAACTTGTTTGCATATCGGTCATCTAGTGCCACTCGAGTGATCTAACTTTGCATCATCGCTAGGATCGAGTGGCGTGGCAAGTTGAGTGGCTAACATCCTTTGGGAAATGATTGTGAAAAGCTAACACACATACACATGGTGGTGTACACTTGGTGATGTTGGCACATTTACAAAGGATGTAGTGTTTGCAGGGTTGAGATGGGTTTGGGTCCCTCTCTCCCTCCCGCCAAGCAAGCTCAGCGAGATTCGGCGCTTTTGGGAAAATGGAATGCCTATTTTCTATTGCGCCGGATGCAAATTCTTGTGGTTGGCACTTTGGAGCAAGGGTGAAGAAGTTAGAAGTGAAAACGAGTTGATCGCGAAGACGCTGGCGTCGGTCAACTAACCGGACACTGGGTCTAGAAGCACGGGACGCTGGCAGGGTGCGTCCGGTCAGGCTGACATACGGTGACACAGAAGCTAGAGTGTGACCAGACACTGGGCTGCATCCGATCACGTGCGACCAGACGCGTTCGGTCGAAGAAATACGCCTCGGGGAGCTTTCTAGAAATGACCGGACGCTGAGGATTCTGCGTCCGGTCAGTTTTACCGTTGTGTCCGGTCAGGTCAAGTGACCATTGGGATCGGGATGTGTGGCCGTCTGCGGGCGACCGGACGCTGAGGTCCATCGTCCGGTCAACACGACCGAAGCGTCCGGTCGGCCCAATTTTTGCCCAGTGAAGGGGTAATGGCTAGTTTAGCCCTTGGGGCTATAAATAGAAGTGGCCTTCGGCCATTGCTAGTGTTGAGCACCTTGGGGGACTTTGTGTCCATGCTTGAGAGTACTTAGGAGCCCTCCATCTTACACATACTTGATAGCGATCATCCGATTGTGTGAGTGAGCGATTCCAGTGCGATTGCATCGTGAGGTTGCATCGAGTGGCACTAGGTGATCGAGTTGCAAGCCAGTGGTGCTTGTTACTCTTGGAGGTCGCCACCTCCTAGACGGCTTGGTGGTGGTCTCCGTCGAAGCGCGCAAGAAGCTTGTGTGGCGCTCCGGAGAAGTGCTTGTGAGGGGCATTGTGCTCGCCCCACAGGAGCCATGAAGAGCAACTCTAGTAAAGCGTGTCATTGAGCTACCCTCACTCAAGGGGTGGGTTCTTGCGGCGCCCGACGTGTGGGCTTAGCGGGTGATGCTAATTAGCCGCCGAACCACCAAGTGAGCGGTCGACACAACGAGGACTAACGTGTTGGCAAACACGTGAACCTTGGGAGAAAAATCATCGTGTAAACCTTATTCTTCCCGTTGGTTTGTATCCCCGTTACACAAGCTTGCAATTACTTTTATACATATTAAGCTTGTGTAGTTGCTCTTGTAATTAGATAGCTTGTGTAGCTTGCTAATTACCTTCTTGCTTGTGTAGCATAGAAGTAGCTCCCTTGTGTGGCTAATTTGGTTTTAGTAACCTTGTTAGTCACATTGCTTAGTTTGTATAGCTAAGTTTTTGCGCTCTCTAATTAGGCATTGGTTGCCTTGTTATTGAGCATTGCTAGTGAGCTTAGTTAGCTTTGTGCTTTTGCTTACTAGCATGTGTAGGAGCTCTCTTATTGCTTAAAGTACTAGTGGCATAGGTTTGTGTAACCTTGCTCCTAGAATTGGTTAGGTGAGCTCTAGCTAGCCCGGCACCTTTGTTGCTTGATTAGTATCTTTGGAATGTGCTAGAGAACATAGATAGAGGGGTGTAGTCTTGGCTAGACCGGTGGTTATAATTCCGCACTTGTTTCGGTTAGCCGACGTGATTAATTTTAGAAAAGACTATTCACCCCCCCTCTAGTCCGCCATCTCAACCCTTCACCAGTAGTGCCGCAGTGGCCACGGCCCAGCGCCCGACCCAGCTCACCTCCCCCTCGCTCTCCCTCTCCTTCCCGCTGACGGACGGGCCCTGCCCGTTAGCTCCATCGTCCACCTCCGAGCCAGCAGTCGTACGCGGCACAGCCGAGGCATCAACACCCACTAGCGCCACCTTGATTCCAGCAGGCGTCAACGTTGACATGACGACACAGCCAAACCCACGACGCCCTCCATTTCCCCTCTCCTCCCCTCTCCCCTCATTGTGCATGCGTCAATGGTTGGTGCCATGGTCGCCACCAAGGCAGCTCCGGTGTGCGCATGAGCAAGCGCCAGCCATGGCGATGTGACCTGATGAGGTCAACCACGTGGCCGAGTGGTGGATAAGCACGGCCAAGAGAAATATCTTGCTGCCAGGACACCGGCCTAGCCAGCCTATAAATAGGCCCGGCCGATGATGCTCTCGCCTCGCCCTCTCCACCACCAACTCCACCGAGGGTGGGAACACCCCATCTCCCCCTCCTCTTTCCCCTCTTTTTCCACTTCTTCCCTTTCTGGAGTTCGCCGGCGCCATCAACGTTGCCCTCTCCTTCCTTCTTCTCCGCTGCATCTCAGGCCGATTAGAGTAACCGGTGAATCTCTGAGCTTCCCATCTTTCTTTTGTTGTAGTTACTAGGTAGTATAGGTCTCTATGTAGCGATGTCCGCGTGAGCCCTGCTCTATCGAGCCACCATGGCCGTCAGCCATCACTGGCGAGGCCACCCCAGGGCACACCGTCACCCCCACTACACTTCTCACGCACCCGCACACACGTTCACATAGATAGTTGAGTAGATTAGGGCTGCTAGGGCCAAGTCTAGTGCACCGCGCTGCCATGACCTCTCCGGTGAGCCACCGCCACCGCCACAGGCACCCGCTGCCGACAGCGACCCCGCCACCGGCTGTGCCATGACCCAGTGGACCCCGTCCACCACTCCCGAGGACTAACGCCGCCGGCGTAAGCCGCTCCAGCGAGCCTTGCTCCTCCTTCCCTATTCTAACACCAACACGGTCACCTCTGTCCGTTGTCGTCCCCCTCTCTCCCCCTTCTCTGTCTCAGCCAGGTGGGACCAGAAAGGAAACGGTGTCGTCGTTCCCCTCTGTCTCCGTTCGTCTCCTCACTCTCTCCCTTTCCCTCACTAACATACGGGCCCACGGCCTTAATGCCGACACCGCCGTCACTGCTGACGCAAGCAAGGGACCCACCTATCACACACACACACAACACACACATAGCGCGGGGTACGTTTTAGAAAACGCTAGGTACATATGGTTAGTGTACACAAAGGGTTAGAAATGCATTTTCCTAACTTAGAAAAATTCCCAGAAAATTTGTAAATAAACTAGATGCATTAAGGAAATTAATCATGTAGTTTGCACCATTTTCATGCACTATAAAATGAATATAAAATTCCACCTAGTTAATTAGCTGTAGAATAAACTTCTAAAATTCATAACTTTTAAACCATAACTCCATTTCGCATGAATCCATTTCTAAAATTCATCTAAAATCAAACCCTACCATATGCACCTAGTGCCACCATATAGTTATATGTTTGCTTGTGCCTTTTCCTTTGAGGATAGCGGTAGTCTTATTAGACCGATACATCCGACTGACGATGGTAATCGTCAGGAGGACGAAGACCCGAGTTACGTAGACATGTCGGAAGGTGACAACGACAAAGGCAAGTCCTAGCTCCTCTCCCTACCATCTTGCTTTAAACCACCATAATTCTAAAACATGACTATGAGATTATTACCCTGGAAATGAGCTCTGTTAATGCGATATAATTAAGATAAAGGGTTATCTTATTATTTTATGAGCTCCACACCATGACTAGATTTAGGGATGATAATGGAACTTAAAACTTGCTAACCTGTACTAAACCCTAACATGGGGCAAGTAGTGGTAAACTATGGAGGTAGTTTATCATGGCAGGGATGCCTAGATAGGGTTCCTGTGGGAGATACTCGCCTCGGTCATATAAGGACCGGTTCATAGTCCCTCTCGCCTAGTGAGATATTTTCGTACAGCCACATGTCTATATGGGTAGGCTTGATCCCACACTTTGTTAGATAGAAGTATAGTGTCTACTAGGAGGCCGATGTAGACAGTGGAATATCAGGAGCCAATACGAAGGATAGGTTTTCTTTCGTGTCTGGTTGGCGTGGATGCTATGTGATCTTCCATGTTAAGCTTTAGGTTTTAGGCTGCATTCGAGCCACTGTTTTCTTGGCTGTGTTCGAGCCATGTTTTCTTTTGTGATGATTTGGTATCATCATGTTTTGGGGGATTTGGTATCTTCTCAATTTTGTGTCTCCAACCCTTGAGAAACCGTGGTAGACATTATATGCAAATCTAGGTTAGCTTCCAAGCGGGTATGGGATCTCGTTATGTCTATTTTCTCCACTGAACATGGATGAGGTTGCACCTATCATGTGGGAAAATTTGTACACCTCTGCAGAGTTTATTAAATCTATTCGAATAGCCACGTCCTTGGAATGGGCAAATGCTAGGATGAGATACTATGATTAACTTTACTTTTATGTGTAATGAAACTGGTAATGTAATTGATGCTAACCTGGGTACTAGTGGGAATGGTAATACTCCGCTAGGACCCAACCCGTAATTATAACCACCACTACACTTCTATTTCCAACCTATGGTTGGGACTTGCTGAGTACGTATGTACTCACCCATTGTTGACTTACAAACCTCGATACAGAAGAAGACTATGACTTCGAAGATGAAGCGTACCACGAGGATTAGGTTTCCTGTAAGGAGATACGATCGTAGGAATGTGACATCGAGGCTAAGGTTCTGTTCGCGCTCAAGTTGTCTATGGAATATGATGTCGTTTCGTTGTATTATAATCCCGCTTTAGAGACCACCAATAATACCATTTCACGGCCGTAGCCTTCCGCTAGCTATGTAGCCTATGGCTAAGCCCCTTGACCACTGTTGTAGACCTTATTTTAGATATCCATAAAGTTCGAAACCTTTTATTATATATATGTGTACCATTTCTGTGATTAGTGCGTATTTATGCGTGATCCTGGCGTAAATACGGATGCATTGAGGACTCTCAAATTGAGGAGCCGACATCTTCTGTATAGATACTCTATTTGTAAACCGATTCAGGACTGATACCTATTTTTTGGGTTTGGGTGCCCTTGGAGACGTTCTAACCACGCAGTTGGGTTGTTCCATTCGGCTGACCACACAACGACAATTATAATGAATTACTAGGTAGCGTGTCCGTGCGTTGCTACGGAACCACTAAATCTTTTGTACTAAAAACACACGGATCGCAGGCTCACAAACTCTACTGTGTAGATCTTTCCGTGATGTGGCTAAGATCATTTTTTATACCGGCAGGAAGAGATTTCCGATATCAATTTCTTTCGTGTGCCAACAAATCCACGAATAAGTTCCACCACATTTCCATACCATCCTGTACACGGCGCTGGCAAGCGAATTAGCCACAACTTATGTAATTAGTTTTATAATTAGCTCATGTTTAGTCCTCCTAATTAACATCTAAAAATTCAATGTGATAGGGACTAAAGTTTAGTCCTGGGATCCAAATACCCTCTAACTCTTGACTCCTGCTAGCCGCTCACTTGCACCACCATGCCTATGTGTCTGCATGTATATACTCTAATACCAGAACGTCTAAGATGGTCTTTATTGTTCACTCTTTGAAAATATCATAACTTTAAGGTTGTCATTTGTGTATGCTGTAGGATTGGGATGCTTTGCACTGATCCATGAGGGTGTCCATGAGAGTCAAAATTTTTTATGCGATTATGATGTCTAAGCTTACCAATCAGACAGAGACGAACTTGATTGTTAAAATATTTTCAACACTACTTTCATATACTCCCTCTGTCCCAAAATAGAATTCATTCTCGTTTCCCGAGAAGTCAACTTTTTTTAACTTCGACCAATTATATATAAAAGAATATTAATATTTATAATACATAATTAGTATTATTACATAGACCATTGAATATATTTTCATAATAAACTTATTTGGAGATATAAATGTTGCATGTATTTTTTACAAACCTAGTCAAAGTTGAGAAAGTTTAACCTGCACACATCCCATAACGACTTATATTTTGAGGCAGAGGAAGTATATGCTAATGGGAGTAGTCAACTGGAAGTCGTGATGAACACAACAATACTTTCATATTATATGCTAATTGGAGCACGAAGAAACGCAGAGAAATGGACCTATATACGAATGGTGGGAATATTCGTTTATAAAATTACAGAAGGTTCACCAGTCTCACCATGTATAACCTGCACATCTTTTATTTGGCACCACTGATGTTCTCGAGGAGCAGCCACTTTTTAATTTCAGGTCTGCATGCTAGAAACATTAAAATTAAGGGCCAACCTCATTGAGTCGTCTTACTTGATCTTTGCCAATTGTTTCCTTCCATGTATGATTATTGTTTTCTTTCATACGTGTGGCCTCAGGTGATCGATTTGTTTCCTTTAAAGTAAGCGGGGATCGCAGGGATGGTAGTTTCTTTTTCTACCGCGCGGGGTATCGCATGACCGGAAGAGAGGAGTCTTGTTTGATCTTTGCCAATTGTTTTCTTCCATACATGATTATTGCTTTCTTCCGTGCACGTGGCCTCAGATGATCGATTTGTTTTTTTCAAAGCATGCGGGGATCGTAGGGATGGTAATTTGTTTTTCTATCGCGCGGGGTATCGCATGGCCGGAAGGGAGGAGCGATAAAAAAAAAAGTCGCACAAAAAAATAGTGTTACTTTTAGTCTTTTTAGTTGTAGGAGATTAAACCTGGTAAAATAAATATCGCGGGCGCAAGGGCGAATTTGCCTGCGCATTTGGGGATTGGATTGGAGGTTCGCGAAAACGTTCCTGTCGTTGCTGACAAGTCCGCCGGCACCAGCCTGTGCCGTCGTCGCTCCTCAGCCAGTCCCCGCCGGTCGGCTCATACGGCGGCACCGTCACGGCCGAGACGAAGACGAGCGCCAGCGGCCAGTTGCATTCTCCTCGCTCTTGTTGCTTGACCTGACCCCTCGGCACGCGTCAACGCAGGGCCCGCGGGATTCCTTCGCCGCGACGAAAACGAAACGCCCGTGCAATTTCCACGACTCCGCCCACGTCCTCTTCCACTACCCGTCGACTGGCTGCACCTGCACTAGACGAGCAGCGATCGGCCCCCGGACTTCCAAAGACGGTTGCTGCCCTCGGCCGCCCAGGACCCAGCCACCGATCCATCATCGCCACCACAGGCCATGTCCGGCGCCGACGCAGACACAGCGCCGTCGAGCGACGACGGGGGCCAGCACCAGCAGCGCGCGTTTCGGGACCGGGACGCGGCGCGTCGGCGGCTGCGGCTGGAGCGCAAGCTCGCGATCGCGCGCGCCATGCGGGCGCCGCTGGCGACCGTGGTCCGTGACCACGCGCTCGTGCACCTCCCGCCGGCCGCCGCGGCGCGCCTCTGCCTGGTGCACCCGTCCTGGGCGCGTGCGCTCGCCTCCCCGCTCTTCGCCGTCGCGCACGCCGCCGCCCCGCGCAGGGCCTCGGGCCTCTTCATCGCGCCCGCGCCAGCGACCGCGGGCTACTTCCTCCCGCTCGACGCCGCCGACACCGTGCCGTCCCCGGCCCTGGCCTTCCTCCCGGCCTCGTCGCCGCCCACCGTGCTGTCGTCCTCGCGCGGCCTCACGTGCTGCTTCTCCCCGGCCGACGACGCCTACTTCGTGTGCAACCCGGCGACGGGGTCCTGGCACGGCGTGCCGTGCCCGCCGCGCCGGATCACCTGGCCGCGCCCCGCGGTCGTCGTCCTCTTCGACGCCGGCGTCTACAACTTCCGCGGCGACTACGCGCTCGTCTGCGCCTTCGAGTCGGAGCCGGGCTCCGGCATCTACTGCTTCGCGGTGTTCGCGTCGGGGACCGGCGCGTGGTGGGTCGCCGACGCGGTCGCGACCGCCGAGGGGCTCGTCCCTTCCTCGGGCGTCGCGGCCAGCGGGACGGCCTGGTGGCGGACGGCCATCGGCACCGCCGTCGGGTACAACCCTGTCACGGGCCGCGTCGACCTCGCGCTGTGCCCCGGGGACAGCGCCCAGTGGGAGATCGGCTCGGCCGCGGGCACGCTGCACTGCGCCGTGCGCGACGGCGGCGACGTCGTGGTGTTCCGGCTCGACAGGCACGGTGGTGGCTGGGAGGTGGCCGCCGCGGTCTCTGTCGCCGAGATACTGCAGCGGCCTTGGCAACCGGAGCCCGCTTACGAGCTGTCCGACTCCGAGGACGACGACGAGGAAGAGGCGGCGGGCCAGGCAGAGGTGGAGCGCGCGGGGGCTGTCATTGCCGTGGCGAACAGTTACAGCAGGGTACGGGTGCCGAGCGACGACATGAGGCTGCTTCCGTTCCAGGGCGCCGAGCTGGAGGTGGTGCTGCTGGCCGGCAGGAGAGTGGTGGCGTTCGAGACGGTGACGCGGCGGCGGCGTGAGGCCGTCCTGCCTGATCAGCCGGCCGGCAAGGACTGGGGCGCCGTCGAGTACGCCGCGCACACCAACACGCTTGCCCTGGTCGCGCCCGTGGTGTTCATGGAGCCTCCGGACGATCAGGAAGACGTGGAATTGTAATCTCTTGTGCGAATTTTTCAGTGGCTCGCGCGCCCTTGCTTCACTGCTTAGATTCGTAGATCTACAGAATAATCAAGCTTGTGCTTGTGCATGATTTCGTGTGGAGAAATCAACGTAATTTCCGAGCTGCTTGGTGTACATAATTAATCCGAACTTGCTTCATCAGTTATTATATATATACTCCTATACAATGTGTTGGGCAGATTCTTCACACTTAAGTCGAATTCTACAGCTAATTTTGTGACTAATCTAGATGGTACTGTACTAACAAATTAACAATTCAGTGTCACTCCAGGATGTGGATCTTCGTCGGTTCCCATGTTGAATGAGACAAAATGGATGTGACTATTTTTTTTCTAACATCGATATGATGATTGATGAGAGCTACAAAAGTCCATTGAACTAGTACTGAGTTGTAACACTCGCCGTGAAAAAGATGGTGGAAAAGGGAATAAAGCGAACTGCGATGGTGCTAATAAAGTAAAAGTCAGGAATAGTTGTTTCTAACACGAAACAACCGCTCATTGGCCGCATTAGGACGGGATCACTGCTAAGTGTTAACTTCTGTATGGGCAGCTAGTTCTTACAGCTGGCCCCAATAGGGTCGAATATATATTGGCTGATAAGTTTGATTTTTTAGTTAAATCGGTGAATTTAAAGACCTGGAGTATGCTGACATATTATAGACTGTATAAAGCTACAATCATTTAGGCATATTGCAGATATAAAGAGTTTGACATATGTATTACTGAAAAAAGAATGCAGCTTTATCAGAAACCTAGCAGCTATTTTTGCCACGGTGTTACAAGAGGAAGCTGCAGGTTTTTGCAACATCATATTAACTTATATATCTTTTTTTTATTTAAAAAAAAAACTTATTTATCTTTTTACAAAGAGTAAATTTCACTAGTGGTTTTTTAACTTGTCCCGAGTTCTAATCTAAGTCATGGTACTTACAAATTATTCGTTTGGCTCCCCAAACTTATCATTAGTTCTCATCAAGTCTCGGCACTTGCAAATCATAAATTTGGCTCTCTAAACTTGTCTCAAATTCTTATTATGGTCCTGGTATTGCAATTTGCACACTGAACTCCGCTCTATCCACCCCCAAACTGCATTGTCCTCGCTCCAGTCACACGGGACATACCCGCCTCACCTGCATGGCCGCTTCACCGTGCTCGCCTTACCACCCCGTGCTTGACTGCCTATGTTATTACATTGTCGATGTGGTGCCGCACCCATGTTGCCACGTTAGGCCCCGTCGTGCTTGCCTCACACTACCACGCTGCAATGACGGCCCTATACCTTTGCCGAGGGAAGCGTGGAAGGCTATGAGGGTGGCGAATGGGTTGTGAGGAGGTGCCGAGAATGAGCATGAGCTCCTACGTGATGGGGGGATAAGGAGTATGGTGGTGGTGGTGGTGGTATCGAGTGCGATTGCCACGAGGCGAGAGCTATTGCCAAAACGAGAATTGTTGTGAGCGATTCTGGTTAATGTTTTTGGGTGCCAAACATGCCTGACGCCCTGTTGGTCGCCATCTCCAGAACCGGCAGCCACAACATTACAACAGTGCAGAACTAGGGGTGGCTAGTAGGGCCGTGGCCACCCCAACACCATAGAAATTTTTTTAATACCCCGAAAATTTTTCAATTTACACCACATCAAACCATCAATTCACCCATTTTCATCACATTATTATGATTTTTCGTCATGAATACTAACTACATATATAAAAAGATTAAAAATATTTATCACGCTTATGTTTATATTTACCACGCTTAAAGATGTTATCACGCTTATGTTTATATTTATCACGCTTAAAGATGTTATCATATTTGTCAATTCCAGGATTTAACAGCGTTATGCTTTCAGTGGTAGGCGACGTCCCCGTCGACAGTGAGGCGTCTGTCACTACTACAGAAACGTTTTTCGCGACGGGCGAATTTGCATTCCCGCAGCGGGCAAACGCGTCCGCCACCACCGAAAGGTCACGGTAAATCATGGCCTTCCCGCGGCGGGCTATTTAGGATGCCCGCCGCGGTTAATAGTTTAAAAAAACAAAAAAAAACCCAGGAGCCCGTCGGCGAGCCCATTCTTGAGCCCACCGACGAGCCCGTTCCCAGCCCAATACCAGCGCCACCGCACCTCGCTGGATCCGCCGCCGAGGTCTCCTCGCCGTATCCGCCGCCGGAGAGGTCATCCTCGCGCGAATCCGTGGCTAGGGAGGACGACCTCGCCGGATCTACGGCCAGGGAGCGTAGATCGACCGGATCCGCGGCCGTGGACGAAGAGGAGGCCAGACCCGCGCCGTGGACGACGAGGGCGCTGGATCTGCCGTGAGGCTATGGAGGAGGCTGTCGTCGTCGATCCACCGCTGGGATGCCTCGATCCGTCGTCGGGAGCCTCGATCCGTCGCCGGGACACCTCGATCTGGCCTTGGAGGAGGCTGTCGTCGTCGATCCGCCGCCTGGAGCCTCGATCCGTCGCTGGGAGACCTCGATCTAGCCTTGGAGGAGGCTGTCGTCGTCGATCCGCCGTCGGGATGCCTTGGTCGCCCTTGGACGAGGTCGCCGTCGTCGCGCCCAGCTGTCGCGACCCCGTGCGCGCCGTCGCCCGGCCGGCCGTCGCGCGCCGCCACGCTGCCCGCCGCGCGCCGCACCGCAACCGCCTGCTCCACCGTGGCCTTCTCGTTGCCGCGCGCCGATGCAGCCTCCTCTACACCGCTCCTACGGGGGATGGGGCGGAGGAGCAGTGAGAGAGTGGAGGGGATGGGGAGGGGGAGGGGGAGTGAGAGAAGAGGACCTGGGCTACGGGGAGGGAGATGAGAACAAGAGAAAGAGTGAGATGAGAGTCCCAAACCCTAGCTCTAGCTTTTATACTCAAAGGCAGAAATCGGGCCTTGTTGGGCCAACTGGGCCTCGGCCTTTTACCGTGGCGGACCTTATAATATGCCCGCCGTGGAAAATAGCCTTTACTGCGGCGGGCAAGATAAAGCGTCTGCCTCGGTAAATCAACTCTTTACCGCGGCGGGCAGTTTAAAGAGCCCGCCACGGTAAATCGTATTAACCGTGGCGGGGGATTCATACCGCCCGCTGTGGTAAATAACGATTTCCTACGGCGGGCAAGTTAGGTGGCCCGCCGCGGTAAACCCTTTTCCCGCAGCGGGCGCCTCGCTGGCCGGCCACCGGTTAACCGTGGCGGGCAAAAGAGGTGCCCGCCACGGAGCCCATTTTAGCCACGCTGCGCAAATTGATTCCTGTAGTAGTGTGTGGTGACATCGTGAATCTCGAGATCTGCCGACTTAGTCCTTCGGAGACGCTCATAGGGGTAGGTTTTGCATACGTGTGTTCATAGGGATGAGTGTGCATACGTATTGGATGTCTACGTTATACTGTGTAATTCTAAAAAAATCGCTGGTTCCGCCACTTACTACAACAATATATTCATCCATGCCCCCACAAGCGATGCCTTAATAACAACAACAACAAAGCCTTTAAGTTCCAAACAAATTGAGGTAGGCTAGAGTTGAAACCCAGCAGAAGCAATCGCGACACGGCGCGTCATAAGGGGGTGTCGACCCGGCCCTTGTCTATTTAACACCATACCCGGGTTCTGATATGGCGCGTCGCTAAGAGAGTTATGCCTCAACGGTTTTCTTTCAGGTTTCATCTCCATTAGAATGGCTAGATTTAACGTTGGCTCGCCACGCCTATCACAACCTCCTCCTTTATCAGGGCTTGAGACCTGCTATCACAACCCTCCTTCTTTACCAGCGAGGCCTTAACACTACAACAAAATAAGTTTGGTTCCCATTTTAGATTGTGTAGATTGTGGACACCATTTTTTTTATATGGCATCCGCCTCAACGTTCGCAAAAAAACCGATGCTTCAGTTAGCAGAGAGAATGTCCAAGCATTGTTTTGAACACTGCAACAACCGATGCCTTATTAAAATTTTCAGTAATCGAGGCTTGAAGATTAAAAATAATATGTTCACTTACTTGCACAACAATTATTCTGGGTCCCACGGACATTGAACTGAAGGTGTCAGCGAGGTGGCGTCTCAGCATCAGAGACACGGCGAGTGCTCAGGTCTGCGATGCACTGGGCTCCAGTATAAATATATGTAACACTGTTAATTTGAAATCAATATAACTATTTTCTGTCTGTTATTCATTTAGATTGACGCACGAAAAATGACAGAAACAATGAAAACATAAAAAGGAATTAGAAAACAAATAATAAAAACAGGGGTGGTCTGTCAAAGACCTAAATGGGCCTGCCATGCAGTGGCCTAACATAAAAAGAAATAAGAAACAAATAAAAAAAAAGATGGTGGTCCTCCAAAGGCCTCAATGGGCCTGCGGTGCAGTGGCCCAGCATTATTAACCTTCCAAGTTAGAGTAAGTGTTGTCCACCGTCCAATGGTGCTGAAGACTGCGAGGCCACTACTCAAAAACCTAGAAGGGGCGGCATCAAAAAAAAAAAAAAAAACCCTAGAAGGGGCAGGCAGCGAAAGCAACCACCGGCCCAGGGCCCAAAGAGCCACACACAGGCATCCGCATCACCTTAACGCTGCCGCTTGGGTGACAAGCCAACGCTACTTGGCTCGGCGACACATCTGTTGATCACAGAATATTACAGCATCTGCAAGAGTTTTCTAAACATCCTCCTAATTCTTATTTTTTAGAAAAATAGAAAAAAACTCTCTCAAACAACTCCTAATATTTAATCATAATCTTTTAGGACTTTAAAAATTCCTCCCCTTTCAGCGTAACTTTACGCGGACGAAGCCACGTGCGGAGACGCCGTTCCCACAGAGTCCTTCTTCCCGCGCCTTTCCCACCTTCTAGCCCTGGACGACGCGCGACCCCAGGATCGATCGACAGGACGGGGCAGGGCACGTGATGTACCAGCAGCTTGAGCTTCTTCTTGCAGGGCCTGGAGAGTTGCACGGGCTAGATCCGGTAGGCCTTGCCGACCGGCACGGCGAGGACGGCCTCCTCGCGGGAGGTGCATGCGGCGGTCCACGCGTCCAAGTCCACCGGTCCACGCGGGAGGTGCAATGCCGTCGCTGACGGCGCCGAAGTCGTCGAGCGTGAGGAGAACGCGGGCCTCGGCGCCGTCGCGGCACAGGAGAAGCAGCAGGGCCACCGCTACAGCTGCCAGCGTGAGCGGCAAGTGCACGACCATCTTTGCGCCGACCAGTTCCAGCCGCCGGTGCTACTGCCCACAGGCAGGCACCGAATGAACGGCCTCAGGGGTCGGGGAGATCAGAGGTTGATGAGAGGAGAGGAGAGGACGGGAGAATAAAGCACCGCAGTGTGTTGGAAGAAGTAGGGCAACACGACGGATGTAGGCAGCGGCGACGTGGATACGCGCGGCGACAAAAAGGTTCGCGTGGAAAAAAAGAAGACTGTAGAAAAAAAAGTTAAATGGAATCAGCATTTAATTTTTTAAAGTCAAATATTATGAACTATTGGAGATGAACTTTTTTTTCTCGTAAAACCTTTTTAGGAGTTGACAAACATAGACTTTTTAGAAGGAATATTTAGGGAATTCATAGAGATGCTCTTAGCTGGTTGGGATGCATCATGCCTGATAATCTTTTGAGCAAGCATATTGCTTTTGCTAGCGCTGAATTTCTGTGTCAGCTGCCTTTCAATTTCTTTCGTGTGAACAATCTATCTGACAGCGCCAATTGCAAAGCTTGTGAATTCAAGCTCTTGTACATGATAACAAATAAATAAATAAATGATTAAACAAATACATAAACCAACTTGACCTTTCGTAAAGACAGTAGAGGTCAAGCAAAGAATACACGTGCTCTACAACATTACAACAAGCAGGTAGCCCCGCGCGTTGCGCGTTGCGCTTGCACGCTCTTTATATATATGTATAGATTACTGCTATCCAATGTTCCTTCTCCAAAGTACTAATCTTAAAGCATGCAACTTCATTGAACGGTATACAATTTATAACAGAGAAAAAAGGGAGACAAAAAGCAAATTAAATTCTCGACACATCTCTGCCTTTCCTTCACACTTTCCAATTCAATTCAATTTTCATTCGAATTCGTTTTCGTTTTTCGTTCGTTTTTGTTTTTTCCTTTCACACACGAACAGGACGAACACGTTCGTCCCCACCGCCGCGCCGATCGAATCCGCCCGCCGCCGCCGAGTAGCCGCCGCCGAGTAACCTCCGGATCCCTACTCCTCCAAGCTTTACACCTCTAGTGCTGTCCGATTTGCCCACCCTGCTCCCTTTATCAGTCGTCCCCTGCTAGGGTTTTCGCTGCTGCCGAATTCTGAGGGTTTTGGGCATGGTGACATAGTCTCGTCGGTTTGGGACTGTAAACGAGCAGTGTGTAATCTCATATAGAGGTGTCATGAGATGATTACGGAGGAATCTAGGGCTTGAGGAGATGATTACGGAGAAGCCAAGCTGGATTCGCCACGAGGGCCTGCAGATCTTCTCTATCGACATCCAGCCCGGCGGCCTCCGCTTCGCCACTGGCGGCGGCGACCAGAAGGTATCCTGCGTTTTTGTTTTTGTTGTTTTTCCTTACCTGCTTCTTGTTTAATCCGAGCTCAGCACTGTAATTTTCGCTTTCTCTTTTATCTTTTCCATTGTTTTTTTTCCCTGCTGACTTGCCCTGTCTTGGCCTTTTTCAGTGCTATATAATAGGGTAACACTTGCGTGCTAATTGTGCTTCAGTGATATCCCCAGCTGAAAGTATTTGGAGGTTGAGGATTGCATGTAACCAGAGCGGACTTGCCGCTAGGTGACCCTGGCCGACCGGCCACCGGGCTCCTTGGCGGACACACAATTGAATTTTAGTTTTATCGTAAGGATTGAAAACAGATTATTTATAGCAAACATTCATCATACTTTGCCTAGGCTCTAGAACTTTCTTGAGTCCTCCACTACTAGTAGCTTATGAGCATTCCCTTGCATTCTTGGGTCCAGCTTGTTTGGTTAAGGTATTAATTTGGGCATAGTCACAAAGTTGCCTTGTCGACATGTTGTGGAACGTGATACGCTACTTGTGAGAGGTTTTTACATGGCGGGGTCGAAAATGACCCCCGCGTATGTTCCCGGGTTGGGGGTCGATGCCTTCCATCCCAAAATATATGGTGTATTTTGTTTCGTTAGAACACACCTTTGGCTAACAATTCTCTATTCATACATAACCTTGCCATTAGCAGTATGTCTGATCTAATTGTAGAATTAGTGATTTAGTGACTGGATTTTCAACTGCCATTTATTGTGAAGTCACTATTCATCGTCCCAAATTTTAATCTCATGGGGTTCACTATGTTGTTTTTAGTTCATATTAGCTGCATGTTGCATTATAATATATAGCTTACTGAGTGTTCGTCAAACTTAAGGTTTGGCATTGATGTGATTCTGTACTGAGAATATTGGTAATTTCATTGTCGAGCAATAATTGAAAATTTTAAGATTTAGTTGGTTGTGATTTCTTGTCAAGTTAACACATATTTGTCTGTAACTTGTTATGTGATACTGAAGTGTAACCACTGTTTCGTATTTTCCTTTTATCATTCATAAGTGACCTCCTTACTAAGTTCCTTTTATTTGCTGTGGTATTGCAATAGGTTCGAATATGGAGCATGAAATCTGTGGATAAGAATAATGCCAACAATGATTCCATCCAAGGTTTGCTAGCTACAATGCGTGATCATTTTGGATCAGTAAATTGTGTGAGATGGGCAAGGCATGGCCGCTATCTGGCTTCTGGATCAGATGATCAGGTTATCCTAATTCATGAGCGAAAAGCTGGTTCTGGAACATGTGAGTTTGGTAGTGGGGAACCTCCAGATGTAGAGAATTGGAAGGTTGTTATGACCTTAAGAGGGCATACTGCAGATGTGGTAATTATCTTCCATAATTGCACCCATGCTGTATATCTTGCCTAGTTTTTCTTAAATAAGCATTTGTAGAATTTGTGCTGTTACTCTTTCTTTAGCTCTTATTATTTTGTTATTGTAACTGTCTAACTGTTGAACACCCTTTTCTTTTCCTATGCCTAAAGTAGGTAGATCTTAATTGGTCCCCTGATGATTCAACATTGGCTAGTGGCAGCTTGGATAATACTGTTCACATATGGAACATGACCAATGGTATGTGCACTGCCGTCTTGAGAGGGCATTCCAGCTTGGTCAAAGGTGTTACCTGGGATCCTATTGGCTCTTTCATTGCAAGCCAATCAGATGATAAGACTGTTATAATATGGCGTACAAGCGACTGGAGTCTTGCTCACAAGACAGAAGGCCATTGGGAAAAATCTGTATGTTATGTTTCCTGAATTTTGTAATTTACTATGATCAACATGCCCTCAATGCAATCCTTTCTTACTTTCCTTCTTCCTGCAGCTTGGCTCAACATTTTTTAGGCGACTTGCATGGTCACCTTGTGGCCACTTCATTACTACGACTCACGGCTTCCAGAAACCTAGGCATTCAGCCCCTGTGCTTGAAAGAGGCGAGTGGTCTGCTACCTTTGACTTTCTAGGGCATAACGCACCTATCGTGGTTGTTAAGTTTAATAACTCAATGTTTCGTAAGAATTTCTCAATTGGTCAAGACACAAAAGCTGCACCAGCTGGTTGGGCCAATGGAACATCAAAGACATCATCAAAAGAACAGCAACCATATAATGTTATTGCTATTGGAAGTCAGGACAGAACAATTACTGTTTGGACAACAGTGAGTGCGCGGCCATTGTTTGTTGCTAAGCATTTTTTCTCTCAAAGTGTGGTTGATTTATCTTGGTAAGGCATCTCCGTTTGTTCCTTTATATAGTTATTATTACCCATATACCCAAGCTCACGGTGATAATGTGCTTTTCACTGACAGGAGCCCTGATGGTTATTCACTTTTTGCATGTTCCTTGGATGGATCTGTTGCCAACTTTCACTTTGAAGCAAAGGAGATTGGATACAAGTTAAGTGATTCTGAACTGGATGAATTGAAGAGGAGTAGATATGGTGATGTCAGAGGACGACAATCAAATCTGGCTGAAAGCCCTGCACAGTTACTGCTAGAAGAAGCATCAGCAAAGCAATCGGCTAGCAAAAAGGAAACCTCCATTGTCCAGCAATTTCAAGCACCCCCAAAAGTTTCTGCAGATGTGCCTAACCCAGCTCCTGTTGTGCAAAGTAAGAAAGCTCCTGAAGCTTTACCTGAAGCTGAGAAGAAAACATCAGGTCCTGCTTCTGATGATATGAATAAAGTTACTCGGTTATCTAGTCCAGTGAAGCAGAGGGAATACCGGCGTCCTGATGGCCGGAAAAGAATAATCCCAGAGGCTGTTGGATTTCCTTCCAACCAGGATAACATACCCAGCCGTTCTCAGAACCAGGCTGTGGATTTTTCATCCCTAGATCAGCGAATGAATGGGATAAGACCATATTATGGTAGTAACAGTAACTGTAACAACTCTGGAGTTATGGATCGCTCTGGTGTCACAGCAAGGGCGAACATTACAGAGAGTCTTGTTATTCAAAAAGCTTCAACCAGTGCTGGCAGTGATGGAATGTTGAGTGTAGAACGCATTGGATCTGTTGTTCTAGGCTCTTTGACCTGCTCCTCGCTTTCTATACATGTGTTAGATAAGAAAGACAATGAGGATTCCTTGCCAGTCTGCCTTGAAGCAAAGCCTGTAGAACGCGCTGCAGGTGATATGATTGGTGTTGGTGGTGCCTTTTCAACAAAAGAAACTGAGATAAGGTGTACAAGAGGAACAGAAACTCTTTGGTTGGATCGTATATCTGCAAAGGTTACTGTCTTGGCAGGCAATGCAAATTTCTGGGCTGTTGGCTGTGAAGATGGTTACCTGCTGGTGAGCAATATTTTGTTATCTGAATTTCTTATAGATTGATTTTATTTTTTTAAATGGATGCTACCGCCCCTCCTTTTTTTGTAAGGCGCGCACACAATTGAAGATTTGAACTTTTAAGTGTTGGGTAACAATTACTCTAAGAACTTGTAGATTATACTGTGCAAATTAAGTATGATTTCAAATTTCATGGTCATAAATATAATATATATGAGATATTGATGGTCAAAGTGTGGCATTGGAGACCACGCCGGGTCAAACTGCTCCTTCCATTTTGAAAATGAGGGAGTACTATGTAACCCCAGTCAATTATTATTGGAATAGGCTTCTGTGTTCTCACAATCGACTGTTCTTAATTAACTAGGTCTACACAAAATGTGGAAGACGAGCAATGCCGGCAATGATGATGGGATCTGCAGCCGTTTTTATAGACTGTGACGACTGCTGGAAATTGCTTCTTGTCACAAGAAGAGGTCTAATGTACATATGGGACCTCTATAACAGGACCTGCATTTTGCAGGACTCATTGGCTTCTTTGGTTGCTTCTCCAGATGAGTCGTCAGCAAATCATGCTGGTAACTGTTTGTACATCTAGTCTTCAGTTCCACATACAGCCTGAGATGGCTATTCTGTGCTTAGTAGTTATCTTTGCCTTGTTGACAGGTGCAGTAAAGGTTATATCTGCTAAATTCTCAAGATGTGGTTTTCCTTTAGTTGTCCTTGCCAGTCGCCATGCTTTTCTCTTTGACATGAGCATGAAGTGCTGGTTAAGGATTGCCGATGATTGTTTTCCAGCATCAAATTTTGCTAGCTCATTTAGTTCCCCCCAAGGTGGAGAGCTAGGCAAGTTGCAGATTGATCTAGGCAAGTTCATGGCTAGAAAGCCTATATGGAGCAGGTCTGCATGCCGATTGCTACAGTATTTATGAACACTTTGAAATTATGTCTGTGGCATGCTAATGTACTACATATCAGAGTTTGCTCTAAACGTACTGATGTGGGAGTTTCTGTTTCAGGGTTACAGATGATGGTTTGCAGACACGTGCCCATTTAGAGACCCAGTTGGCTGCTTCTTTGGCTTTGAAGTCACCACAGGAGCATCGCCAATGCCTTCTATCCTACATACGGTTTCTGGCAAGGTTAGTTATGTGGGTGCTCAGCTGTGTCTGTTGAACTGAATGGCAAAATATGTCAATATCTTTGTCCGATGGAAATTAGTTGGTGATGATTTATTGACACATTTATTTTATTTTTCTTTATATGCAGAGAGGCAGACGAATCTCGCTTACGTGAGGTTTGTGAGAACTTCCTAGGTCCTCCAATGGGCATGCTTGGATCTGCATCATCTACGGAACCCAAAAATCCATCGTGGGATCCTGATGTTCTCGTAAGTCTTTCACTCACCATGTGCATACTAGATCCATCCTCTTTCTAGATAAGCATGAGGGTTCATGAACTGTAAACAGATGAGACTCCAGTTCTCATGTTCTTAGCGTACATGATCTCCAGTTTGTAAAGTAACTGATGCCAATTGTACAGGGGATGAAGAAGCACAAACTTCTCAAGGAAGACATACTTCCATCGATGGCATCGAACCGGAAAGTCCAGCGGCTGCTCAACGAGTTTATGGATCTCCTATCAGAGTATGAAGCTGCTAAGAGCAAAGTTGACCCAATGGATGTCACACCAGCGCCACAACCAGCACCAGGAGCCAATGACAACGTGGTCACCTCGTAGTTACCCCAGTCTGGTTGCTGGGGACTTACTGACCTCTCGGTAAGTATGATAGGATAGCAATCTTGATAAGGCCTTATATGAACCAATCAATTAGTTGTGCTTGTAACTGGTAGATTGTTTAGCTAGGGAGGCGACCTCAGGCAAACACTGATTTTGAACCCGTTAGCTGTAACGCTGTGTAACAGTAGAAAAAAGAAACTGGGTCGCCTGGCTGGTGATTATTTTTTAACAGTAAAAAAATGTAGAAGGTCGGATAAACTCATGTCCTTTTTGTTTCCAAAGCAATGTTGGTCTTTGATGGTTCAGTATTCAGTGCTGGCCTCTGTCCGTGTGTATTTTTGCGAAAGTTTGCGTCGTCATGGCTCTCTGTCTGCCTTACGTTGTTCCAAGAAAAACTGACACGGACATTTTTTTACATGATCATTTTCAATAATGATTATCGGGCGGGCAAACCGGACGACATAGACGCCCACAATATGAACCCTATCCCTGTGAACACTTTTGAACGACTGAGCCGGCAGATCTCGAGATTCACGTAGTCCGACGGGGATGTCGCAATCGTTGAAAGTATAGCGCCGTTAAATCATAGGATAAATTCAGAAAAATACGAGCACCCGTGTCGAGTCGATAACCTGAATCCGGGTGGACAAGTTTTACGACACCAAACCATAAACATCTGGTTAGCTTTAATTTGGATTATTCTTTAGAGCAACTTTTAATTTATGTGTCAACAAAAACCGGAAAAGGTTGGAATGAATTGGAGAGGAACTCGCGGATCTTGGGCCTGAAAGTCTCGGCGACTGCGGCCCAGGCGGCCTGCGTGGGGTGGACATTGTCCCGGTCCAAATTTTTTTATTTTGTAGCCCTTTTTTGAAAAATTTTCACAAATATGCCCCTAGATGAAATATTTCAAAATTTAGACCCTTAGCTCGGCACCATTGTTGCTGGCGCCGAGCTTACAGGTCTCAGGCTCTTAGGCTCGAAGCAGACGTAGAGGTGACATGGCAGGAAGCTCGGCGCCAGTCACCCTAGCGCCAAGCTCGGCACCATAGATCTTAGCGCTGAGCTCGGCGCCAGGGTGACTGGCGCCGAGCTTGTGTTTTAACCCCGGCCCCAACCTTCCTGCCCGAGCCTTCTTCCTCTTCTTTCTCCTCCCTCTCGGATTTTCTCTCCCCACTTCGCCCTACCTCACGAATCGACATATTGGACCTTGGAAACTTTGATGATCCGTTGATCTTCGAGAGCAAGGTATCCTCGCTCTCCTCCTAGTTTTTTTCGCATCGATTCAGTATATATTAGTCGGATTTTTTAACCTAAGAATCGTCATTACTTAGGGTTTCATTCTATCCCTTAATATTTGTATTATACAACCGTAGGATGATGCCAAGGCGTGGAAAAGCTAGCAAACCTAGGTAACCGCAGCGCATGGAGTTATGTTATGGGTTCATTGTTGTGCATCAAATGAAAAACCCTAGGTTTAGGGTTTAATGTTAATTACTTTCGGTTCTTAGAACGAAATTGGTTGTATTGTAGTTATGGTTCTCATTGATATTTATTTGTGATATTTTGATTTTTGTTTGTTAAATTACATCCGTTTTGTTAGATGCAAGAAATGTATCGGGATGAGTTTTGGCGAAAACGAAGTTGTCCTCGAGAATTATACTCTGACGCGTCTAGCAAAGATGCCCCCATCCCTCCTGACCTTCCTGTCCCAAACTGTGACTGTGGTTTCTCGGCCCACGTTTTTCAATCAAAACATCCGGACACAGCGGCGCGGTGCTTCTACACATGCAGTCATTTTAATGTAAGAAATTATTTGCACTATCTTTTTTCTTTATTTGTGTAAATATGCTACTAATATTTTGTTGGAATCTCGTTGTGTAGGATCATGAGAGGTGCTTTTTCTTTCAGTGGATCAACGGTGCAGATAAGTTTGATCCTAGGTACCTCCTTTTCGACGATTGGTTTAGAGTGAGACATCCATGTGAGCACTTCAAGCGGTGGGTTCCACCCCCTAACCCTCCGCCAATGACGGCTAAGGAGAAGCATCTAGCCGCAGTTAGACGACTCGAGGAACCTCCTTTGTGTGATTACGGAGATCGAGCTATGATAAACCCTGAGAATACGTTGGAGTTTGTGTGTCCAAACAAGCATAAAGTAAGTGCAAAGTGTATGTGTTGAAATGTTGAGCTATATGTATTCATGTACTAATATCACCTTTATTTAGGTATTTTCAATGATGAAGTGTCATTTTAAGGAGTGGTTGTATGGTCCTAAGAACAAATGGTCGGAAGAACCGCGAAAGGTTAAGGAAAAGAAGAAAGAAAGGATAATTTACAAAGCACCTCCTGTCATGTGCGAATGTGGTGTTAAATCCAATTATGGCCTAGTTCAATTGGAGCTTAGAATATGCCATTATTGTGGCCATATAGTTGACTATGATGAGGTTGGTTATTTTTGTGGTAAACATGAAATCGTATTTTGTTTCTTTTGCTAAGACATATGATATAATTTTTCGTTTGAACAGAGCACTAGGAAATACAGGTGGGAATGTTATGATGGTCAAGCTAAGTTCTTGAATAAACTAAAGGGGAGACAAGTAATTGCACGAAAGAGAGGATATGGACCTGACTACATCAACCTATTCGTTAAACATCACAAAGGAAAGATGTGTGAGTTTGCTAAACAGCGCGGTATTTGTAACCCGATCGATGTTGGGCTTAACAAATAGGGATTGGAGAGACGGATGACGTTAGAGGAGGAGAGGGTAAGGAAGGAGACAAGGGAGGAGACAAGAGTACAGATGCAGGTCTTAAACGAGCATGTTGTTGCATTATGTGTCAGTGAGTGCTTGAAAGCCTTTTTTTCGTTGCCTGATTTGAAATGTAATATAATCGTGTTGCTAACTGATTGCATTTTATACATGAAGGGATTGGATGCAGCAAGGAACATGCCGCAGAGGTGGCTCGTGCAAGGTATGAGGAAAAGAAGTTAGATGAGCATAGACCACGAACTGGTCACACCGTTCAATCACCGATTGTGTTGTCTGATGAGGGGGACGAGGATGAGGACGACACTAGCAGACTGAGTGAGCTCATCGCTCTAGCAAAGGTAGGCTTATAGGCGGAAGAGGCTAAGGACGACACTAGCAGACTGAGCGAGCTCATCGCTCTAGCAGAGGCAGGCTTGTAGGTAGAGGAGGCTGAGGACGACACTGACAGACTGAGCGAGCTCATCGCTCTAGCAGAGGTGGACTTGCAGGTGGAGGAGGATGATGGTGCGTTCTTCACTCAGGCCGCAGAGGCCATAGATGAAGCGGAGGCCGCTTACTACAGGCGACAGGCAGGCTAGAGCAATGCAGGTGAGCCTAGCCACAGCAACAGAGTTGTGGTAGAGGACTGATACTCGGATAATGAGTTGTTTACTCAGTATGTTTCAGACTGAGGATTTAAAAGTGCATTTGCCCTCTATGTCTACTGTCGGCACGTACTTCTAGTATTATTATGTTTTTAATGTGGCATAGTATTGCACTTTTTATTATGTGGTTTTTTTATTATTTATGGTCATAATATTCAGCTTAATATTGCGGACGTATTGAAATGTGATCACGTGCTGCAAATAAAACCTAACGAAGTAGGGCATTATATAATTCAACACACAAAACACATGAAATGACATGTGAGAACATATACCGAACTAGGGTACAGAGTTCCTTCGACTAAACCTAAGATGCCTTAGGTAATTAAACCAAATAACAAACACATAGATGTGGCATGTGAATAAGATAAAGTCGTTCTAGTAGTGTGGCCACATAGCAAATTATGTTGCACCTTCTCCAAAGTAGCCTCCTATTGTTGGTGGTGGCGGCGAGGAAGGGCGGCGAGGAAGGCCAGCACTACAAGGAAGACCGGCGCGGGCGCGGGGCGCGGCGCGCAGCGCGGGAGTGGGGCACGGCGCGCAACACAGGAGCGGGGCACGGCGAGGGAGAGGGCGTGCGGGCGCGGGTGGCCGAGTGCGGGAGAGGGTGCCGACGGTGGCGGTGGTTCGCTGCTCGGGCGAGGGAAAAGCGAGAGAGAGAGGAAGAGAGAAAGGACTGGGGCCCATACATAATACAGGCTCGGCGCTAGGGTGACTGACGCCGAGCTTCCTGCCATGTCACCGCCACGTGCTAGTGCTGAGCTGAGGGTCTAGATTTTGAAATATTTCCTCTAGGGGCATATTTGTGATTTTTTTAAAAAAGCTAAAAAATAAAAAATTCGGTTGTCCCAGTAGAAGTGTTTGCTTGGGTCATCGCACAGCGCGTACTGCCTCCTCTCGTGGTCGCCCTGCTGGCCGCAGTAGCCGCCGCCCACCGGTGGTGCTGAAGAAGGTCTCGCAGCGTAGGCCCCTCGGCTCAGTGAACTTGCTTTTTGCCGCTGGCGCATTGGCAAAAGCTACGAAGGGCGCATTGAGGCCGAGGAGGAGGAAGGTGCAGTTGGTCGGGTTGACCGCGCGTGGCGAGCATGGACTGGAGCACCGCGTTGTGCTACGCCGCGCCTACATTGTTCAGTAGGTCGCAGCCGTTGTAGTTGAGCGCGCGGGTGAAGAGCAGCGTGCACCCTAGTGGGTGCAGGCTGGTGACCACGCATCCCTGCATCATCGCGTAGCCACCGGAGCTGCTCCCCGGCCGAGCTCACGCACCATCGTCGGGGCCTGCGTGCCATTGCAAGTGTCAGCTTCAAATATTATATGATAATTATTGTTTGTATAGTAGTAACTCACGCTTGTGCTATTGTCCTTGTCGGCGGCATAGGAGTAGTCATTGCCGGAGACGACGACGAGCGTGACCCCGCCGTTGGCTGCTGCCGCGCTACCAGAGACGGCTTCTTTGCCGAGTGTCCTAGACTTTGCCGAGTGTTTTTTATCGGGCACTCAGTAAAGAGGCTGTTTGCCGAGTGCCAGAGAGAAAGCACTCGACAAACAAATGGCACTCGGCAAAAAGGTGGTTTGCCGAGTGTTGAACACTCGGCAAAGAATAACACTCGGCAAAGCCCAGGTTTGCCGAGTGCCAAACAATAACACTCGGCAAAGGGCCGTAGCCGTTAACGGCCAGCAACCGCCATTAATCCTTTACCGAGTGTCTTCTCCTGACACTCGGCAAAGAGGGTCCTTTGCCGAGTGTTATTTTTTGACACTCGGCAAACCATTTTTTTCACTTTTGCCGTTCAAAAAATGACACTCGGCAAAGGAGCCTCTTTGCCGAGTGTCAGGAGAAGACACTCGGCAAAGGAGTCTCTTTGTTAAGTGTCAGGACCTATGGCACTCGGCAAAGATTTTTTTAAAAAAATTAAAAAACCCTACTTTGCCGAGTGCCTGGTCAGGCGGCACTCGGCAAAGAATTAAAAAAATAAAAAAAAACTTTGCTGAGTGCCAGATCGGGGGCACTCGGCAAAGAGGGGATTTAACCTCCCGGCCCAGCCGACCCACACACCGTATGCACGCACACACATACGCTCACGGCAGCGCCGCCCCCCACGTCGCACCGTTGGAGGAGGAGGAGAGGAGGAAGAAGGAGGAAGAAAAGGAGGAAGGAGGAAGAAGAAGGAGGCGCCAGCCCCGCCGCCATCACCGCCCCTGCCTGTGCCCGCGCCGTCCTCGGTGCTTCCCCAGCCATCGCCTTGTCCACTAGTGCCCTAGCCCCTTCACCATTGCTGCCCTACGATGCCCACTAGGTATGCCCTACCATCGTCGTCGTCATAGTATTACTAGTAGTTGCGGTAGTAGTAGTGGTAGAGTAGCAGTGGTGGTAGTCGTAGGAGTGGTTATGATATTGTTATATATATGTGGTTGGATATAATCTTGTGCATGTCGGCCATCATGCCATTCATATATATGTGCATGTCGGCCATCGTGCCGTTGGTTTTCTTGTAGGTTTTGAAAACCTCACCGTAAAGGAGAGGTGTTGCCGAAATTTTGTATTGACAGTTTTATGTTTCTTTTTTTTGTAGAGAAGAGCCCGTCGGAGCGGAGCCAGAGTACCTCGGTGACCCCGATCGCCTTCCTCGCCACTGCAGGTCTGCCTGCACCGCGTCGCCTCTAAAAGGATCAAGATGCCCAAGAGGGGGGGGGTGAATTGGGCTAATTCTAATTTTTTTTACAATAATTAAATCCTATGGTTAGCCCAATTAACCCCTTGTGCCTAGAAAGTGTTCCTAATTGTTCTACCGCACAAAAGACTTGCAACCTAAGTTCCAATCCTACTCTAGTATGGCAATTCTAAGAATGTAAAGACATGAATTAAATTGCTCAAAGTAAATGCTCAAAGTAAATAGAGAGGAAGGAACACAACGATGTTTTGCCGAGGTATTGGAGAGTCGCCACTCCCCACTAGTCCTCGTTGGAGCACCCACGCAAGGGTGTAGCTCCCCCTTGATCCGCGCAAGGATCAAGTGCTCTCTACGGGTTAATTCTTCGACACTCCATCGCGGTGAATCACCCACAACCGCTCACAATGTGAGTTGGGTCACCCACAAGCTCCGTCGGGTGATCACCAAACTCCCAATCATCACTAAGCCATCTAGGTGATGGCGATCACCAAGAGTAACAAGCACGAACTCTCACTTGACCATGACAAGCCTAATGAGAAGGTGGATGCACACTTTGCTACTCTTGATCTTCACTAATGAGGGCTCTCTTTTGGATTCTCAAATCGCAATCACCTCACTAGGACCTTACTCTTCTTGGCACTCTCTAAGGTGTTTCTTAGCTGTTGAAATAAGCAAAAGTACCTCCACACACGAGTGGAGGTTGTATTTATAACACCAACTGAAAAACGAACCGTTATGTGCCTCTACGGGGTGACCGGACGCTCCGGTCATGTTGATCGGACGCTCCGGTCAGTATACCCGAACTCCAGTGTTTACGGTGTGGCCGGACGTTGGCCAGCGTCCGAACATGATTTTCCCTCTCTGGAACCTTACTAGAGTTGATCGGACGCTGGCCCTCATCTAGTCAAACCAGACGCAATCACCTTAGTCAAATGAACTGACCGGACCCTGAGCCAGCGTCCGGTCACACCGGAGCCAGCATCCGGTCAGTATTTGACCCTCCATTTACTTCCAACTCTCGAACATATGTGAATGAAGTTTGCTCCATTGGATCAAAGGGCTATTTTGGAGCTACCTAGTGCTAGTTTTAACAAGTGTGCACCACACCTAACTCACTAGTCTCACCTAGGTCAAGCTACCCGTTCATACCCCCTTAATAGTACGGCCAAAGGAAAAAACAAAGTCCTAAACTACTCTAAGTGTCTCTCCAACTCCAATCGACACTTAGAACTAGTCCATCCTTAACCTTGTCGTCCATCCTTTGAAAACCGAAATGAATTCCATCGTAGGGGCATGACAACCATGATTGCCCAATCAATATCCATTACCATGACCTAACTCAATTGTTTCTGCAAAACACATGTTAGTCACAGTAATCACGTATTGTCATTAATCACCAAAACCCAACTAGGGGCCTAGATGCTTTTAATCTCCCCCTTTTTGGTGATTGATGACAATACTACCTCGAGTATGTGAAAGAGATGAGGTTTTTAACATGCTTGGTTCATATAAGCTTTAGGCAATAAGAACAAAGGTGTTAGACAAGCTTATATGACCCAAGCCATCATGATGTACTCAAAAGGATATGAAATAAGCATGAGTACAAGTAATAAAGCTCATTTGCATTGGAGTAAAACGTGGAAGCAAAGGCAAATGAGCAAAAAACAAGTGATATGACATATAAAGAATTCAAAGTAGAGAGCACATATGTCATATATCACGATCACGTAGATATCACTGACACATAAATATAGTAAACATGAATGCATAATGTATCTCACACATAAAAACTCCAAATGTAAATAGATAAGCTAATATAATAACTAAGCTCCCCTAGATAAGTAGCTCCCCCTAAGCCTAACATACTCAAACCCTCTCCCCCTTTGGCGTCAAACACCAAAACCTACGGGTCGGTTGGTGGGGCTACAGCGGATGAGTCGGGCGCTGAGGTACGAGAAGCAAGGTGGAACTGGGTGCCATCATCATCTGATTCGGAGCTCTAGGCTGCCTGACCCTCTGTAGCTGGTAGTGATGCTGAAGTAGTCTAGGTTAGATCTGGAACTAGTGCTGCTATAGGCTAAGATGGTATAACTGATGCAGCTAGCTCTGATGATGTCACTAAAGAGGGGAGCGTCTCTATCATCGTTGTGATAGGTGTAGTCGTAGAAGGACCTAGAACATGCATGTATGGAGGAGTGGGCTACCCTGTCAACTCACTGAAGGAGGCTCCAAGACTCCTAGAGACTGAAGTGTCTGGCTCAAGCAGCGATGACATCTGTGCCGGTGTGAAGCCTGTCCGAAGTGGTGTGAACTACGGGGCTACCACTGGCGAAGCAAACCACTGGGACACCTGCTCTATCGGTGAGGCATACTGTGCTGGTGGCTATCCCTGACTCTAAAGCCCACTAGGCTATAACGCTAGAGTCATTGAAGTGGTAGCAGGCTGACCAAACTAGGGTGTAGGCTATGGCGGTGGGGCCCCAATCGCTGTCACTACATGCTGCATGAATCCGAGAAGCTGCTGCTGCATGAGGATCTGCTGCTAATGCATAGCCTACTGCTGCTGATGTAGAGCCTATGTCTGCCGCTGAATGACAAGCTGCTGGCGCTAGAACTCATCCTACCGGGTTTGGAATTGTGCAAGTGTAGCAGCTGTCTCTTGAGCCTATCTGGCCTGGTCCTGCCTCATCCGCTCAAGTATAGGAAGAAGAGCGGGGTCAGTCTACAGGGTAGGTGGCGCTGAACTGGAGCTACCGACCTCAGCATCATGTCGTTGTGGAGGCATCTGTGGAATGGGCTAGTAATTATCATCAGAACTATCACTAGGCTCGCTAGTGACCAACCCCTCCTGCTGAGCAAGCTCCTCCTCAGTAGCTGTAATACCTCTGATGATATCATCCTGCTGGGCTGCAGTCTTTGGCACCTCTGGATGATGGTGCGGCTGACTTGGTGCCTATGGTGTACTATGTCGAATCATCTGAGACAGGTTATAAGCAGGAAACTCTATCGTGGCACCACTGTACTCAGCAATCATCTCAGGTGACTTAATAGAAATAGCTCTGTGGATAAGAAAAGTGACCTAGTGAGCATAAGGTAGCTGCTTGTGACCTCTGAAGCCCTCAGCTATAGTGTCCTCCATCTCTGATAGAAGGAGATCCCAGATATCGAAGACTGTCTGCTGCATTAGAGAGTTGAGAAGCCAAAGCTAAATCTGAGTCAATCCCTCTTTGTATCCCATCCTTGGGAGTAAAGTCCTCCTCATAACTGCCTCAAGCACGCGAGTAGTGGGCATGAGATCACTGGGGTTCCTCCTCGACCCCTCACCAAAGGGCTCTATAAAGCAGTGACGTACCAAGTCAGTAGGGGGTACCATGCCACCATGAGGGCATCTGGGGGGTGCAGTCTATCCATAGCACACCTCATGGAGCCTGATTGGCTGCTCCTAAAGCCTAAGAATCTCCCTGACCCTGGTGCTCATCAACCGATAGTCTCTGCCACCAAATGCAAAATGAATAAACCTGTGGTGGGGGTCAATATAGAGAGATGCATAAAACTGACGAACCTAAGATGGAACATATAACCTAGTCCATCCAATCAGATCTGTCAGCCCCAGCAGATGTGCAAGGTAGGGGCGAATGTGCTCTCTAGTTGTTGCAACAATAGACTCTATGTTGCATACTCTCTGTGGTCTGAAGACTGCTCCACTGTTCAGATAAGCATTATAGAAGTCCTCCCATAGGGGTGTATAGAATCCCTCTGATGCTCTCTCATCCCTCCTGGGTGGAAACCATACATCAAAGTCAACAAACCTCAGCTGCTGCACCTACTTAGCCATGGCAGCCCTTAGGTCAAGGTGGGTCACTATAGGTGGACCCTGTGGTCGAGGCAGTGGACGAGAACCCCTCCGCTGAGTGACTGGCCTCGGTGAAACTAGGACACGAGTATGACTAGAGCGGCGTAACTGTGGCTATGGTGCTGGCCCTGTCTCCTCGGCCTACTAGACCTACTCACCCTCCTGAGACTGCTGAGCTAGTTGTGCCTCCTGTGTCTGCTGAGCTGGCTAAGGCTCCTGAGTCTGCTGAGCTGGCTGAGGCTGCTGCTATGGCTCCCCCTAAGGCTAAACCTCATTAATGGCAACTCACCATCCTCCAATCATGAGGGTCCCAGCTGGACCACCATGAAGACGCTCAACATGCTAAAGTGTAGCCATCACCTCTCGGCACGCTCTGCGGCCTCTGCAACTGCAGCGGCTCTCGCTGTGTCTGCATCTGGATACTTGCACTTCTTGACTGCCAGCTTCTTGGTCACCTTGCCTTTAGGTTCTGCAGGCTGGCGAGGCGGGGGCCTCGGATCCTCATCACCGGGACCACCTCCGACATTCTTCACGTGAGCCATCTAATGGATCAAAGAAGAATCAACTGCCCCTGACAAAGAAACAACTGCCTCTATCAAAGATCAACTGCCGCTGACACTTTCAAGGCTTGGCCTCGATTCCTACTCGCTAGCTTGGCCCCGAGTTAACTGACAACTGCCACATGATCTCAACGGCACTGACTCGCTGCATGATGGAATAGATAGGATATACAAATAAATACAATATACCTAATAGATGTGAAACCCTATGAAGCAAGCAATTTAGATACAAAATCGAAACGACTGGCTTGCTACCTGACGAACCGACGATCCGATGAAAAGATAAGCGACACGCGGGGAACCATCGAATCTAGGGTTAGGGTTTACGGTGAGCAGTGAATCGATGGCCCTGAATGTAATTGAAATTAGTGCTATGATGAATAGCAAGGTCACGACGAAGTTGTGATATGGATGCTAGGGCACGATGGTAGGGTCTTACCAGCGCTGTGTAGAAGCTGGGGCTAGATCAAGGTAGAGCTAGGGCACGGCGTAGACGTCGGCACTGGAGTGGGGCTTGACGGCATGCAAGGTGGCTCTAGTGCAGCGTGGATGAGGCATGGCGGCCCAAGCTATGGAGACGCAGGGCGAGCAGCGGTGATGCTTAGGAGCAGTACTGGCATAGGCAGAGCTTGCGCGGGGTGGTGCAGTGTGGGCGCGGCGAGCTCTAGAGTGTGGCTTGGCAGGGAGGCGCGCGGGAGAGGCGGTGGTGGACCTAGGTAGCACGACATGGGACTTCAGCGGTGGAGGTGAAATCGGAGGCGCTCAGGTTAGGGCATGGGCATACGGCGATGTCGACGGTGGATTAGGTCAAAACACCGGCACTTAGATTAAATAAGGTGCCCCCCCAAGTTAGAATAGGAAACGAGAAAAGAGATCTGATGCTGCACATTTTCTACTGACCGGACGCTCCGGTGGTAGCAACCAAACGCTACCACCCAGCGTCCGGTCGATTCTAGAGAGGTCCAATTCCTCTAGAATCGCGACCGGACATGTCTAGTGGACACCGACCGGACGCAGCCAGAGTCTGGTCACCTAGCCTTGACGTCTTCATCATCGACCGGACGCTGGAAAAACACTGTTTCAGCGTCCGGTCACTCCTGCTCGGCAGCAGTTCACCTCCTATGAACTGACCGAACGCTGGACATCAGAGTCCGGTGCAGCGTCCGGTCACTCCTTCAGCAAATATTCAAAGTTCTTCGTGCTGCCTGTTCCCAATCAAGTCCCAACTCCAATAAGATCCAAATAAACACCAATTAGGACTGATGTGAGTGACCTCTCTCAAACCCTCAAGTTTTTCAAAATATTTTGCCTTAGGCTATAATTCTTTTTAAGAAATTAGGCAATAAGAGGGCAATTTGAAGACAAACAACAAACAACAATCATGCATATGCAATGCAATACTTGAAAGTAAATCTAGTTGCTTGTCAGGTTTGATCCAAGGTTAAGCTTCTTCACACGCTTTTTGGCGGTTATCTTAACCATGTTAGACAAGCCCTATATGCATTATAAAAGATTAAACATGTTGTATTTTACAATGCAATGCAAGGGACAACACAAGCTCATCTTTTAGTAAAGTTGCTAAAATCAAGAACATTGAGCTCATTCCACAATCTACAAAATGTTGCCTCATCTAGCGGTTTAGTGAAGATATCCACCAATTGATCCTCGGTCCTTACACCTTCTAGTGATATATCATTTTTAGCAACATGATCTCTAAGAAAGTGATGGCGGATATCTATGTGCTTGGTGCGAGAGTGTTGAACCGGATTATTTGTAAGTTTTACCACACTTTCATTGTCTCACAAAAGAGGTACTTTATCTAGAACTACACCATAGTCTAGTAAAGTTTGTTTCATGTAAAGTATTTGTGCACAACAAGCACCCATGGCAATGTATTCCGCTTCGGCGGTGGACAAAGCCACACTATTTTGTTTTTTGGATGACCAAGACACAAGTGATCTACCAAGCAAATGGCACCCTCCGGATGTGCTTTTTCTATCAACTTTGCAACCGGCATAATCCGAATCGGAATAGCCAACTAATTCAAATATAGCTCCTTTGGGATACCAAAGGCCAATACTTGGTGCGTGCTTAAGATACCT
Source organism: Miscanthus floridulus (assembly GCF_019320115.1). Classification (NCBI taxonomy): domain Eukaryota; kingdom Viridiplantae; phylum Streptophyta; class Magnoliopsida; order Poales; family Poaceae; genus Miscanthus; species Miscanthus floridulus. The sequence goes on along the minus strand of NC_089580.1, from coordinate 31,073,327 downwards.
AAGGATTCTTTTTACGGCAATTAAATGAGTTTCCTTAGGATTAGCTTGAAATCTAGCACACATACACACACTAAACATGATGTCGGGCCTAGATGCGGTCAAATATAACAAGCTACCAATCATAGAGCGGTAGAGAGTTTGATCAACTAGGTTACCTCCCTCATCTAGGTCGAGATGTCCATTAGTTGGCATTGGAGTCTTGATTAGCTTACATTCATCCATCTTGCATCTCTTGAGAAGATCATTAGTATATTTCTCTTGAGAGATGAAAATCCCTTCTCTTATTTGCTTGACTTGAAAACCAAGAAAGAATGTAAGCTCTCCAATCATTGACATCTCGAACTCCTTTGACATCAATTCACCAAATTCTTTGTATGAATCTTCATTTGATGATCCAAAGATGATATCATCAACATACACTTGACAAATGAAGAAATGCCCATCAAGCTTCTTGGTGAATAGTGTGGTGTCGACCTTCCCAATGGTGAAGCCCTTCTCAATAAGGAAGTCCTGAAGGTGCTCATACCAAGCTCTTGGGGCTTGCTTAAGCCCATATAATGCCTTGGACAACCTATAAACATGATTAGGATATCTAGGGTATTCAAACCCGGGAGGTTGATCAACATAGACTAGTTCATTTATAAAGCCATTTAAAAATGCACTTTTCACATCCATTTGATAAAGTTTTATTTAATGATGTGATGCATATGCAAGGAGGATACAGATGGCTTCTAATCTTGCAACTGGGGCAAAGGTCTCTCCAAAATCCAAACCTTCAACTTGAGAGAACCCCTTTGCAACTAGTCTTGCCTTGTTCCTCACAACAACATCTTGATCATTTTGCTTGTTTTGGAACACCCACTTTGTTCCAATGACTCTTGCACCTTTTGGCCGCTCTTTAAGAGTCCAAACTTCATTGCGAGTGAAGTTGTTCAACTCTTCATGCATGGCATTTATCCAATCCGGATGTTGAAGAGCTTCTTCTACCTTAGTAGGCTAAAAGCAAGAGACAAAAGAGTGATGAGCAATAAATGAAGCAAGTTTTTGAGATTGAGTCATTACACCCTTTGATGGACTCCCTATGATGAGATCTTGTGGATGATCTTGAAGTAGGGGTGTATTTCTTCTATTGACCAATTGAGGGAGAGGTTGTGGAGCATCAACATCTTGTGCTTATACTACCATTTGTTCATGGGAGACATGAGTATCTTCATTTTATACTCTCCCATCTTTTTCATCATCTTGTGGCACACTTGATGAACAAGGTGGATCAATCACTTGTACATCATCTTCATCATCTTTAGGCTTGATGTCACCAATCAGAATGTTCTTCATAGCCTCCCTCAATGGTTCATCACCTACATCATCAAGATTCTCATATGCTCCTTGGGAGTGTCGATGCGGGACCCATAGGATACCCCGCAAGGGAGAGAGAAGATCTATTCTAACTAGGATTCTTCCCATGTAATCTTAGTAGTAGTACTATTCAGTAATCCTACTAGGAACTCTCATTGTAAACCGACTAGGACTCTGGCCTCTTGACTATATAAAGGAGGGCAGGGCTTCTGAATAACAGAACAACAATTGTACAACACAACACTTTACAATCAATCCAACGCAAAGGCTAACGCCAACTGGACGTAGGGTTATTACTCGATCCACGATCGAGGGCCTGAACCAGGATAAATCGACTGTCTCTTGCGTTAACCATCAAGTTCAGCATATGCCGAAGCCTGAACATACTGCCCCAGGTACCCCCGTGGCAAGCTATCGGTGGTAAAACATCGACAGCTGGCGCGCCAGGTAGGGGCTTTCGGCGACTTTGCATCCGAGAGCTCGATGGACCTCGATAACGTGATCTTCCCGACGGGATCAACTTTCATCTTCGGCTCATGGATCTGTGAGGTGGACAACTACGACAAGCTTCAAGGCCATCTCCTCAAAGATCCGGATCATCATGAAGAATTTCCTATTTTGACAACTACGACGGATTAGCTCACCAGAAGATTCGCGTAGCTCATAATATCCGATTCAAATTAGATTTCACGGCTACGCGCATCCAACTCGAATTCAAGTTCCATGTCCAAGGTGAAGTTTTATTCGAGTTCTTTCAAGAAACTGAGTTCTTTTTTGGCAGGATTCCAGAGCACAACCCAAAACAACTCGGATTACACTCAGAGTTCTTTCAAGAAGTCGAATTCTTTTCCATTTGGGCTCGACAACATGGTAAAATCCTATCAAGGACAGTTCGAAAGATCCTTCAATCCAATGCTTGGGATACTACTGACAGGAGCCTAGGAGGGTCTCATGCTAACGATAACATCGCAAGACTGTATCATCCACTGGCCAGGTTCCGTTCCTGAAGATAGCGGAACCCAACTAGTCGGCACAACAACAACAGCAATCCTACCCTACCAAGAAGGGGACTCGATCTGTGACATCGAGGCATCTACTAAAGTCATCAACAACTCCGATAGTATGAAAACCAACACCAATAACAGAACAGCTCACGCACGGGAAGTACTCATGGTTCGACGTCCTCGGTCACCATTAAATCCCCTAGAAGCACCTGATGTTAGGTCATTAGATGAATCAAAATCCAACATATCACCCTTTGCCCAGGGCTACGATGGAGAAACCGAGAGTTAGAAACAAGCTAGAGAAAGGAAAAACAAGTTGAAGCAAGGGCACCAACACCGTGCTAGGCAGCGTAGGGAAGCCTGGATCAGATATGAGTCAAAGTTGGCTGAATACGACAGAAGAAAATCACAACGAGAAGTCGAAGGAAGACGCACGGTAAATATGCCTTACGATAAGATTCGAGAAGCATTAGAAGAACTCAGAGCAACTTCACATCCCGGTGAGAAGTATGAACAGCTCCAAGACTTGCTCCAGTCAACGATCCTGAGAACGCATGAAGAGAGAGACCAATCAAGACTACCCGCCAGATCAACAACCCACAGGCAAGAAGATCAAAATCAAAGGAAGTCCGCTTTCGAAAGACTTGGGCCAGGTGGAAGCCATAACGGAGGAAGTAGGAAGGAACATAATCAAGGCCACCAATTCGAACAACCAAGAAAGACCAGGAGTAAGGTGCCCACCCAGATAGCCTCGCAGAATTATTCCCATCAAAACAACAATTGGCCAGAAGGAGGTGCTGAATTCGAATTCAAAGAAGCCAGAACACACGACAGATTTCCCTGCTTCGCGAACAGGCTTGCATCGGTACGATTACCTCACAAGTTCAAACCATCTAACCACTCTAAGTATGATGGCAAAACTGAACCAAGGCAATGGCTCAGAATATATTCACAATCAATTGAACTAGCCAGAGGAGACGACAATATCAAGACCCTGTTCTTTCCCATGGCACTAGAAACTATGCCCCTCTAATGGTTCGATAAATTGAACCCAGGGTCGATCAGAAATTGGGAGGACTTGCAAAGAGCTTTCTATGAAAATTTCACAGGTATCATCACACACCCGATCACTCATGCAGAACTGAAAGGACTCAAGCAAAAGGGAGGCGAAAGTCTCAGAAATTACTATCGACGATTCGGCGAACTGTGGGCTCAAGTGCATGACATCACCGAACGAGAAGTAATTGAAGCTTTCTCTCACGGAATCATGGCTAGGTGGCAATTTCAAGACTTCTGCAAAGAAAATCCAAGAAACAATGAAGAGTTCAGACAAACAGTCGAAAAGATGATTACTGCAGAAGAAAAAACACGAGAGAGGTTCCCGGATAGAAGCAACCAGGACAACCCAGACAAGCAAAATCATCGAAATAGCAGACATCAAGAAAGAAAACGTAAACCAGACAATACCGTGGCAATGGCCGATAAATCAAAGAAGTTTTCCAAACCCAGAAGATATGATGACATTGAAAACATACGTTGCCCATTGCACCCCAATGGGAGACACACCATCGGAAATTGCTACACTTTCAATGATCGATACACAAGAAAAGATAGTAAGGAGAACACCAAAGAGGACAATCAGAAAAAAGATGAATACAACCATGAGGACAAAGGATTCCAAAAACCTAGGGGAACGGTAGCAGTGATCTTCTCAGGGGCTCTAGATTGCAGAAGCAAACATCAAGAAAAACTAGCACTACGGACTATCATGATAGAAGAACCAGCTACACCAAGATATCTCAATTGGTCACAGTATCCTATCCAATTTATCAGAGAAGACCAATGGACTAGCATGGGAAACGCAGGACATTATCCACTGGTTCTAGATCCAACTATTGCTGGTATGACTATCACCAAAGTACTAATCGACGGGGGAGCCGGACTCAACATCATCTTTTCAGAAACACTAAGGAAGATGGGACTACAACTCGTCGGGATGATTACACCAACAAGTACACCTTTTTATGGCATAGTACTAGGCAAGGCAGCCATGCCACTCAGACAAATTACTTTACCCGCTACTTTTGGAACTCCTTCGAACTACCGAACAGAATTTATCAAATTTGAGGTCGCAGACTTCGATTCGTCATATCATGCAATCCTCGGACGCCCAGCACTGGCAAAATTCATGGCAATACCACATTATCCGTACTTACTGCTTAAGATGCTAGGACCCAACGGTATCCTTTCTCTTCGAAGTGATTTGAAATGTGCTTTTGACTACAACGTTCAGGCAATCCAAATCGCAGCCAAAGCATAAGCCGATAATGGAAGAAAAGAAATAGCCACAATTGCTGCAGAGATGAGCCAAGAAGAATTAGAAATACCGGCTAAAAAGCCCAGCATCATCGCACCACCAAAAGAAGTCGACGTCAAGTAAATCGACTTGGGCACTGGCGATACCTCCAAGACAGCAACCATCCGTGCTCACCTCTTGGCAAAATAGGAACTCGCGCTCACCAACTTTCTTTGGGACAACAAAGATATCTTCGCTTGGAAGCCGACCAACATGCCAGGTGTCCCAAGAGAGTTGGCTGAGCACAGAATTGATGTTAATGAAAGCTCCAAGCTTGTAAAACAACGGCTATGACGATTCTCACCCAACAAAAAGGCAGCGATTAAAAAGGAAATCACAAAACTGATGGCAGCTGGATTCATCAGGGAAATCCTTCATCCAAACTGGCTAGCAAACCCGGTCCTTGTGTAGAAGAAGAAAACGGACGAGTGGCGCATGTGCGTCGACTACACAGATCTCAACAAACATTGCCCAAAAGATCCGTTTGGGCTACCACGCATTGACCAGATAGTTGACTCAACAGCAGGGTCTGCACTATTATCCTTTCTCGATTGCTATTTAGGGTATCACCAGATCGCATTAAAAGAATAAGACCAGAGCAAGACGTCTTTCATTACTCCGTTCGGTGCTTACTGTTATAAGACCATGTCGTTTGGACTAAAGAACGCTGGCGCCACATACCAAAGAGCTATCCAAACTTGCCTTGGGGATCAAATTGGTGAAAATGTGGAGGCATACGTGGACGATGTAGTGGTGAAAACAAAGAACCCAGACACTCTGATTGAAGATTTAAAGCAAACCTTCGAAAACTTGAAGAGATGGAGATGGAAGTTGAACCCAAATAAATGTGTATTCGGAGTTCCCTTAGGACAACTACTTGGATTTTTGGTCAGTTAGCGTAGGATTGAAGCCAGCACCAAGCAAATTCGAGCTATAATAGAAATGGGCCCACCTAGAAACATCAAAGATGTACAAAAGCTAACGGGCTGCATGGCGGCACTCAATCGTTTTATTTCAAGGCTTGGTGAAAAAGGACTACCTTTCTTTAAACTACTAAAGAAGACAGATAAGTTCGAATGGACAGAAGAAGCCAATGAAGCTTTCAAGAAACTTAAGGCATACCTCACATCCTCACCAATTCTCACACCCCCAAGGAAAGATGAAGATATGATGCTATACATTGCGGCGACTACTGTTGTGGTCAGCACAGCAATAGTCGTAGAAAGAGAAGAAGAAGGACGCGTGTATAAAGTACAATGACCCGTATACTACATTAGCGAAGTATTATCTGAATCAAAAATACGGTACCCGCATGTGCAAAAACTACTCTACGCCCTATTGATCACTTCACGCAAGCTTCGCCACTATTTTGAAAGCCACCAGATCACAGTGGTGATAGACTTCCCGCTCGGAGACATCTTACACAACAGAGATGCGATGGGATGCATATCAAAATGGGCAGTTGAACTTGGAGCTCTTAACATCGATTTCACCCCATGGAAAGCAATCAAATCTCAAGCCCTTGCTGATTTTGTGGCCGAGTGGACAGATATTCAACAGCCTTTATCAGATACAATCCTTGACCACTAGAAGATGTACTTTGATGGGTCACTTAAACTAGGCGGAGCCGGTGCAGGCATTCTCCTCATTTCTCCAGAAGGAAAACAACTCAAGTATGTCCTTTAGATATTATGGCAAGCTACAAATAACGAAGCAGAATATGAAGCCCTCATCCACGGGCTACGAGTGGCAATTACCCTCGGAATAAAGAGATTACTCATATACGGCGATTCAGCAGTAGTCATCAACCAAGTCAACAAAGATTGGGATTGCACCAAAGAAAACATGGGTGCTTACTGTGCTGAAATACGGAAACTTAAAAAACATTTCCAAGGATTAGAAATTCTACACGTCCTGCGCGATTCCAACATTGCAGCAGATGTCCTTGCAAAGCTCGGATCAGACAGAGCGAAGGTTCCACCCGGCGTATTCATAGAAGAGCTATCAGTTCCCTCTATCAAACAACCCGGTGAAACAACCCATAAAATTCAGGCTAAAGGTGTTCAGATCTTGGTAATCAACACTTCATGGAGCTAAGTTTTCATCGACTATATCAAAGAAAATAAATTGCCAGCAGATAAAGCAGAAGCCACCCAAGTTGTTCGTAGAAGCAAAAACTATGTTCTAGTAGGAGATAGACTTTACAGAAAAGCAGCATCATCAGGAGTACTCCTAAAATATGTCTCATTTGAAGAAGGCAAAGAGATCCTAGATGAAATACACTCAGGTTGCTGTGGAAATCATGCCGCTTCAAGAACACTGGTTGGCAAAGCATTTCGCACCGAATTCTACTGGCCAACCACTTTGAAAGACGCAGAAGAACTTGTCAGAAAATGTAAAGGTTGCCAAATGTTTGCAAGACAAGCCCATGTGCCAGCTCACAATCTTATCTGCATCCCACCCGCTTGGCCTTTTTCCTACTGGGGGCTAGATCAAGTAGGACCTCTAAAGAAAGCAAAAGGTGGCTTCGAGTACATCTTTATAGTAATCGACAAGTTCACCAAGTGGAATGAATACAAACCACTCATGAAATATAGCGCAGCCAAAGCAGTCGAGTTCATCCAAGACATTATGCACCGCTTCGGCATGCCTAATCGAATCATCATAGATCTAGGCTCCCCCTTCACAGCTACAGAATTCAAAAGCTGGGCATAAGACTATGGTTTCAGTATAGACTACGCATCTGTTGCACATCCAGAAGCCAACGGACAAGTAGAAAGGGCTAATGGACTCATACTAGCCGGATTAAAACCAAGGTTATACGAAGAACTAGTGGACTATGGGTCCAAATGGATTGAAAAATTACCTAAAGTAGTATGGGGGCTACGAACTCAAATAAGCAGAGCAACAGGCTACTCACCCTTCTTCCTAGTTTATGGGTCAGAAGCCGTACTGCCTGCTGATTTGATCTAGACATCACCAAAGATAGAACAATACGATGAAGGAGAAGCAGAACACACAAGAAGATTAGAACTCAACAGCTCAGAAGAAGTCAGAGTAAACGCTACCCTCCAATCAGCCAGATACCTACAAGGTTTAAGACGACACTACAATAAGAGTACCCATCCTCGATCATTACAAGTCGGAGACTTAGTGCTAAGAAGGATACAAAAAACTGACGGACGACATAAGCTACTCAGTCCATAGGAAGGTCCGTTCATTGTCACAAAAGTCACCGGACAAGGCACATACAAGTTAATAACCGAAGATGGAAGAGAAGTCAACAATACATGGCACATCAGCCAGCTAAGAAGATTCTACGCGTAAAAACAACTTAAGAAAAAACAGATATGCAAGCCACAAGGGACCAACGTTCACAATCGACAAAGGACAATATTCCTCGACAACATATGTATTAGTTTATATTCATGATCAATAAAGATGATATTCATCCACAGCGTGTCTTGTCATGACTTTCAATGAGTTGTTTTCACAAAACAAAAAGCAAAATGGCTAAAAACATGCCTGAGCATCCCGGCCGAGAGCAAAATAGCTGAAAAGACGCTTGAGCCCACCGATGAGGGTAGCTAACACACCCGAAACAAAAAGCAAATGGCTGAAAACATGCCTGAGCATCCCGGCCGAGAGCAAAATAGCTGAAAAGACGCTTGAGCCCGCCGATGAGGGTAGCTAAAAGCTAACACCCGAAACAAAAAGCAAAATGGCTGAAAACATGCCTGAGCATCCCGGCCAAGAGCAAAATAGCTGAAAAGACGCTTGAGCCCACCGATGAGGGTAGCTAAAAGCTAACACCCAAAACAAAAAGCAAAATGGCTGAAAACATGCCTGAGCATCCCGGCCGAGAGCAAAATAGCTGAAAAGACGCTTGAGCCCGCCGATGAGGGTAGCTCAAAGCTAACACCCGAAACAAAAAGCAAAATGGCTGAAAACATGCCTGAGCATCCCGGCCGAGAGCAAAATAGCTGAAAAGACGCTTGAGCCCACCGATGAGGGTAGCTAAAAGCTAACACCCAAAACAAAAAGCAAAATGGCTGAAAACATGCCTGAGCATCCCGGTCGAGAGCAAAATAGCTGAAAAGACGCTTGAGCCTGCCGATGAGGGTAGCTAAAAGCTAACACCTAAAACTAGTCGACCGAAATTAAAGCTTAAAAAGACCCTCCAGCTCTTCGTTTCGAAAAGCAAGAGGCTCGGGGGCTACATCCAGATAGGAATACTTTTTCCTCAGAAAAGCACAAACGCCACTCAAGAAAGCACTTGGATGCCGAAGTTTGTCAAGGCAACATTCTATGCTAAGTCGTTTTACATAGCGTAGACGAAAGGTTGTCAACACAAAGATCTACATCTAACAAGTCATAGCGCGGACAAAGCACTCGACGGATCACGAAAGAGGAAGAAAAGAAAAGTACTCAACAAATCAAGGGATTTCGTCAGGATAACACACAGAGTGGTTTACAGGGTAGAGACAAAAATGGGACAAAGTACTCAGCAAGTCAAGTAACTCCGACCACACCCGGGCAAAGAATACATCAATGAAAATAAAGAATCTTCATTTGAAGAGGAGTGTAATATTACAAGAGGCTGGTCAATTGGATCAAGCATTGTCATTAGGAAGGGAAATATCAATATTAAGACTGTCTACAACCCTACTGGCTAAACCTTCGACCTCAGGCTCCATCCTCTCAACGGCATCAAGGTACTCTTGGCTATCAGCTTCCTCTGCTATCTTGGATAGAGGCGCCTCTAGAACAAGGACCCGGACCTGGGCCAGCACATTCTTGGTACATACTTGAGCGCACTTCTTCGTGAACTCTTGGAAACGAGTCAGAATCCGAGGAATGAACTGAGCCCAAGATTGCCCATCATCCGCTGGAGTCTGGAGAACATCAGCTACTGAATGAAAGGATTTCCACAAAACGTTCCAATTTTCAGTAGCCATCGCCAGCTTCCCAGACAAGTCTTCAATAGTTTTTTGGGCCTACACAAGATCTTTATCAGCTCCACGCCTGATCAACTTAGCAAGTGCAAGTTCTTCTTCAGCATGAGTAATTACCTCCTCAGCCTTGTTGTGACTTGTATGAACAAGAGTCTTCATTTCATCAATGCCCTCCAAGAGCTTTTTTCCTTCAACTCGAAGAGCTGGACAAGACACCAAACAACAAGTCAGCAGGAGGGAAAGGTTTGAATACTGAAAGAAACAAAGAGAACCCAGAATACCTTTACATTCTTTCTTCACGGCTTCCAAGCTCTTCATGGCCTCTGAGTTCTTTGAGGCCTCCCGAATAGCAGCATCTTTCTGTTTCTCCAACTCCTGGGCAACAGTGTCTCTCTATTTCTCTACCTCTACCACCCGGGCACGGAGAGCCTTTTCCTCTTTTTGATGCGACTTATGCTCAGCCTCCAACTCGGCCCAGAGAAGGTCAAGGTCAGTCTTCAGAGAACTTACCTTAGAGGACAACTTCTTCTCGGTTTTAGATGAAAAGAAGAAGCCGGTATGGTCATGAGAGAAAGTCTAAACAATTAAAGATAGAGAAAAATAAGGCATAAGGACGAAGGCAAAACAAATGGCCTAAGAAAGAATCTCAGAAAAACTTACGTAAAGCTTCTCCCCGAAAGAAGTCGCAGAGGACGCCAAGCTCCCCCAGGCTACGATCAGCTCCGATAGCCGATGGGTGGCATCGAACAGTTGCACCACGTCATCGGTAAAAGAGGGACCGCCGGAAGCGAGAGAAGGGGAAGGAGAGGCTGGCTAGGGCGAAGAAGGAACGACCAAAGCAACCTCCCGGGAAGCCGAAGCCAATCCCTCAGAAGGACCCGACGTGATGGCCACAGTCACCTCCAGGGCAGCCAAGTCTGCAACTTCGCCAAGTAGCTCCAAAGCCCCCATAGCAACTTCACCAACAGTATGTTGCGAGTCCTGAGGCTTGGAACTCAATGGCACGGCGGAAGGCTGAGAAGAAGTCGATGAAGAAATGAGAGAAGACGAAAGACTAAAAATTGATAAAAGAAATCACCAATGAGAACCAGAAGAAGGAAGACAGAAGTAAAAGGATGAAACCAGAATCTACTCACCCAGCCACTTTCTTCTTTGCGAAGCCAAAAGAAGGCCTCGCAGGGGGGACCACGATGGCAAAAACGTCCCCGCCACCCAACGATGGGAGCAGGATAGCAGATACCGGAGCCACGGAAGAAGCCGGGGTTGGAGCCATGGAAGAACTTTGCACTGGAGGAGCGGTAGAGCTTGGTACCGAGGCTACCAAAGAACTCGACACTAGAGCTTCAGAAGAAGTTGGCGCGGGAGCCTCAGAAGAACTCATACCCGATGTCCGGTTACTTCAAAAAGTTCAAGACTAAAAGTCAAGACAAAGAAGAGAAATTCAATGCAACAGGAATATGAAAACAACTCACCGCCGCATGATGAGGGGTACTTCATCATCCTCCTCTCCCTCAACCAAGGAAACCAGAGCACCTGCTAAAAAAAGAATAAAAAGTACTCGGTTCAAGAGAAAAACAGGAAAGCAAAGGAACAAAGAGTATTAAATGTGCTCACCTAAGAGCATGCTAGCAACAACTGGAGTACCTGAGAGAGTACTTGGTTTGTGAGGCTTCTTGGAGACAGGCAGGCCAGATGAAGACCCGTCCATTTGCCCCCTCTTCGGGACACTACGAGGACCACGAGGGACTAGACGAGGAACATATTCTTCATATACATCAACAAATCTAGAAGAAACTCCAGGAAACGCTGTGGAGGTTGGGGACTTACTAGTTGTAGAAGTTCCAGCAAGTTTATCCCTAGTCTCCGCCACGGCAGGGAGAACATCAAGAGGGATCGGGTCAACAAAGTTCCACCCAAGCTCCTACGAAAAAGGATAAAATAGCAAGACAAGGAAAAGCTAAGCAAAAATGGATGCAGCAAGAGTACATAAAGTACCCAAACAAAGAGATAAACAACTCACAGCTGGGGGCGGGTTGTTGGCAGAGAACTTAGAGACAGCAGGAGGAACAATGCTCACTCCTTTCAACATCTTCTGGAGACGCTCGAGTACCTCCTCATCGGTCAGCTCAAGAGCTGAGACCATGCGTGAAGGATCCTCGGCCCTAGAATACTCGAAGCCAAGGTGCTCCCGCTCTTTCAAAGGCTAAACTCAGCGGCGAAGAAAACTTGAGACAATACCGAAACTGGTTAAACCCTGCTGTTTCAGCATGCTAATCCTATCAAGGAGTGGCTGGATCACTTGAATCTCAGCGGATGACTCAAGTTTCTTGTCCCATCGGTCATTCACCACAGGACCATATCCAGAGTGGACGATAAGGGAAGGGATCAAATTGGCAGCATAAAACCAGTCGGCACGCCAATCTTTTACAGAATCGACCAGGTCATAGTCAAAGAACTTGATCTTAAGACCCTGGTGAAACTGAATCCCACAACCACCAAGAACACTGGTTTCTTCGTGGTGGGGTTGAGGTTTCAGATGAAAGAAGTAGCGAAAAAGAGATAGAGAAGGAGGGATTTCGAGGAAAGCTTCACAGAGATGAACGAAAACGGAAAGATGGAGAACGGCATTAGGGGTTAGATGGTTCAGACTAACCCCAAAATAACCAAGAAACTGATGAAGGAAGGCGGAAGCAGGAAGGCAAAGTTCGGCGTGGACAAAGGAAACGAAGAGGACAATCTCACCAGGACCCGGAGCAGGAACCCAATGCTTGCCTGGAACTCTCCATTCAGCGATGACTTTGCTTTGGATCAAGCCATCGCTGACGAGCTCGCGCAGCTGATCTTCGCTTATTGTTGGAGCCGGCCAAACCTTCTGAGCAGCCCTCATGGCCACGAACTCTTGGTTCTCGATCAAAGAAAGGGATGACTCCTCATCCACGAAGGTCACCTGGGACTTGCTCGTGGTTTTCTTCTTACCCATGAACTAGCAGAAGCAAAAAGGTACTAGGAAAGATGAAGCTAGGATGATGGTGCTTGGGTGACAGCGACAATGGCGACGGCGGATGATTAAGAGCTAGGGTTTGAAGGCAAAAGAAAGGCAGTAAAGAAAAAGAGAACGAAGGGTCTATAAATAAATTTTACAGCGTTAGAAACGGCCCACCAGGCTTGTTAAAACACCATGTGAGAACGCAATGGTCCATTTACCGATGCAGCTAAAACGACGAAGGGCACAAATCCACACAACGGTACAATCCAATGGGCAGATTTTAGACTTATCCATCCAGCACTACTGCGGAGCCATCAGATAACTGCAAGAACAACCCATCCTCAAAGAAGAAAGGAAGGGTAACTTCTGAAGGAACAAAAGAACCTAGTTCTTGATAAAAAGAACTCGGAAATTCCATAAGCAATACAGCAGGAAAAAGCATGGCAACTAATAAGGCAAGAATCTTTTTTATTACAAATGAAATCAAGAAGTACAAGATTACACATCTTACAAGACCCGACGAACTTGGTACTACAACAAGCAAGGTAGCAAAGAGGAACCCGGACACGGCTAGGCTCTAGAACGACTACGTGTTCCAATTTGCTGCCAGGTAGAACAAACCGCCCTCGGCTACACTATTTTCTTCAAAGGACGAACACAGTGCATCCAAGACAGAAATCAGCAGCACAACAGGAAAGCATGGACCAAAGGAGGCTGGCAGGCATCTGTCTACCCAAGCCTGACGTGATGCAGGATCAGGTGTTGATCTGCACCGGACAGCCGCAGGGTAGACAAAGAGCGCCAGCCAAGAACTACCGGATGAAGGAACGAAGCCCACATCACAAGACTTCCTCCAACTACCGCCACCAACTTCCTGGTGCAACACCACTGCGGGATTAGTCTACCTCTAACCCCTATCACAAGACTTCCTCCAGCTACAATGAGATACACAACAACTACAAGATACGCCCAGGGGCTGCTCAACTTCACAAACTACCATATCCATGACTACAAAGACTTCAGGCCACACAACAGAATGCTCAATGATTCAAAAACAAGCACCATAGGAGGGTTTTTATAGACCAAAAGAGCGGTGCACATGAACCGGGAGCACCAAAGGTAAAGACCTAACAAAGGAAACAATGAAAAGATAGAACTCAATGAAAAAGGACTCAGGCGTGAAGGAACAGTGACCAAGGACAAGCATATTCGGAAGGATATACCACCATGGTACAACCCGTCAACAAACAGCATGCCAAGGCCATGTAACCGAGTTCTTTCCGAATAAAAGAACCCGGACATAAGCTCGGAGGCTAGATGCCGCGAAACTACAAGGATGACGGTTTAATCCAAGACTAAAGGGCTGCTTCGGAAAGATGCCGCAAAACTACTCGGATGATGACATAATCCAAGTCTCGGGGACTACTTCAGAACACAAATTTTTAAACAACATAAAGATTCAAGACCCTCCAACTTTTTGTTCCAAATAGCAAGAGGCTCGGGGGCTACACTCAGTGAGTGCACTTTTTCTTCAAAAAAGCGCACGTCACCAAAAGACTTCCTCAACGCAGACCATTTCAAGACATTACGACAAAAAGAACCTAGAACGAGCCATATTCGAGTTCTTTTTGATAAAACTTCAATGAACAATCAGAGCAACTTCAAGACAAGATCCTCCAGCTCCTTGTTCCAAATAGCAAGAGGCTCGGGGGCTACAACCAGATGGATGTACTTTTTCTTCAGAAAAGCACAAACGCCACTCAAGAAAGCACTCGGATGCCAAAGTTTGTCAAGGCAACATTCTATGCCGAGTCGTTTTAACCACTTGAAGATCCCAAGAAGCGCTACAAGGTTTCACTCCAGAAAGCACTCGGATGATGTTTGTTCCTACTCAACAAGACCTGAAGGAGCAAAACGAGACTTTCAGAGCTCAACCATGAAGTGCTCGGGGGCTTGTCGATGCGAGACCCACAGGATACCCCGCAATGGAGAGAGAAGATCTAGTCTAACTAGGATTCTTCCCATGTAATCTTAGTAGTAGTACTATTCAGTAATCCTACTAGGAACTCTCATTGTAAACCGACTAGGACTCTGGCCTCCTGACTATATAAAGGAGGGCAGGGCTCCTGAATAACAGAACAACAATTGTACAACACAACACTTTACAATCAATCCAACGCAAAGGCTAACGCCGACTGGATGTAGGGTTATTACTCGATCCACGATCGAGGGCCTGAACCAGGATAAATCGACTGTCTCTTGCGTTAACCATCGAGTTCAGCATATGCCGAAGCCTGAACATACTGCCCCGGGTACCCCCGTGGCAAGCTATCGGTGGTAAAATATCGACAGGGAGCCGTTAGATTCATCAAATTCCACATCATATGTTTCTTCAACCAAGCCGATGGCATGATTAAATACTCTATATGCTTTGAACTTTGATGAGTAACTAACAAGAAAACCAATATCGCAACGTCTTTGAAACTTCCCTAGGTGTTGCCGCTTCTTGTAGATGTAGCATTTGCAACCAAACACCCTAAAGAAGGAGACGCCCAGCTTCTTTCCATTGAGCAACTCATAAGGTGTCTTGCCAAGAAACTTTTAAAAGAATAGGCGGTTTGATGCATAGCATGCGGTGTTGATTGCTTCCGCCCATAGAGCTTCGGGGGTGTTGTACTCATCAAGCATTGTTCTTGCAAGAGTGATCAATGTCTGGTTCTTTCTCTCAACTACACCATTTTGTTGAGGAGTATATGTTGCGGAGACTTCATGTTTGATTCCAACTTCATCACAATAAGCTTCTATGTTTGTGTTGTCAAACTCTTTCTGATTGTCACTTCTTATCTTCTTGAGCTTCACTTCAAATTCATTTTGTGGTCTCTTGGCAAACTTCTTGAAGCAAGATGCAACTTCAGATTTGTCATGAAGGAAGAATACCCTTGTATATCTTGAATAATCATCAACAATCATAAGACAATAAAGATTTCCTCCCAAACTCTTGTATGTTGTTGGTCTAAATAAATCTATGTGAAGGAGTTCTAGCACTCTTATGGTTGACATGAAAGCTTTTATTGGATAGGTATTTGCCACTTGTTTGCCGGCTTGACATGCACTATAAAGCTTGTCCTTCTCAAACTTCACATCCTTCAACCCTCTCACCAAATTATTCTTCATAAGCTTCTTGAGTGAGCTCATCCCAACATGAGCAAGTCTTCTATGCCATAGCCACCCAAGTGTTGTTTTGGTGAATAGGCATGTCTTCAAGTTTGCATCCTTAGAGGTGAAGTCCACTAGATATAGGTTGTTGTATCTAAATCCTTTGAATATCACATGATCATCATCCTTCTTGGATACAACAACCTTCTTCTCGGTAAACAAGCATTGGAAGCCAAGATCACACAATTGTCCAACAGATAGCAAGTTGAAACTCAATAAAGCAACATATAGCACATTGGAGATGGAATGATCATTTGATATTGCCACTTTGCCCAATCCTTTGACCTTGCCCTTTGAGTTATCTCCAAATATGATTCTTTCTTGCCCATCTACTTCTTCATCTAGTGAGGTGAACATACGAGGATCATCGGTCATATGTTGTGTGTAACCACTATTAATAACCCAATGACTTCCACCGGTCTTGTAGTTCACCTACACACAAGAGATCAAGCTTTAGGAACCCAAACTTGTTGAGGGCCCTTCACCTTCTCAATAAGTGACTTTGCAACCTAAATTTTCTTAGGCCTATTCTTATTTAGAGGTCCTAAGAACATCACTTTCATCTTTCCACTAGAATCCTTTCTAAGCATGTAGTGAGCACTGAAGGCAAAGGGTCTAGCATGCTTGGGCAAGGGTTGTTGTGGTGGAGTTTGGCACTCATGAGCAAAGTGGCCTTCTTGTCCACACTCAAAGCATCTATTTGGCTTTGATTATTGTTGTTGAGCTTGAGCCTTCTTCTCTTTGTTTGCCATGTACCCAATGCCACTTCTATCCATCTTTATGACGGTGTTCATTAGGAGCTCACTTTGAAGATATTTGCCTCTAGTGAACTTGCTCAATCCAATCTTGAGATGCTCTTTTTCCAACTTGAGCTTCTTGTTCTCTTCCTTGAGTGCATCACTACTTTTATCTTCCTTGAGTGCAACCTTGTTTCTTTCTTCCTTGAGTTTCTTGTTTTCTTCTTTTATCTTCTCATTCTCAAGAATCAAGTTGCCATCATGATCAAGAGTTTCTAGCACAATGGTGTTGTGGGTTTTGAACTCTTCAAACTCTTTCTTTAGCTTTTCATTGTCATGCTTGAGCTTGACATACTCATCATAGTCATTGCACTCAACCACTTGCTTGCCTTTGCCACTAGATCCTTGCTCAATGCTCTCATTAATTAAATCATCACATGATGTAGCTATATCAATCTTAACAACATCATTAGTATTATCATGTGGCTCATTGGGTAAAAATTCTTGAGCAATAACAAGATTATCATGATTAATCTTGAGAGTAGTGTATTCATCTTTTAGCTTGTTATGGCTAGTGATGAGCTCTTTGTGCACCCACTCAAGTTTATCATGTTTATCTTTAAGCTCTTTCTTAGAAGATTTTAGCTCCTTGAGTTTGGATGACATAGCATCATTTGCTTCTCTAAGCACAACACTAGCCTTTTCGGCTCTCTCACATTTAGCTAAAAGAGAATCATTCTTAATCTCAAGCTTTTTATTTTTAGCTCTAGTCTTTATAATGATCTTAGTGTATTTCTTTAGTAATTTAGCAAGATCATCATAAGTAGGTGACTCATATTCATCATCGCTATCACTATCACTATCACTATCATCATTATGAGCATGATCATCACCACTACTATAATCATCATGTGATACCTTGCATTCACCATTGGCCATAAGGCATAGGTGTGTAGAGGATGATAGCGGTGGTGGCGGTGAAGATGATAAGTCAATAGCAATGGTGGCCACCTTCTCGTTGTCATTTTCATCATCGGATGATCCACTAGATGAATCAATGTCCGTGAGCCAATCACCGATGATGTAAGCCTTTCCACTCTTCTTCTTCTTGTGAAAATCCTTCTTCTTGCCATCTCTCTTCTTGTATGGCTTGTTCCTTATCTTCTCATCTTCATCTTCATTGCTTGAGTCATCTTTCTTGCCCTTGTTCTTGTTCTTGAACTTGTCTTTCTTGGGCTTTGTGCATTGGTGAGCTAGATGACCAAGTTCTCCACAATTGTAGCAATCCATCTCGGAGATTGGCTTCCTTCTAGAGCTTGTGAAGAACTTCTTCTTCTTGCCATCAAACTTGATGCCACTCTTGTTGAGCTTCTTTAGCATCTTGGTGGTCTTCTTCACCATGAGAGCAAGACTTTCATCATCAACTTCATCATCACTTGAGCTCTCATACTCAAGTCTTGCCTTGCCCTTCTCTTGGCTAGCTTTGAATGCTAAGTCCTTATCTTTCTTCTTGGTAGAGGATGAGCCATCTTGTGGAGTGATGTGCATGTACATCTCATGAGCATTGATCATTCCTCAAGATTTGTGTCAGTGTAGCGGTGGAAAGATCACCTTGATGTAGCACTGGTCACAATATGCCCTATATTTGTCAATGGGGAGGACACTCAAGATCTTTCTTACAATATCGGATGGTTGTATTTGAGTGAGTCCAAGCCCATTGACTTCCTCTACAAGAACATTCAAACATGAATACATTTCATTAGCACATTCTTTAGGAAGCATTTCAAAAGAGTTGAGCTTTTTCATGACAAGATGATGGCGTTCCTCACACTCACTCTTAGTTCCCTTATGAAATGCACAAACATCCGACCATAGTGCATGGGCGTCTTTGTGGTTTCTCACCCGATTGAACACATCTTTGCAAAGGCCTCTAAAGATGGTGTTTCGAGCCTTTGCATTCCACTTCTCGTAATTTACCTCATCGCCTTATAGGTTAGTAGCATCCTGAGGTTTTAGGAAGCCTTGTGAGGCGGCTCTAAGTATACCAACATCTAGAGCCTCAAGATACGCCTCCATGCGAATTTTCCAATAAGGAAAGTCATCTCCCTCAAAGATAGGAGGAGGTCCATCCCCGTGAGACATCTTGCTCTAGGCGGTTAAGCCTAAAAACATGAGCACGAGGCTCTGATACTAATTGAAAGGATCAAGATGCCCAAGAGGAGGGGGTGAATTGGGCTAATTCTAAATTTCTTTACAATAATTAAATCCTTATGGTTGGCCCAATTAACCCCTTGTGCCTAGAAAGTGTTCCTAATTGTTCTACCGCACAAAAGACTTACAACCTAAGTTCTAATCCTACTCTAGCATGGTAATTCTAAGAATGTAAAGACATGGATTGAATTGTTCAAAGTAAATGCTCAAAGTAAATGCTCAAAGTAAATAGAGAGGAAGGAACACGACGATGTTTTGCCAAGGTATCGGAGAGTCGCCACTCCCCACTAGTCCTTGTTGGAGCACCCGCGCAAGGGTGTAGCTCCCCCTTGATCTGCGCAAGGATCAAGTGCTCTCTACGGGTTGATTCTTCGATACTCCATCGCGGTGAATCACCCACAACCGCTCACAACATGAGTTAGGTCACCCACAAGCTCCGCCGGGTGATCACCAAACTCCCAATCACCACCAAGCCATCTAGGTGATGGCGATCACCAAGAGTGATAAGCATGAACTCTCACTTGACCACGACAAGCCTAATGAGAAGGTTGATGCACACTTTGCTACTCTTGATCTTCACTAATAAGGGCTCTCTTTTGGATTCTCAAATCTCAATCACCTCACTAGGACCTTGCTCTTCTTGGCACTCTCTAAGGTGTTTCTCAGCTGTTGAAATGAGCAAAAGTACCTCCACACACGAGTAGAGGTTGTATTTATAACGCCGGCTGAAAAACTGAACCTGTTATGTGTCTCTGCGGGGTGACCAGGAATGCTCCGGTCATGTTGACCAGATGCTCCAGTTAGTATACCCCGAACTCCTAGTGTTTACAGTGTGACCGGACGCTGGCCAGCATCCGGTCGTGATTTCCCCTCTCTGGAACCTTACTGGAGTCGACCGGACGCTGGCCCTCAGCGTCCGATACCATGACCTCATAGCGTCCGGTCAAACCAGACACAATCACCTTGGTCAAATGAACTGACCGGACCCTGAGCCAGCGTCTGGTCAGTATTTGACCCTCCATTTACTTCCAACTCTCGAATATATGTGAATGAAGTTTGCTCCATTGGATCAAAGGGCTGTTTTGGAGCTACCTAGTGCTAGTTTTAACAAGTGTGCACCATACCTAACTCACTAGTCTCACCTAGGTCAAGCTACCCATTCATACCCCCTTAATAGTACGGCTAAAGGAAAAAAAACAAAGTCCTAAACTACTCTAAGTGTCTCTCCAACTCCAATCGACACTTAGAACTAGTCCATCCTTAACCGTGTCGTCCATCCTTTGAAAACCAAAACGATTTCCATCGTAGGGGCATGACAACCATGATTGCCCAATCGATCTTCATTACCGTGACCTAACTCAATTGTTTTTGCAAAACACACGTTAGTCATAGTAATCACGTATTGTCATTAATCACCGAAACCCAACTAGGGGCCTAGATGCTTTTAGCCTTGCCACTGCACCGACCCGCCACGGCCCCGCTAGCCTGACTCCACCGCCACCCTAGGTATAACCCCTCTTTTCGTATCATGGTCATAGATCACGTAATCCAGTTAGGCGTCTCCCATTCGAAAGAGATACGGTTGGAAATATGCAGATATTTCCATATCTAAAACCGTATCTGTTTTGAATTGTCCATGTTTTTTGGACAGCCCACAGATGCGTAGGTGGGGTTAGTTTTCATGGTCTGCTCTGATCCGAGATAGAGTTTCGG